>NC_084946.1:22421480-22768480 GCF_949316205.1 Platichthys flesus
ATGTCTCTCTCAGCGTTTTTCCTCACACAGGTCGGGCGATTTAAATATTTATCTTCTGTGTTTACAACTTACAGAGATATCAAGCCTCTCTGGTTTAGATGCAACGTGAAGGGCTCAGTGGTCAGCGGAGCAAGAACCAACCTCAATATGGGATTTACTCGATCGGGAAAAGCTGCTTAAGAGACGCAAATATTTGTTCACCCCTAATGCTTAATGTACTTGAACTAAAAGGTTAACAGCAACAGTTTACTAATGTTTACCAACACAGTGAAGAGCCATTATAAACTGCACTTATGCTGCCGATAATTAATTAATTAATTATCCAAGAAACGGTTTTGTGCTTGGGGATAATTGGCTTTCTGCTTCAGGTAAAAGGTTTTCTCTTTTACCAAAATAATACACAGCTGCAGAAACATTGTCAGTAACAGAGGATAAGAGAGACCGCTTGATAGAAAGACAAGAAGAAGCGCGTTGAGAGTAAACGTTAACCTCAGAGCTACAGAACACAGGGAAGATCCTGACTCCCCAAGGTCAGCACCGGCACCCACCGCTGCTCTCCACTCGGTGCAGCCAGCACAATCTCCTGGTTACCACAGCAACTCTGACTATACAAGCCTCCTGTAGTCCGTCACCACATTATCAACACATACACGCAGATGGCAAGCAGGGGTGGCCGTACACACCTCCATGCAAAAACTGTACACACAGACACACACACACTCACCCATATTCGTGCATGCTTTTTCACATTGTTGTATGTGTATGCACACTTGGGAACATGCACAGAGATAAACACACTCTCACAAACGATTTTATCACGGTTGTTTTGATCTGCCAAATGCTTTTCTCTTCTCAGTGTGATCTAGGCTGCGTCTTTCTCTATAACTTGTGTCATGGAGATTCTGTCTTTGTGAGCTGTAAACGGGTGAAACCTTATAAATAAGTCGTCCGTATAAGTTAATTAGTTGTCGATTTTTAAATAAAACATGGCTTGTTTGGCTGTTGCAGGATTTAATGGGGGGAAAAAGCTGTCTGAG
Source organism: Platichthys flesus (assembly GCF_949316205.1). Classification (NCBI taxonomy): domain Eukaryota; kingdom Metazoa; phylum Chordata; class Actinopteri; order Pleuronectiformes; family Pleuronectidae; genus Platichthys; species Platichthys flesus. Next base: position 22,422,518 of record NC_084946.1, read on the forward strand.
ACTTGAAAAGCCGTAGACATTTCCTTCCTGCAGGCTTTTCCCGAAGTTGCGGCTGCAAGTGCCGCTCTGAATTCATAAGATTTCCCTGCGTTTATACTCCAAAGAGCAATGATAAAAAAGTGATCAGATTTGGGCCAGAGACGACTCTGCGACTAAGATGGATTTCAGGGCCATTTTATTGGCGTTTGGAGTCTGCTCTGGAGTCCCCGCACATAGGCGGGCGTTGCAGCCGCTGCTTTGACTCAGTTTTTCCACTTACGCACTTGAAAGGTCACATCTCATATTGTGTCGACTATCAGACCACCTTTTATTACATTTCGCCACTTTGCGTCTTTAAAGCTCCTATATATCCTGCGCCATGGGAGGCAATCTATCGTGGCTCACGCTTCATTCTACCCCCCACAGACTCCACTGTCCAGGTTTCACGTAATCCTAACTTTTATTTTGAGACATGGCAGCAATTTTTCTCTCCGCTCCGTGCATCTGCCGTCTGTGACATCTGAGTAATTTGTCACGGACGGCTAACGTCGGCCTATGTGATAAACGCCTCCCTGTGTGTTCCCAAGATCCTCACAAAGCACATTCACATGAGAGGAATCTGCCACCTTTTTCGGCCGCCTCAGCAGAAATACAAGCCATTTGTGTCGTGATGCGGTTATTTTTTACTGCCATGTTACACTGGAGCCTTGTCTCCATTGTATGTTGTGATCACAGACAAAGAGTTGTAAATAAGAGACTTATTCTTTCTACACAAACCTCCCTTTTGTTTCTTTTTACCATTTTCTCTTATTTATGTCAGAACGTTGAAGGTTAATGGTGAGTTGATTGGGAGCTAGGTTGTTGTGATAGAGAGCTCGCAATTGTCCAGCTAGACAAGCAGGAGTAGGGGAATGTTTTATTTTGGATCCCGCCCATGTTTTTTCATCCCCTAATGTCTGATGATTTGATTACACTTCCATTAGTTCACTGGCAATCATGTCTTTGCCAATAGGTCACAGATCCCTGCTATGCTCCTCAGCATCCCTCCAGCCGACCCGTTATACAATGTGTGCCGTCCTGTTTGCAGCCGTGCCCGTGTGTCGCGGAGATAAAAGTGGAACTGGAGCATGTTGAGCTAACTCAATCGGATGCTTTGAATACATTTGGAAAATACAAAGCCAGATGATGATTTGATTAAAGATGAAGGAGTTAAGTGGATTTCATGCACCAATGCCAAAGATTCACTGGTTCCTGATTTGTAACAGTGATTATTTGCTGTTTGATTAAGTGTTCTACTTTATAAAACCGAATATTGTTTGTATTGTGGACTGTCAGGTGAATAAAACAGGATTTTCTAAACACTCTGTAAACTGTTCTTAAATTTTTGTGAACCAATTAATCGATTGTGAAAATAATCAGCAAATTAATTAAAAGCAATAATAATCGTAAGCTGCAGGTTAAGATTTGGTGATCTTATGGACTGCAAAACAAAAAAAGATAATTTTTGTCTTCAATTAACCTCCTGAGTGTTTTAATGATGCGTTTAAAAAAGCTGATTTTTAAGCTGCAGGAACCAAAGAGTGTTTGTAATATTTATTTATTTGATAATTAAAGATGCTTAATTATCTGTCATGTGCATAATTGATTCATTTAATAATAGTTTCAGCTTGGATAATGAGCCATAGTTATGAAACACGAGTCATTACCTCTCTTTAAACATCAACAGTCTGTGTTTGAAATAGAAAAGAAAGTTTTGGTGGGATCTGTTTTGATGCCAGCTGTCGTTGTTGTTGTGTGCAAGATTGCTCAGGCAGAGGATATCCCGGTTCAGAATAAAAGTCGTGTCAAGCTCACTCAAGCACACAGTGTGTCATGCAGCACAGAGAGTGGGGAGAGCTCCGTTCTGTATATCAACAGCATCTTAACAGTGTAAGTCCTCTGAGGTTTGTGGCTGTGGGTGGGGGTTACTTTGTGTGCTTTTTATTTGCTTCTGAAACAATCTCCCACTCAGCACCCCCTTTGTCTGCACTCCTCAAGGATTCAATATGTATTGCTGGAAAATGAGATTTCACTCCAGGGTCAGGTAGGAGAGTTATAGGTCGAGATGCGCCTTACCTTTTACTTTTCTCTTGTGTCAACTCACTAAAATCGTTGTTCATTCTGTGTTTTTCAGATTTTCACACGCTACGGAAAATGCTACACCTTTAACTCAGGCCAAGATGGACGACCCTTGATGGTGACGATGAAGGGAGGGATGGGAAATGGCCTGGAGCTGATGCTGGATATCCAGCAGGATGAATACTTGCCTGTTTGGGGAGAGACTGGTAAGCTCACCTGGAGGATACTTCATAAGAAACATCCCGTGTTGTAAAGACTGTAGCTAAAACCACATGATCTGTATGTTTGCCTATAAGGAGTTGAGTTATAAAGAGAATTTTAAATCAGTTCAATACCAAACTAGCAACTTATTTTCAGTGTCGGTGCTTTGAGAAGTCTCAGGGGGAAGAAGTAATTTCCCTCTTATCCCTCATATTCAGGCCTGACTCAGCTATACTGAACTCACTGCAAGTCCCTTTTGATGTGATTGTAAAACCATAAATCCATTTCACTGCAGTGAACATATGCATACTTATGGCTAAATAAGATTTGTTCAAAATGTATACTTATTATGGACCTGGATTTTTCCCATTAGTCAGACACAGAAGCAAGTTCAGGATGAAAAATACACTCTCTTTAATGCAGAGGGCTCGGTTCACAGGAATTAGGCCAACAGAATCAAAGTGCCAAAAAAAAACTCTCAAAGATAATGGTCATACACTTAGGAACTCAATGTGGGACGATGTACTCTAAGTTGACAAGATGAACTGGCAAACACAGGAGGAAAGCATAGATACTGTGTCTTAATTCAGGGGTCGCATCCTTCGGCGGCTGCAGTTGATGACAGATTGCATCACAGCCGACACGACTAGGCTTTCTAACTTTGAAGGCTCCGAACAAATGCACCGTCAAACGTGTCCTTCCATCCAGGAGAAACGAAGGCTCAATTGGGTGGATCCATTTTGGGTCAACTTATCCCAGGATTAGTTGTGATTAAGTGACAAAGCATTTTTCAAAGAGGTCATGGAAGTGAGACGAGCGATGCTTGAGAATCAGGCTTCAACTCAAACAAACAGCTATGTTAAAGAAACCATGGGTAATCAAAACGTTCTAATTGTGTTAAACTACAGCTCCTTTGCATGACGACAGCATTTAAGGCAAGACAAGCTTGTGAGGCTGGTCCAGGAACTCCTCTGTCACCCAGACTGTCTTATTTTGGTTCAGCCTTTATTGTCTATGCAGCCCACGAAGGAGGCGCAGACAGAGTCCTCGAAGGAGGTGGCCCCTGAATTAGGACACCGCTAGACTTTGGGCACGGTCACACCGACGGGAATGTAGCAGCGGCAAACGTTTGCCTCCTGGTTCACTTTCAATCTGTGCAAGCGAGGAGGTGAATAAAACATCTGCCTCCTTTGCAAAAGCAAATTGCAGCATGGCTTCGAGTGGAGTTCAACTTTGGTGAACTTTGACCTTTCGATATTCGCTTCGCATTCACATATTTGTGACCGTGCCCTCAATACTCAAAGGGAGACAATGAGACACAGGTGTGATGTATCAGGGAAGGTGTGGGTATCAGACGCACAGGAGACACCGGAGGATCAGAAGTGAAGAGAGCTGATATGAGTTTTAAAATGAAACGGTAAACAAGAAGTAATGTAACCAAACATACGGATGAAACGCTTCTGTGAAACATCATCCTTAATAATAAGAGATGATCCTGATGAATAGATGGTCGGATCATTTGACATCTTCTCACTCTGTCCATGGATAATATTTACTAAACCGTTTGAAGACCTATCGATATTGTTGAGGAGAATTTAATTTCATTGGAATATAATTGTGTCACTTGTCCGCTAGGTTTAAAGTGCACATGAATCAAACAAGCAGAGAAACATATGGCCAATATAAGATCAATGCAGTCTGGAGCCTCATCCCGTTCAGGCTCAACCCCTCATCAACACAGTGGAGTCTCCTCGGTGCTGCTCCGGGAGACCCTGAAAGTCAGATTTTAGTGCTGCCGCGCCCGCTGCTGTGTTTTTGTATCAATATTTAATTCGCTCTGAGAAATAAATGCAAAGAGTTCAGTGTGGTCGCGAGAAACACTGCACACGAAGCACAAAGCAGAAGGCTGTGATCTGAATGCAATATTCAAATATGAAGCTGCATCTACTCCAAGACTAAATGATTTAATAACTTTATACTTATATACTTTATATGTATGGTGGTGTAGGATTATTTAATGTTGAAAGGCTTTTATAAGAGCAGATATGGTGGATTACTAAAAATCCAATCACTATAATACAGTGATTTTGTCGTGTAGTTTTCATTTGTACCTTCACCACCAAGGTTTGGTTTTCAATTGTGTCTTTTTCTGTATTTTTTAGCAAGATTATATAAAAAGTCTTGAACCAATTTAAACCAAACTTGGTGGAGTAATGGTGCATGAGCCAGAGAAGATCCCATTAAGTGTTGATCTGGTTAAAGGGCAGACCCACAGTTTGTCCACATTAGTCGGCCTTAACGGAGGTAAACAATAAAGTACTTTCTAAACTGTTCTGTTCTAACCTTGTGAGATAGGATGTGCATCTCAGTAAATCATAATTGGGTTTTGATTTTAAAAAAAAATATCCGACATCAACATGATGAGATCTATGAGTTTGGTGCCGATGATCTGATTACTGCCTCTCTCTGTAGGACTGTTTGGCCTTGACAGAGGAACGCTCTCCACAGAGTGCCCTTTTCCTTCAGCTAAATTGTTGTGGTTGTTGTGGATCTCTGGAAAAAATATCAAACCACCGATTCCTTGAGTATCGTATTCAGTTTTTCTAACGACTGAATGCTTTTGCCATTAATGCAGAAATGAGACAGATTGGCCCTGATTAATCCCATTACTACAGCATTTAGCACCTGCTTTTTAATCTGGCTGAATGCCCCGCAATGCATCGTGTGCCAGACAAACATCTGGGGCCTCATTTATCAAAGCACACATAAAAAAAAGTTGTAAGTACACATGTCTGTTCCTTTAAGAAAAAAGAGATTAGGTATTTATCAAACACATACATGCACATCTTAACGCATTGAACATTGATGAGTTTTACATGTTCTACATCCATCTCCTTGTGCACATGCATTTACATAATCACACTCAGAATGCCAATCAACCTGTTAGCCTTAATGGAGAGTTATGTGTTATGGACTAAAGCAGCACATGAGAAAGAGCTGCTCCTCCAAATGATTTCAGGACCTGATTTTCACCTTGTGTGTGTTTCTGCATTGTTACTGGTATTGTATTTGTTGCTTTGTGTTTTAAAATATGTCTGCTATTTATAGCATTACTTTGTTAACATACAGTTAATTATTCTGAGTGAATGCGGTCACGCCGCATGAGATGTTGCAAGTGTTGCAAAATATTTTGCCTTTGGAAAAGCTAATGTTGCTGTTAACGTATTGAGTGTACAATGTCCAACATCTACGTTAACGTTTTACACCTGAGAACCTGAGATCACCAGTAACATAGATACAAAAAACTGGCTTGTCCAAAGTTATGCATGTAAGAGAATCCAGACATAAAAGAGGTGATAAGGCAGAGTTTTATTCTGAAACATTGTATATTTTGTTTTCTAAATAACAACTAAAATGTCCTCATGAACAACAGCTACCATTTATCTATTGATACACGGGTCTGTGTTTGTGTGTAATCAGTTTTCACACAGTTATACCTGTGTGTTGCTGGATGTTTGTCAGCACATCTGGTCATAAGTGGTTCTAAATGTATTTTAAGTATAAGAAATTGATAAATTCATACTGTGCATACAAAGGAGTGGAAACAAGGTTTAAAGCTGGAGTACTTTCACATATAAATTACGTTCAAGCCTTTGCCAACAATTTCACACAGTGTAGCACCAGTGCAGAGTAAATCTCTGTATTTTAAATCTGGTGGCTTTGGAGACATTCCCGCGCTGAAGGATCAGTAATGATTTGTTTGCAAGAGACGAAGTAGGGGAATGGTAGAGCCTAAATGTTGGAAAAACTTTGGATGCATTCAAGAAAAAAAAATTTTAATCTTATGTTACACATAAAAAGAACCTTATCATATTTGGAAGATGAAATATCTTGTAAAAAAGAAACAGATCCAACAGCAAAGATAATAGTCATAAGCACGTGTTGAAAGTGTTTGGGTAAATACTGTCACCATCAGGTCTAAACTAATGGTTACCAGTTAAAAACTAAATCCTGAATATTGCATCAATCCATTTTTTTAACAGCTACCTTTACTCTTCAATGTTGCAAAGGGGCAGGAGTTTATCTCAGCACACATCAGGTGAGAGGCAGGTTACATGAGGGACAGTACACCGGAGAGTCAAAGTGTCCATCAATATACAGACACCCACATTCACACCTACTGGCAATTTAGAGTTTGCACCTCTCCTGACCTGCTCGTGTTTGGACTGTGGGTGGAAACGGTTCACCCAGAGGAAACCCGGGCAGAGAGAACCTTCAGACTCCAAACAGGAACAATACTGCCTGGCATGTTGGCTCAAGATAACCACAGAGCTCCCCCCTGTCCTGCCTCAGTAAGGATTAGAAAATTACGAGCGAGCACAGCAGGCTGCAATGAAAGTGAGATCCAAGAATACGCGTGCGTTGGCGGCTGTGACAAGGTTATCATTTCCTTGTTAAAGCCACTGCTGGTTATATTGACTACTCAGCCAAGCAAATTTCTGTATAATTGTTGCTTACCTGGAATTATTTCACAGCAAAGCACAGACAATGAAATGACTCGGAGGCGCCTGAACGTGCTCTAACAGCGTCAAGTATGATCCAGTTTCCTCTTCAGTCCGAGATTCTGACCAAATTTCATTTTAGCGCTTGTATAAGGATGACAGATGGCCATGACCAAGAGCCGGGGTTGCTACTTATGCAGTGTATCTGTGCTGCTCCGAGCCTTCAGCATTTGTCTTGGCAGCATCAGAGAACGTCTCTGTTTCCAGTCTCACAGGAGCGACTGGTGCAATTGCTAAATTCCAGCCGCATCCCTGAGCCCTTTAATTGAAAATAGTCAGAAAGCCTGGCTCTTGGAAGACGACACCAAGTGACAACCTGGGGAGGGATAGGCGGCAGGAAACTGACATCCTACTTCATCCCTGTGGCAGTGCTCAAAGGGACTATATCCTCTGAATCCTGCCTGCCATCGGCACAGCAAGCAGAGCCGTGGAACTGCAACTGTGATAGAAATATGTTTGAGCCACCATGTCATTGTGATGTTCCCCCCCCGATCTCAGTATCAAAGAGGCCCATCTGCGTCATTTAAAATCTATACAGCAGAGTGCTGCAGCGAAGGGAGCTGTCAGCTGTATTGATTTCCCTTTTATCATCATCCTCATTTATTTATTAATTTATCCATTCACTCTTGTTTCCCCTTGCAGTAAATAAGACTCCTCTGGGGCACATATTAAAGGAGGTCCATCTCCTTTATGCTCACGCTCTGTACCAGCTCACGTTAGCTCCTGAAACCCCTCAGTGTGGCTGTCAACTCTGCAGGTTCATTGGTTTAAGTAATGAAAAAGCAAAGAGCCCCTGTTAGCAGTTCTTTGTAGCTCATTTAAGGCTACAGCTAAATGCGTTTCCACAAGTTCTCATGGGTCATTGATTTTTTGCGGCTTTGTTTTTATCTTGACAACGTGTGCATACAAATGGTCATCCCTGTTGTAACCGTCCTGACCTTTCCTTGTCAACAGACGAGACGTCGTTCGAAGCCGGCATCAAAGTTCAGATCCACACCCAGGAAGAGCCACCGTTCATCGACCAGCTGGGCTTCGGAGTTGCACCCGGGTTTCAGACCTTCGTATCCTGTCAAGAGCAACGGGTAGGTCTTGGGGGGGGCGGCAGAAAAGAAATAAAGAAAACACAATATTATATCTCTGCACAGGTTGTCAGCAAGAAACTGCAGCTTAGCATGAGTCGAGCTCACGTTTGGCAATTCAAAGATACATTATGATTATAAATACAATAAATTCCTGTTCTGCTTTAATAATGAATATCTTTATTTCTAAAGCTTTTTGGTGCATTGATGTAATATGGTCGATTTCAGCTGGAAGGCTGTTACAGAGTTTGGGGGCCTTGGCAGCAAATGCCCAAATGTATGCTGGAGCGTGGCGTGATTTAAATGTAATGATTAAAAGATTTCCGAGAATGATGAAAGTCGTCCATTAAAACAGGACTGAACACTGACATTAAAACCAAAGTCCTAAATGTCTGGCTTAATGGAGGGTGGCAGGTTTTCAAATTTAGCATTAAATTCTGATGTGTTAAATGATCCCAAAATAATGTTGTGTGTCGTTGACACATCAATGGGAGGAAAATGATGTTACATATTCTTCAGCCAAGTTTTCTTATGGCTTGGAGCAGAGTTCTCACAGTCATTAGATTGTGCCATTTAGAAACTCAGACATTTTCTAGTCCTCACAGTGGAGGTGTGTCAGCATGGCTTTAACCAGTTAGGATTTAGTTGTCTTTTTTTAGATTTTAGTCTACTCTAGAAAAACTTTCAATAAGCAAACAGGTTTCAGTTTCAAAGTCAAAGCTTTTCAGACATGAAATCCTTAGGGAGGAAAATCTTCCAGACTTTGCATTTCACATATGAAGAATTCACAGAAGATTTTCAAGGTCAGACGTGTTCACTATGACAGTAAACTTTCCGCAACATTCCAACAACGGCTGGCGCCTGAGTAGAGCATAGAAGGGCAGCAGAGGAAATCACAATGACTGTTCACAGCACATCGCCACGGGCATCGACCCCTTGTCTCCAAATGGTCTCAAATCTTGTCGTGTTTCCAGGTCGACATCTTTGTTGGTCTCTTCTACGTGTTGGGATATTTATATTGTTCCAGCTTTACACCCACTCGCTTGCTGGGGATTCTCTTGAAATTTTCCTGCTGTATTCTCACATCAGCTCACTCGTTCCAGAGAATATCCAGAGCAACTGACGCGGGCATTTGCACTCTCACATCCATGCCCCTCTGGAATATTTCACACTTCAGTGCATGTTTGAAAGCAGCTTATTTTTACATGGAAAATCACCTTGCCAACATGTCATACAGTGGAACAGTGGCCGTCGTAATCAATGTTGTATCCTGGAATCATTGAGGGTATTTTGGAGCTTTCAACATCCAGTGTGAGCCAGGTGACCCTTCCAGGGAAGATCAAGCCCTGGCCGGAGTCCCAGTAGCACTCACTCTCTGCTGCTCATTCCCCTTGATCCAAAACCATCTGGAGGATCTCCCTGCTGAGCTGTAAGGCTCCTGATGGCTGTGCTCTCGTCTCCCCCTGTCACTCCCAGCAGACACACTGAGAGCTTTACTGGACCTTTCTGAGCCACTCGGTATCTCTGTCTTTTGAAATTTTAAACAGACGGCGACCTGACTGTTATTAGTTTTCCTGCTTCACACACGGACGCAACCTGGAGTAAACGTGAAATACTGTGATGCCTCTTTACACAACACAGCTCAGTTCATAGAGAAATGTATTTTTCTCTATTACGAACATTTCCAATCTGTAAACAGCCAATTGTACTTACACATGTACTTTAATAATTTCAATTTTATGTTATTTTATACTTCCACTCTACCACATTTCTGAGGAAAGTAGGGTTCTATATTTTTGTCTGACACACGTATTAACAAATAACTTTTAGTCTAAGATTTTACATAAAAAGACAAATGTTGTGTGCAAGACCGAACCAACTGCTTCCAATTTTTGGGGATTGCCTTCAGAAAAGCAGTGATTGTGTCCGTCTTTCACAGTTCAGAAGTCTGTGAGATTTAACTACTTTTTCGTGGCCAAGGTGGATTAAAGTTTAGTTTAATATTTCACAAAAGAGCAAAATACAAACAAATTCTATGCAGAAAATGAATACAGACTGGTTTTTCAGAATTGTATTTTTTCCTCATTGCTAATCCATTAATCATGTCACGACCCCCCACACTTATCTTCTGATTTGAGGCGGCCACAGCCCTGGACTTAAATATTCAACCAGCTACAGGAATAAATCATTTACACATTGTTGCAGCAGTATTAAACCAATGATGTAATTTCTCTCGAAAATGAGGCATTTCTATTCAATTTTAACAAAGAGACTTATTATTCTTATCATATTTTAAATAAATGTTACTATAAAAGTTTAACTGAGATTTTGAATCCTGAACATATTTGTGAAGGATCATTCTACCAATGTTGTATTGATACTTTTTCTTGAATATAGTGATTCCTAACAATGGATTTTCTCAAGTGTGATTCAGTGTATGTGCGTCAGTGACCGAGCCACAGATCACAGTTACACACTTGTCACTGGACCCGCTCACCGCCTCTGTTGGACCCCGGGGAGTTGAGGCCAGCCTCCCCACACCGTAAGCACTGCACTCTCAGCACAATGCTGTGATTTCAAGGACAAACGCGACTCCAGTTTCACAGAGAAGAGGCTGAATCAATCCTGTGTTTCTTTCTCATCGAAGGAAAGAAGTCTGCCCAAGGCTCATCAATAACCTGGCAGTCGGAGCGACAGCTACTATTATTGTTTTTAATGTGATGGAGGTTGAAAAGCCTGTTTTGATTGCTGGAAATCGAATGCTGAGCCTCCAGTGTTATACCAGCAATCCCGTAGCGAGAGAAAATGTGTTTGTGGGGTCCCTTGGAGACCTTGGGCCCACACCTGGGGCCTTAACAACACTAAGAAACTTTCCCAGTCAGTTTGTAGAACCGTCCCACAAAATGTGTGTCGGTTTATTCCTCTGAAATGTGAATAATCCTGCAGGGCATGGTGGCAACTGGCAGCCAGACAAATCTTATGCTATGACTCCTAATCTGCTACAAAACCATGCAAAATGAATGGAGGAGAGAAAAGGGGATGAATTTGGGCGAGATCTCAGTCCTTCCAGGTCCAGCCCACTAGTGAGTGTGTTCCAGTGTCGATGCGCTGCAGCAGGATTTTGCATGCTGCCAATGTCGCCTCTGTAGGAGACTGTCCCTCTTTGTATTTCTCTCTATCTCCCAGGCTCCTTTTGCTTTTTCCGTCTCCAACATTCATTACAATTCCTGTAATACTGTAACTCTCTTTTTAATATGATTCTTCACCTCTCTCGCTCCTCTTCTCTTCCTCCCTATTTATTTATTTATTTCATTGGCTGGCAGGCTCGCTCTTCATTAATCTAATGCAGTTCGGTCACATTTATTCCATTCTGTGCTTCAGCAGTCCTGTAGTGCTTCCTCCCAATTAACATATTAAGCAACAACTACAAAATGTTTCCTCACCCAGCTCCTCTCCGTCCCCCTGTCCTGCTGTCCACTGAGTCATGCTGACTTTCTCCTTCCCACCTTTTACCCTTTCATTTTTGCGCTCCGTTAATGACGGGGGGACCTCAGGTCAGAATCTTTCCATGATTTGTTTTTGTCTTCATGGTCGTTAAACAGCTAACCGCACACTAAAATGTCATTAAATCTCTCATGCCAGATTCACTTCTTGTGCAGGCAGAATTAAGCTTTTGCAGAAGTTTAATCAGGGTGGAAGTAATGATGCCACTTGGTGGTTGAGGCCGGCTGAGTGGGGCTTTAGAGAATTCTGAGGAATGGAAACAGCGACCTCTGAGCGCGAGGGAGCCATTATCAAGTCATATGGTTTCACCAGTTGGTCCAATCCATGTGATGGGCTGAATAAATACGTAACTAGCGATTATCGATTGGCACATTTTACCCAGCAGTGATGGGTTTTATGGTTTATGTGACTTTGGCGAACGTCCTTCATGTGAAAAACAGCAGAGGAATCATTAAAGTCTCCGGATTAGATGGGAGTTGGAGATATCTGGTTTCCTTGGGTGCGTTGTACCGTAACTCTGCATGTGTATGAATTCTGTATGTGCGTGTTGAACATCGCCATGGGTTATTAGTAACCAAATCCAGTATTTGACACACATGGCTGCCTCCTGCTCTTCAGAACAAATTGTAAAAGGCAGTTTTTTAAATGACAACACTGGCCTTTAATTTATTGCCGTGTGAGCACTCAGTGATGCACTGTTTGGACTGATTAGAGGAAAACACACGGGCGATTTTATAGCTTCCTAATTCATATCATGCAGCAAATTTGGCCCTTCCATTTTTTTCCCTGTAAAAGTTTAATGAATTACTGATAGATTATATTGTCAAATGATATTCAAATTGCAAAATGCAGCCTGCTGAAACATGAAAGAACATGAATATATCTAATATAAGTTCTAAAAAATTTAAAACAGTATAGTGGCCTGATGGCTGCACAATTACTGTGGTGTAATAAGATCTGCCTGAAATGACAGAAAAATCATCTTTGAGAATAATGTATTTGTACTTAAACCTTTTAAATTGGTCCATGTCCCATAGATGGAGGAGGCAGGATGTCTGTCTTGCAGTTTGCAACATGGGGGCAACCGAGATGTTTTGGCTTCACCTTTTTGGAGCCGTCTTGTCGTCCATCTTTATATAACATGTATTCAAAACACAAGGAACATGGCACAACGCTTTGCCCTGAAATGAATCTGTTTAGAATGGGACTCTGAGAACATCACAGCTCTACTACACAGCTGATTCAGCTCCTGCATGAAGAGTGGGCTGCACAATGACAGCACAGAGTGAGACTAGGAATAGGAGCAGCGTAGGAGAGAAGCTCCCACAATAAGCACCACTGCACACATGTATTTACCATGGAGGGAGAATGAGATTCACTCTCTGTGCCAAATACAGTAAATGTGTAATAAGCACAGCAACAAGCGTATATTCCTACTGACAGAAAGCTTCAACAGGGCACAGATCAGGTGTGTTTTATAACTAAAGTGGTTTTGCTTCTCTCTCTCTCTCTCTCTCAGCTGACGTACCTGCCTCCGCCGTGGGGCGACTGCAAGGCCTCGGCGATGGACTCTGACTTCTTCAGCAGCTACAGCATCACAGCCTGTCGCATCGACTGCGAGACACGATACCTGGTGGAGAACTGCAACTGCAGGATGGTCCACATGCCCGGTAGGCCCCAGTGGAAGCATCTCATCACTGGACATCTCTGCATTTGTTGAAGAGGATCCACAGTGTCTGCAGTTGTGTCCGGAAGTCCTGTCATTTGAACAATTCTTAAGCTTTTCGTCAGAGAATCAGATACTTTCGCACTCCAGCGAATCGGAAAACTCCTCTATTTTCACTTTGTGTTTGTGCAGTGATGCCGTCGTCCCTCTGCATTTAATCACTGTGTGGTATCTGAGATGGCAAATTGAAAAGGGCTTCGGCTCAGAGGAAACGTTTGGATCTAGCCTCCGTTAACCTTCACTCTCCTGTCCAATAAGTGTTAACGTCTCTATCCTCAATCAGGGTCACTTTGAGCCGCGGGTTGCATGAAGGGAGCCAGACAATCTGCCAGTGTGATAATCGGGATTAGCTGCTACCGTACAATGAGTGTGCAGTTGATTAATACAGTTCAAATCAAGTGTAGATTGTGCTCTACTCCCGTTCATCTCTCCTATCGCCGTGTCAGGACGAACCAAAACGCAGAGAATCAATGCAGAGGAGAAATAATTTACTCAGCATCCAGGACATGTCTTTACCCCGTGTTGTTCTGATAGAAGGGTCAGGGACGGCTCAGAGAGACAGAGAGGGTGATGGACACTAATGAGAGGCATTGAAAGTACAAAAAAAAAAAAATTTCGATCAATTACTAGATGAGATCAAGGATGTAACAACCAATCATGATAAGGAGAGTAATGACATTGTGTGCAGAATTAATTACAAGCGCAGATCTCCCTGTTGTTGGTGCATCTTCTTTCCATTGCTCCTTCTTTGTGTTCGGTCTGTGAACGCTCTGTCTCTTCTGCCTGTCCTCAGGAGATGCCCCGTACTGCACCCCGGAGCAGTACAAAGAGTGTGCAGATCCCGCCTTGGGTAAGGAGATAACCCAGCATGCTGCATGTGTGTGTGTCGGTCTGTGCTGTGTGTGCGTATACCTTGTTCATTGTGTTGCCTATGCCCCATTGCTCGGAGCCTCTGATCCAGGTTGATAACAGATGATATGACGTGTTCAGCCCGATGGCAGCCCTTCTCAAATAGTCCCCGTCTGGCCTGGCACTGAGCCTCAGCTTCTCACACTCCCCTGTCTCTCCATCAGCTGATGCATTTAATTTTTCATGTGTGTTGCCTGCTTTCTTTTTCCTTTTATTGACTTGTTATTTCATGACGCTGGCCTCTGGCTGCTGCTGCTTCTGCTGCTGCTGTCCTTCCTCCTCTGTCGCCGCCTGTCTTCTATCTTTTTGAGTTTCTTATAAGAGTCTCTTGGGTCTCAACTCCTTTCAGAAGTTTTCTTTGATGCCTCTCGCTCTGCTGGCATTTTGTTTGTCATCCTGGGGAGACAACAAATCTATCGGTCCCTGTGGCTGCCCTCTTTCAATCTCTGTGTTTCTCTCTCCCACCCTGTCCACTTCGTTTCTCCAGACTTTCTTGTGGAGAGGGATAATGACTACTGTGTGTGCGAGACGCCGTGCAACTTGACGCGCTTTGGTAAAGAGATGTCCTTTGTCAAGATACCCAGCAAAGCCTCGGCCAAGTACCTTGCCAAGAAATTCAACAAGACAGAGCAGTACATAGCGTAAGTCACCGATTTGTGTCTTATTTGTCCTTTGTCTGTCCTGTTCTTCTTTTATTACACTTCACTTTTTAGTCCCTTTTACACGTTATCATCTTGGTGCTGTTCGGTATAACCAGTCTATTGCTGGCTGCAAAAGAACTTTGCAGTTTGTAGAACATGAAGCAGAAAAATAAACGTCCATCAGTGTTATGTATATATATTACATTTTTGGGGTTGGGTCAGGAATTCATTATTACCATTCGTGGAATTTCACCACAGTTTTTGTTTTATAAAATGTGTCCATATAAACTCATTGTATTTTACAGCAATTCAATTATTTCCATGTGACTTTTCTCACATTTGCTAAATTTATTGTGTATTCTTGGCCGGAACTAAAACATCACATCAGAAATTTCCCTCCTCTAATGTTCAATTTTTATTGAAGCTGTTTTATAGAGGGGATGACTCAGGCCTATGGCAGGTTTAGAGGATGTGGCTGGTGGTGCTGTTGAGTTTGTTGCATTGTACGGAGATGAGATCTGTTATATCACCTCCCCTCACTGGACACAGTAATAGAAATGCCTGCAACCAGCTCCAGTCATGACAACAATCATACAGTTGAATCATCGCCCTGATGAAACCGTTTCAAAATGAACTGAACACGAGGCCTGAAGTTCGGATTGTTGATCCAGGCTGACTCAGTTTTTGAAAGTTGTACCTAGTGTATAAACAAATTTCCCTTCAGCCTCATTACGCAGCCCAACTTTATATTTTGTGCCAGCTTTCTACCAGCTTCCTTTGTCTCCTTATCTCTTCCTTTATTGTTTCTTTCAAAAGAATACAACACGCCACATTTATTTGTATTGTAACAAGGCAATTCAAATTGCTTTACATAAAATATAAAAGGCATCATGTCAAATTGTAAAAACAAGACAAGAAAATACAAAAAGAGATGCTTTTAAAAAAAAATTCTAAAGAGTTACATGTAGAATAGAATAAATGTGATAAGAAATAAAAGAGTGAGAGTAACTGTGCAGTGTAAGAGATGATTATTTATTTGATTTTAGTGGAAAACAACAGAGTCGTTGGCATTGATTTAAAAGAACAAAAAAGTGGGGCAGACTTGCAGTTCCCTATATGCGGAGCATAAAAACTGAAGCTGCTTCTTTATGTTTAGTTTTGACTCTGGGGCACAGAAGGCAGACATGTTGCAGACGACCTGAGGGGCCTGGATGGTTTAATAACGTACCAGGAAATCAGAAGTGTAGTTTTGGCCCTGAGCCATTCAGTGCTTTATAAACCAACAGCAGGATTTTGAAGTAAATTCTCCAGACATGTTCACACATTTACTTAAAGACAAAAAAAAGTCCTCACCTACTAAAACAAACCTCAGGTATTTGATAATCATCCATCTGGAAGAATTTTTATTGAATTAATGGCATTTTATGAATGGTGCAGCCCTTAAATCATCGCATAATGAACTAGAATGGCTCCATAGAGCGTATACCTCTGCCAAGGCCCAACTGTCCCATTGCAACCAATCAAGCCGCACCACAATCCACACACTCATAGATATCAGTCCCCTAAATATGTCTGAATTTTTTCATTGAGATTCATGTACAGGGCCAGACCTAGCACATTTGGCGCTCTAGGCAAGCTTCACTCCACGATAACTTATTATAAAATTATTTCTTTCTTCGTCGAGGTTGCTTGGACACACACTCTAACCATAAGCCTCAATGTGCTAGCATGTTCTGACAACACCAAGGAGGTACGTACCTAGATTCTTGCCTCATTTTACCCTAATGTTAGATTAATTTTTTTAATGTCAAAATATTGGTTGGAGATATATGTTATGGGTCCCAAAATTGATACCACAGCAACAAAGTATATCTGTAGAATACAGCATGAATGCAGCAGCAATAACGACACGGAGCATTCACTTCCTCATCCAGACTCTCTATCTGGCAAGTGGGCGGACGTTACCCCCAAAGAGACAGGACGGGGTGCAACTGCTCCCGTGCCAAACGTTCCTCCTGAGTGCTGCTGTCATTTACTGATTTCTCTAATGAAACTACTTAAATTACTGTAAGTAATTAAATACAATATTTTGGGCCATACCACATATAGAAGGGGGCGCAAAAAACTCTGCCTAGTTGCACCCTAGGCAATGTCGCCTGTAGGAAAGACCGGCCCTAACCCTAACCCTAACCCATGTATTATTCCCTGGCAAGTCTGTGACAATGTTGAAAATCACCAGATCTAACACTTTTAAAGAAATCTGTGCCAACATTTAATAGGTTTTCTTGTGACATTCTCCATCCTTCCACCTTTTTGTGTAAATCCAGTCTATGATGAGGGGAAACAGCAGGAGGGAAATAAGCACCTCCTCAGTGGAGATAAGAAATAATGGATTTCTTTTCATGTTGTTTACAGGCTTGATTGTAGAAAATTGTGTAACAGCAGTGAAATGATTTCAAGAGAATTTCTAAGAATGAAAATGCCGTAGTTGATAATGCAGGTTTATGCTCCTGCCATTAGTCCCCTCTCCTCACTAATGGGTTTCTCACTGTATCCCTGTTTAGCCACACAGTGCTGGTAATTCTCAGATATGCTCCGGGTCCCGATCATGATGCATTAAGGCTAAAATCTGATGTTTACCATCGTTTTTAATCGGATTAAACCTCTTTATCACACAAACAGCTTTAAAGCAGCATTGTAATTCTCTCAATACACAAGGTTGTGTCGTCTTTGTCAGTCACCAGCATTAACAGGAAGGGAAAAGTTCACCAAGCCAAGTTACATTTGTTTATTTGATTGATGATCTCCAGTGTGTCGGCTCGAAGGCTGCACGGTAGCTGCTGTAACCAGATCAGCCGCTCAACTCAAACCTGCATTTTTCTCATTGAGATAAGGAAATAGAAAATACAGCTTCCAGTCAAAGATTAACTTAATCAGCCAAGTACTGAATGTGTCTTTGCCAAATCGACTGAAAAGCTCAAAGTAGTTCAGGGAAATACAGAGACGACACAATAACAGTTGAATCACTGTATTGAGAGCGATGTACAAACCGTCCCCTTCTACCTTCTGAAGGTTTTTCCCAGTGCACAGATGTGAGTTCATCCAGTCAAATTTTTTTTCTGATTGGCTGTATTTCCAAGTGAGTGTTTACTGGTGTGAAACTGAAGTCTGTGGCAGTGCACCGTCTTTCCCTCAGGACACACAACCACACGGCATTATGGGCTGTGGATAGTACCTCTGATCAGATGTATTACAGGTTATTCACTCAGTACGGCCAGCTGACAGCAAACTGTGAGATGACTCCTCACGTGGAAGTGCCTGTATGAACCATAAGAAAACCCCTCAGGAATGGTCAGTGACAACAACACACACTTGTAACCAGGACCACTTGTACACCAGGGGGAGACTGTTTGTTTCACATTTGGGTAAATGGAACAATTTAATGAGCTTTAAGTGACAAGTCTAAACCAGAGACTGTCTCAAAAGATTGAAGACATGACAGCTCCCAAAAAGTGAAGTCATCTTTACGTCCCCTGGTGGCTGGCTGCACTAAAGGTCATAAACCCAGCCTCCTTCGTGTTAGTGGATAGGATCAAAATATAAAGTCAAAGTACACGTTGGATATTTTTTTTCAAAGAGGGTTTCTTGTCAGTTCGGTAGTTCTCATCACTCTGATATATGTACAGGTGCTCGTTTTCCAGTAAGTTTGGTTCCAATTCTTCATTTGATGCAATCGAAATGTCTGGAAAAGTCTCGATTGACAGCTGGAACTGATTCATGACTGGATGAGTGTGTATATCTCCACAATTTGCATAAAGTACTGGATGAATGCTTATAGTCGATAAATATAGTCGATAAATAATTAAAATGTTTTTTTTTTCAAGATGTGAATAAATAGCTGAGATACAGCAAAAAGCAATGAACAGCTGAAACAGCTAAAACTAAGGAAATATGAAGCACAATAAATAAGTGTAATAATTGTGTATTAGCTAAAAAGAGTGAATAAACTGAAAAGTCAAAAGTTAAAAAGTTAAAAAAGCTAGAGGAACTAATCGTTGAAATACCAAAATGATAATCAATAAACAGCTGGAAATAATAGTGTACCTTGCGGGCTGATGTCGTCAAAGTACATCTCCATCTCATTTATTTTGTGACTGCCTGTTAATAATGATCAACTTAAATATAAGCAGTAAACCAGCGCCAAAGCACAAAGAGGAAAGTACAAAGTCAATTTGAGGTTTTGATCTGGACTCCGGGGGGTGCGGAGTCAGACTCAGCCCTCAGAGAGGATATTCAGGAGTCAGAATAACAGCCTGCCATGCCCTGGGCCTATAAACTAATCCCGTCCTTTTTTCTTTCTGCTGAAGTAACAAGTTTGAAACTTTAACATGGTACAGACCCAAACAGCTCTCTTCATTTCCCTTGTATTCCTCAGTGACCTTCCCTTTGGGAAATTGCAGCAGGTTATTTGCTGAGCTTGATGCGTGTGCCCCGCTATCAGCAGGAAGCTGCAGAATCACCAGTCGTCGTCTCCTCCTTTAAATCTCTGATGAGAAGAGATATCTGATAATGTGACTTATGACAGTGTGTTTCCTGCTCTGTTTGCAGCGATAACATTCTGGTGCTGGATATCTTCTTTGAAGCACTGAACTACGAGACCATTGAACAAAAGAAAGCCTATGAATTGGCCGGTCTTCTGGGTAAGGAGCTGGCTGTCTCAGGTCTCAGTATGCAAATGGCAGATGCTTTATTCAAAGTGACAGTAACACACAGACTTGTCGTCATTGCGACTTTTCATTTTAAAGTCTAAGTACATTTCTCATGAAACAATTTTACTCCACCACGTTTATCAGCAAATATCTGATCTTTCTACTCCACTAGATATTTACAGTGCATTGCATTATATGCTCAGATACTTTTTTTTTTCATATTTTTATAAGTTATAAATAACAAGATTAGTTTACTGATCAATCAGTGGGCTGGTAACATTAGACCCTGCCTCCTACAGCAGCACTAGTAAGTATATTTGAACGCAAACACTCAAGTTGAAAAGTTATGTGGTACCTCTACTTTAACTTAATTACCTTTTTGTCTATTTCCTTGTACTTTTACTAAAATATTTCAGTGCTTACTCCGCCACCGGTCATTTATTAATTTACTATTTGTGATTTTTGATTCATCTTTCCAGGTGACATTGGAGGTCAGATGGGTCTTTTCATCGGAGCCAGCCTCCTCACCATCCTTGAACTCTTCGATTATCTATATGAGGTAGAATATCTCATTTTAGAAAAACCTCTTCCATCATCTGATTCTTTTACTTTGATAAAAATGAAAATCTGTGGTACAGTAAATGATGTTACACGACAGCTGGAGCTGGGCATATATCTTCCACACTTTGCATAATGGGAGCAGACACTGTGGGTTGCATTTTGTACTGTCCAGTATTGGACTGACAGTTTTTTCCCAGCAGTATGTGTTTATGTGCGCATGACTTACACCGTCCTTCACAAGCCTGCACCTCATCTCTGTGACGTCCTCGCAGCTTAGCTGCAGCAACACTGAATACATTAACATTTCTGCTGTATTACGTTTTAGATTAGTCAGGATGTCGGTTCTCGTTAGGGTTACCCTGGGCTGTGTGGTTCTGCTTTACTTTCTCTTCTTCCAGAGACTTCTCTTTGCGTCTGTTGGAGGTGGACAGGATGAAAGGCAGCACCAGCTCATGTGCAGGATAGAAGGAGAAACATGTTTATAGACGAATCAAATGTATCTCATTTGAGTCTCAGCTTCCTCGATCCTTCGGTCTGGCTCTGAAATATGTAAAGTAGCAGAAGGGAGAGGGGATTTTAATCCTCTACGAAAACACCATGAACTATTGGTTCAGGCTAATGCCCAGTGTTACCATAGTAAAGAAAGTTGGGAAAAAAGCCAGGCTCCGCAAGTTTATTCAGATCTGCTCTGAAATTTTACTGAGTTCTTTCTTGGGCCATTCCCCATCCGTACACAAAATGTCCCGGATAGTGTTTTTTTGCATAATCCTGCCAGACGGATAAACAAACTGGAATAACACTCAGTAGAGCACAAACCTCCGCCACAGCCCAATCGTCCACTTAGATTCAATCAAGCTGCACCAACCGAAGTCCAAAATGTTACTATATATTTGTTTAACCATTAAGTATTCCCTGGGAAGTTTGTGATATTATGATTATGAATATGATTATTATTATTGATTTTGTGTTTTGATCGGAGAAGGTCAGTGATGTCTGTGATTGCCTATTTTTCAGGTGATCAAGTACAAGATGTGCCGCTGCATGAAGAAGAAACACAAAGGCCACAACAACAATGACAGGGGAGCGGTGCTGAGCCTGGATGATGTGAAACGCCATGTGAGTAGGCAGCTGCTCAGTGATTTCACTGTGTCTCACTGACGCTTTGACAGGGGCACACTCTCCCCTTTGTGATTGGTCTAGACTGCAGCCGGAGAGAAGGAGGTGGTGATGGAGTGAAGGGAGAAGCACGAAAAGGGAGAGATTAGGATGTGAGGGAGGAAAACTTGAGAGAGAGAGAAGAGTAGGAGAGCGGAAAGTGGCTTGAATTGAATCAAAGCTGGGGGACAGGAGCAGCAGGGACAGACTGGAATTAGAGCTTTAGAAGGTTTGACAGCTCGCTTATTTCCAAGTGTAAATGCAGCTAGATCACTTTAATTAGAAGTCAGAGCCCGAGCACAGAAACAGGGAAGGAGGAGCTGCTAATCTGAGCTGCACTCGTGACTTGACTTAGTTATTTTTTCATTATTTTTCTCTGTAGTTGTCATGAATTAGGTTGCTCTCGCCTCCTGGCCCCGCTAGTTGCTCATGTCATGTGTTTTTATGACTGAGGTTTTCTCCAATTTGTTCTGGATGTGATGCCACCTCCGCCGAGCTGACTCCTTCCCTTTATCTTACCGCTTCCTCCTCTGCTCATCACCTCTTCTTCTTCTTCATCCGCCTCCGTCCTCCATCTTAACGCTGTGTGTTCTCTCTCTTTCGTTGTAAGGCTCCTTGCGAGACCCTGCGTACACCATCAACGTATCCTGGCAACATGCTACCTCATCACCCGGCCCAGGGTAACTTTGAAGACTTCACTTGCTGAGCAGACCCCCGAGGTGGGAGCATCAAAGTGCGGGTTATGCAACCAAAGCCAACCACACAACAAGAACCATCCAACACGGGGGAAGTGCGAGGAACTCATACGAAGTTGAACAGAGGCACTTTGTATTTCTTCGAAGCGGAGGACAAATCCAAAACAACAGAGAAACTTTCACCCGAGGCCGAGTGGAGAGGATATCCCAAATATAAATCTGTCAGTTAACTCTTCTGTCTCTGTGTTTTCCTCTGGAATACTGCCGCAAGGGATGCTCATGGAGGAACCTTGCCAACACGGACTTCTCTCTTTCAAAAGACAAAAAAAGTGTAAAAAATAAACGAATGAATAAGGGAAAATGTACAGTTATCTCACCATTATCAGAAAAAAAGAGCCCCCATGCCTTTATATATAAACACAGCAGAACACAACTGTTTTCACACGCCACTGGCCTGCTGGTGGGACACACGCCCATACTGCTTACCGCACTGTACATGTAGCAACATCTGTAACCGTTGCAGCGCTCTCCATGAAACAACAGCTGGACTTTGTGTAGTTTGTTTGCGAATGTATCTATGTTCCCAGTGAGTGTAGTCAGGGGTGTGTGGGGCGGGGTACTTTCAGGGGGGTCGTGGCGGCAGTGGTAGTGGTAGAGTTTGCATCATCTACCATTTAAAACCTGTACTGGTGAAGATTTCAGGTCTCATCATGTAAATGCATGCTTGTATTCGTCCAGTGCATGTTTTTTAGTTTCTTTTTTTTAATTTTGAACATACATATAATTACCAAGTTTGCCTCAATGATAGACAGATGATACATCCCCTGTGTGTTTCCGTGTGCGTGAGTCTGTGTGTGTGTGTGTGTGTGTGTGTGTGTGTGTGTGTGTGTGTGTGTGTGTGTGTGTGGGTTTGTGTGTGTGTGTGTGTGCCAACATCCCTACTCAAGCAGGTACATCGAGACTCTATTTTGCAACTGGATGAGCTGCAATTTAAATTAAATTTGTCATCCGTTTTCTTGTCTTTCCGTTTTCACATGTGCCAGATGAGTTAAAGCGTCTTCTCTCGACTCCTGGATGAGGTGGCGTCGTTTTTTTATTTCTTCTTTTGTGGGGGTTTTAATTTGATTTCTGTATCTGTATTCTAGTTGCAAAAGTCTTATCAAAGCACAATACCGCCAGTATGTAGAGGTGATGTAAAGAAAATGTACTATTCTTCTTGATATATTGTCATATTATTAATATCGTATTGATCCAACAGTTTTTTCGGTCGTTTCTTTCTTTCATATAAAACATACTCAGTATTGCCTGGTGATCCTGTCTTCATCCTCCAGGTAAAAAGACTGGTCCATTTAGTTATCGCAGCATAAATAAAATGTAAATATCATCCCATCTGTGAATTTTCTTCTCTAAAGTCTTCGTTTGTCTTTTTTTGGGGCAAAGTAATGTATTATTCAACTTCACATGCTGTGCAAATCTTCATTAGTAATCATGAGTAGCCCTCAGAACATTTGACTGAGGATTCCACACTTCATCCGAGCCGTGTCGCTATCTCCGGTTCCTCCAATCAACATGTTATCGAGTGTTTTGCTTCATACAACAGTTTCTTGGAATTGAATCAGCATTACGTGAAGGGGTTCGGGGGCAGGAGGCTGCTAATAACTAGATATTGCTTATCTGCTTCAGCCGTTCATTTTTGCTGCAGTTCAACAGCTGCAAGCAGCAACATTGACATTTTGGAAGCCCCGTGCTTCTGGAACGTAATTATACTTTCAGCTGCTGTACGACACGGGGACGGATGAAAAACATCCCACACGGCCGATACAAATTTTTATCAAGATTGTCAATCAAGCAGCAGCCACATATTCTACTTCTCGTGTATGCTACTGTACATGTGTAGCTGCCGAGTGCCATGCTTCTGTTTAGAAAAGCAGCATGGTGATGCATGACCAGTTATTCGGTCGGCCCCAAAGATCCTGTTTGCCCCTCCGTCATCTCCACGTTACCCAGCAGCTACCAGACATTAAGTGTTGTTCTGTGAGGAGGAGTTTACTTCTGCCTTATAATATTTTCATGGTGTCTGTAAGTGGGAAACCAAACATCAACATTGTTCATCAAATGTGAGGGGGCATTCATTTTTCATTATTCAGAGGAGAAACCTCAGCTGGTTACCACACATTAATATACAAGCGTTAAAGCTCCCGGGAACCAGCTCCAACATCCGATCCAAGAATTTCTTCTTTCCCCTTTTTTTTAAATGTTTGAAAACAAGAAGTTTTTTTTTTATTGTCTGTTGTACCTGCCAAGAAGACGAATTAATCAAAAAAATAAAAGTTGATGCTTTTCATTTCCTGCCGGCATTAGTGTCTTTGTCTCGGTGACAGCCTGGGAGTCAGGAGATTACAGGCTGGGTCAGGATCCAGGAGAGCTCCCGGCCGGTGACATAAATCCTGCACAAGATGCTTGTTGCATCCTGATAAGGCTCCGGGGGGGGGGGGGGGGGGGAGCAGGTGGGAGGAGAGTAGACGAACAGGAAATCTCATCCAAGTCAATATGAATTCACAAAGATTTCCACCAGTTAATTGTTGTTGACAGACATGAGAGATCGACTCCCTCCTTGTTTTACCTTGTCTGCAGCCGATCGGTGGACGGTATAGAAACCAGCTACCGTGAAGAAATCGACCCCAAACTGTCGTAAACGGTTGTTACACCCTCAGCTAATCACCCAAAGCAGCTGTGTGTGATTTACTGGGGGGGGGGGGGGGGGGTCATATTCACGCAGGGAACTTTTATAATGTTTGTTGTTATGTTTTAATGAGGGTTGTTGGGAAGATGTCTGCGGCCACACCTGTCACTTTAATCAGGCCGGCTGCTGTCACCCAAAATGTGATCAGACTTCGGGATCTTTATAGACCAGAGGTATAATATCCTCCTAATCCTATTATCACGTCTTGTTATCTACAACAACAAGGATATTACACTCCTGTTGCACAATCCCTCAATATGCTGCCCAGTGTGTATTGTGATTTTAATGTCATTAAACAAACACAAATACACAAAATTCATCTAGTTTAGGGTTTGTGTAGTAGTAAACTGTATCTAGAACAAATGGTTTTGGCATAGTGTTTGTGTTTTTATAATATTACTCTTCAGTTAATTAACCTTCATTTTCAGTTTTCAAGTATGTGATTATTTATGACCCAGTGTTACTTTTATGATCAGTGTTCTTTCTGCTCCACCACATGTACATGACAGCTTCATATATCAGTCCCTTAAACATAGCTGGTCTTTTAATTTAATTATTCCCTGAGAAATCGGTGAACATCGCGAAAAACACATTGTTAGAGAAAGTGAAATGTAAAATTTTGAATGCAGGACTTCATATAACTGAGTATTTCTACTACTTTTGCTCAAGTAAACCACTGAATACTTTTTCCTTCACTGCCCAACCCTAGTCTACGACACTACACTAACGCTGTGTCGAAATAACATAAAATAACTCATTGCACATGAGATCAGGGATGAATATGACTCAAAGTGTTAAATTTTTATGCAGCGGATCTCAGTTGTTATTATAAAACAGAGATATAATATTAGATCTAAAGGCTACGGTACAGAAATAAATATTTAAAGTAAAACTGCCACTCCAGCTTGTCTCTGTGCTCCCTCTCCAGCCTTCATGTCATGTGAGTCACGTCAGTGGTATGAATTTATCCTGTCAGATCTGTCAGTGCAATTAGGATGCTCAGCCGTTTGTCATAGATAAGGCCGCGGTCGGGCTCCTCCGGGCTCCACTTTACATTCAGCTCGTTAAGGGGATTAATAATTATAGCGCAGTCAAAATTTCTCAACACAGAAAAGACGCCATATGAGATTTGGAGACTGGAGTCCTTTCAGTGATTTGTCCTTTCATTTGTTTTAAGTGTGAACCCCGGCTCATTTGTTAAATATCAGGCTGTCAGGAGGCGGACAAAGGACGAACCTAATCAGCTGTCATCGCACACACAAAGGAAGTTGAATCCTCTCTGGAGATCTGAAGAACAAGGCAGTGAATCAGATGCTCCAGATTCTTGTAAATGAGGAATGTGCGACACCTTGTTCCGAGATACACAAAGTGTCCCCCGTCCTCCCTCGTATGCTCTCGCACGTTCACACACTGATCAAACACAAACAGGCTGTGCAAACAGATGGGATGCCGTGTTCGGTACTGTTGTAGCTCCCGTTCTAATTGGAGGGAGAAGTGTAATGACATCAAAGTTTGGAAACAAGAAAGTGTTTGATTCCTTGGTTATGTGCACGACCCCAGCTGCTTACACACTCAAACAGAAACCACCCCACAGACTCAACACAACATGTCTCCCTGTCTCTCTAATGTTATGGTGTCTCTCTAATGTTATGGTGCAAATGAACAGGGTCGGAGTTAAATCACTTATTTATGAACCAATGCTGTGACGAGGGAAATTAACAAATTATTGAAACGATTTTGAGTCGTGGTTTTTGTGATAACTCGTTTCAAATGTGGACATGAGGCAGTGGCAAATTCAAGCATTGGAAAACCAAAAGTTCACATTTATACAATAGACACCTTTGCTGCTGTTAATACTTTCTATGTGGTTATTGTTAACAGGTAAGGATTAAATGAAGTCATTGTAGCCATACAGGTCTATACTAATGTTTTAAACACATAAGGTGTTTAGGTTATTATCATATCACGTTGTAGCATCAAATAAACTAATTGTATCTCTTGTTCTTCGCTCCATGTGCAACGACCTGGACATGCTGCTGTAACACAATCATTTCCCAAATTGTGATAAACAAAGTACATCTATCTATCTACAGTGTTGTGCAAGTTCACACCTCTCATGAACAAGTTCAATGTTCAGTTCATACAAGTAAACATGAATAGTTCACGTTCATAGTTCACCATTTAAATTCTGAACTAGTTCATAGTTCAGTTCACTTCATGGTTTTAAGGTGAAAAGAGAAAGAAAACCTTATCCATCACTACCACTTGCCTTTACTGTCGGAAGGTTTTTCAGACAGTTTTTAAAAATCCCTCAGATAATAATAAGGTGCATCGGATCTCGGAAGTAGTTGCTGAGTCTGCGTCTCTGCTTTCTCTAGCCCTCTGTTTATGAGACCAAAGCTGTGGTGTTGCAGGTATGGCCTGCCCTTTAAGGAATGTTGTAGTGTGTGACGTAGTGCACCTGGGGATTGTGGGAAAATACGCTAAAAGTGTGTTTATAACGAGAAGTGACGGACCACCTAGAGGTGATGCGAGTGTTGCTTCTGCTGTATATCCGAGAAATGAAGTGGCTGCAAGTAAAGATACATCTCCTCCTCCTTCTTCACGGAGCGGTCCGGACGGCTGGTTACCGGCCAGACAGCGAGCCAAGATAACCAGTGACAGGGGCGGCTCCTTGTACAGGCAACACAGGAAACTGATTTATCATGACGTGACACATGCAATGTAAAACAATACATTAACGTCACACCATCATCCTCTAACCCCGGGGCACCGGAGGCCATTTCAGCTGATGGTGTCCACACTGAACTAAGCACATCAAGTCGATGGACAAATTGTCGTGTGTGTCGGTTTCCTTTTATGCTGCTTTTGATAAACACTTCATAGAAAATATTTTCTACTTTACTACATTTATTTGACAGCCTTACTTAAGAGTTACTTTTATATTTTGGGCTTTTAGATACTGGATGAAACCTATTGTTAGAGAATAGCCCAGTGGGGGGGGTATTTTTTGAGAGAAGATTCGAGATTCATTCGCTATACGGCTCAACAGATCTCTGATCCATGAAGCTTCCTTCTACCAAGTTGTGTGGTTCGGAGCCGAGACACTGGCCAGAGAAGAAAACACTTGGAATACGTTGTTTGATTGGTCTGCATATGTGTGCCATGAGTGATGGGTAATGTAGTGCGAAGTCGAGTTAGTTGGTTTCGGTTGGGCTAAATCGCGGACATTTAACGAGCACTGAGCAACGACATGGTGAAAGCATTCGATTTAGACAGCGTCTCTCCTGAGGAGAAAGTAATGTCCCGAGGGTCAGTGAACAGGTAGGGGTGGGGCACGTGACAGTTCTAGGCCAATGGCTGTAGGGTTTTGTGGGATGCCAGGCTCTCATTGGCTGATGAGTTGGCGTATCAAGGGTGAATGAGGAAGGGGAGTGAAGAATACAGTGGTGGATGATTGGAGTTTCGGAGTTACGAACAAGAAGTGTGTCGTGTTCGCTGGACTTTAATAAAGTTACACATAAAGAGAGGTTCACCGTTCAAATTCATTATTTGTCATTGAGTTGCGTTCAGTTCATCGGTCTCATAAAGGTGGACGCCTTCTTTTGCGTTCGTTCATGCACAACACTGTCTATCTATCTTTATATGTATATGTCTATATATCCAACCATCTATCCTTCTATCCATCCATCTTAATACTTGAATTTTGAATGCAGGACTTTTACATGTAACAGTTGTTTTAAATGTACATGTTGTATTTTTTCGATAGAAAATATTTTTGTCTTCCACCGGGAATTTAATGAAATTCTGCTAAATAATTTTTCCAAGAATCAATAACCTCATCATACCCTGCACCAGCTTAGTGTTGCTGCAGTACCCTAACCCTCCAGCAGGGGGCACCGAGGCTCCGCAGCCACTTCCCGCGGCTCAGTTCTCGCGGTAACTCGGCTGCTCCACCGGCGGCTTCATTCACAGAGGAGATGGCGGCCAGAGGCGGCTTCCAGACGATACCTTCGGGTGGCGGCGGCGGAGCAATGGGACCTGGACCACCAGTACCGGGTGTGGGACCAGGCATGGGACCCGGGACTCCCTCAGGAAGGATGGGCCCGTCGTCGGGCGCGCAGAACCACATGTACCGCTCCCCGATGCCCGGGCCTGGATACCCGGTGAGATATCGCTCCATCTTGGCTACTGACGCGTTAGCCTGTCCGCTAGAACAAAGCCTTCCCACCGCTGCTTTGTCACCAGCGGCTAACTTCAGCCCCGTCGCCGGCGCGGGCCCCGGCTCGCACCGACACTGCGCCCGGTCGGGGAGCAGATAGCCCGTCACCGGCACGTACACGGACCACTTTGACCGAGTGTGAGAGTTTGTTCGTCGGTTTGAATCCGCCGAGCCTCCCGCCTGCTAACGTTGAGCTTAGCTAGTTAGTCGCGGTAGCCAATTAGCTCAGGCGGCTAACGCGGCTAGCTGCCGGTTTAACGCTCGGTTTTCCAACTGAAAACAAAACGTGAACACTCGGAGTCGTTTAATAAAAGCTTCACAAAGTTAGTTTCTGATATCTGGTGTGTTTTACTTTGCGGAGTTTGTTGCAGGAGAAAGTTTAAAAGCCGCACAGCTCCGTGGTTCATCGTGCGGGTCTGAATGAGTCGATGCTAATCCTCAGATATAAACAGGGATCACAGGAGGGACTCGAACCAGGACCAGGGTGGTACACTTTGTTGTAGACAGATCACCCGCTGACGTTCTGCACTTTGCACAGTGCTTCGTCTTTTCCCTGCGTTTGGTGAAGCTGCAGCTGGAGGCAGTACACGTCAACGCAACTAGTCCAAGATGGTCACTCCATAAAGTTTAGTGCTTTTTCGAACTTTCACCCAACTGAGTTGACTCCGCAGATTCTTACAAGGCAAACAAATGACTTGGATCCTACTCGTGCAGTTAAGTCATCGACGGAGAGAGAAAATGAATAGCCGGTGTATTGGTTTGGTTTTATTTGAAGTCATTTAAACTTTCAAGTGTGTTGTTCTAACTTCTCAAATAAGACTTTTCCCTCTTTTCATGCAGCACAGCTTGAACATCTGAGTGAAAGTAGATGTTGTGGTTCCGATAAGTAGCAGGACGGATTTATGGAAAAGATGAAAGTCTTTTGTGAGGAGCAGCAGGCGACTTGCACATGCAGACATCTTGCTCTCTGGAGTTATAACGTAATCTGTTAAAAGATACACACGTGCATTCAAAGATTTAATCCATTTTCCATTTGTTTTACTCTGCACTTGAAATGAAAAGAAACTCCTTTTGTCAGGGAGGTTCATTGAAACATTCGATATATGAAAGTACCCTGATCCTGTTTTCTACTATGACCTCTACTACTATTTTCATAAACTTGAATTGATGCGTTATTAATCAGAGTAACATCCGTCCCTTCCTTCTTATGGAGACGTCAAAACCCATAAATACTGAAATATTGTTCATTTCACATTGTCAACCACTGGACAGACGATGTTTCACACGTGCTGTGCATCTGTAAATATTTAGATCTCTGAGGCCTTATATAAATGTAAAATCTTCTGCATCCCTTGCTAAAATTAAAGGTACAATGACTGGTCACATGGACAGTTTCTCCATATGCAACTTTAACAAAGCACATTTTAGAGCTGAAGGTTTGAAACCTTGACCTACACATTCTCTCATCAACACAGTGTTGGTGGATTTGTCCGCGTGCGATAGTCGATTATAACTATAAATCTGATCTTCTGTGTTTTAATTAGACTGTCTCCCCTATAGTGGATCATTAGTCATCTCCAGCTAATATACTGTTTCATAGAATCATGACAAAAGGCTTATCGTCAATGCTGATCTGCAGGAGTTGAAGTGTTTGCTGCCTCGCTACTGGCAGCCTGAAGCACGAGTGAAAGGATGGTGCATCTTTTTTTTCTCTAGCAGCCTTGACTGCTTTCAGTCTTACGAGCTGCCTTTCACCACATAGTCAAAGAGGATTCGTACCCTGAATACTGCCGAACTCGGGTTGTTCTTGGGTAAGCCAAGGTTGTGCTGATGTACTGTGTGGAAAGCACTTAATGATCAACATACGGTCTCTATTCTGCCCACACTGCGCTTTGTGGAAAAGGTAGAGCACATACATCCGCCCTGTGCTGTTGACCAGCCAATGTCACTCTTCCTCCCCTCCACCCTTCCACCATAGGCTTAGGAGATAGTCCCTTAAATTCTCTATCATTTGTCAGATTGGCTCCTGGAGGGAACACTGCAGTCAGGGATTTTTCATTCATCGGCTTCTTCTCACCCGCACTCATGCATTCAGGTGCACAAAGTCGCCTCTTTGAGTTTTTAGCACACGGTTTGGTGAGTTGGTCTCAGTGTTTGTTCGGCATTTACTCGCTGGAATGAGATTGCGTGCATGTTGTAGGACAATTGATGTACAAGGCAGATGTGTCTTTATTGAAAAGAAGAACATCTTGTTTTAATTGTGCTTGGTGAATTATTTGACATGAGGCAATGTGCTGCTTATGTGTTGTGGCGTATTCACATTTCAGCACTGTTTCGTTTGGTGTTATTTTAATCCTTTGTCTTAAAGCAGATATGACCACCATATTAGACAATAACCGTACAGAGTAAAGTGAAAGGATGTGAGGATCCTGAATCTGCTTTTTTCTTTCACTCAAACGCCATTTCAAGGCTCTCATCACACACGCTGACCTTGGAAATGCAGGGTGCTTTAAAAATGAGCTGTTTTCTTCCTGCACCGTTTCAGCCGTTTTTTTAGATTCACGGTAACTCACGGACCCATAAATTAAATGGAAATGCACACATTAATTAGCAGAAATAATTTCTCTTAGGAGGCATGATGATTTAGATTCACTGTCTAAGCGAACAGGGTGGTTCACATCTCTGAGCACGCATCCATTCCTCTTTTTGAATAATGGTTTTCAAGAAGTGTTTTAGTGAAAAGTGAATAAAACATCAGGACAGTGTCTAGTTGACAGAAATTTACCTCCAGCAAAATTGCTCATGTTTGAGTAGGGTGCTTCTTAAAGATTGTGACCTCTTTGTGTGGGTCAGGACAACGGTTTAAAGTTGGAATATTATTCATATTCTGAGTTATGGACCTGTGCAGACCAGATTCCTGCACCAGAGGCGGAAAATACGAAACACTGGCGGAATCTGTTTCACATCTGCAATACCTCAAAGCAGATGATCAGATATTTCTGTGCTCCAGATTTAGTGTCTGTAAAAAGAATGCCCAGAAAGTATTGTCTGAAGTGTTTTTCTTAAAATAGTAACATTTACTTTTCTTTTCTGTGCAGAGACCGGGCATGCCTCCCTCCAGCCGTATGACTCCTCAGGGACCAGCCATGGGCCCCCCAGGATACGGGAACAGCCCTGTTTCTCGCCCTGGGATGCCTGGCGTGATGGACCCGTCTCGTAAGAGGCCAGCCCCCCAGCAGATTCAGCAAGTTCAGCAGCAGCAGAACCGCAACCAGCAGTAAGCCCCCCCCCCCCAGCCCCTTCTTTTGAGTCTTTGTCACAATACTGTTGCAGAGTCTTCACCTCCGGATGAGGTGAGGACGCACAGCGCTGCCTCGACTCACTCTCAAACGTCTTGCTTTGTTAATTTGTTTTTACAGCACAAAGAAGAAGAAGATGGCTGATAAAATTCTACCTCAGAGGGTGAGTACTTGTCAAATTCCACTGAACAAAAATCCATTTATTCTGGCCTTGAGTGTGTTGGACAGATTATATTTGCAAGTCCATTCGAATGTTAATTCAGATGCTTCAAAAAAGGGTTGTTCCTGAGAGCTCTGTTAAACGTTATAGGAGTGTAAGCACTTCACAGTATCGTCAGTGTAATTTTTTCCCCAGATTGAATGGACTGCGTTTATCTGGTGCTTATCGAGAGCTCAAACCTAACCCACTTTACAAAACTGGTTATATTCACCCTCCGAGTCATATAGACGGTGCTGTACGTACACTACAGCGCTCAACAGGAGTCAGGGATCAAACCATTGACCATCTTAATGGGTGTTTACTCTACCTCCAGGTTTCCTCAAAACTGCCTTTCAAAGTTATTAAAACAGCTTATATTCCATTCCGTGCAAAATACTTCCTGAACATTGTGCTGATCTGATCCAGTGAGTAGAAGCACATGTTTGAGGTAATTCCTGCTAAAGAAGGTTCAACCAGTTATTACGTCCAATGCTTCACTTACGTTCTCTTCCAGCCTTGTGAATGTTTAATGCCCCTGATCAATACAGACACATTCGCTCAAGCTTATCTTATTACCTTGAGCATCACTGCAAAGAACCAGATAATTTAGCCGGGTTCACAAACCTTCTCTCATCACTAATGCATAGCTCCTCTTTGAGATACAGAGTGACTAGAGAAATGCTGACATAACGTTTATTCAGAATCAATATATGAGGATATGGTTGATAACTGACGGAGAATTCCTTGAGGTGTAGTTTCTTGTACTTGTTTAATGTTGCTTCAGTTGTTTCAAGTATCTTCTCTACTGCTCCAGATCAGGGAACTGGTCCCAGAGTCTCAGGCTTATATGGATCTGCTGGCTTTTGAGAGGAAGCTAGACCAGACCATCATGCGCAAAAGGCTGGACATACAAGAGGCCCTCAAGAGGCCCATCAAGGTACGGTTTCATTTGACTCTTGACTACCTCATATCTCCTGTTGGAACCTTAAATACATTTTAAAGTCATATAGCAGTTTGCGTTAAAGAAACCTATGTTTGGCCACCAGCGTTATTTATCAGTTTAAATATCAAGCCAGTGTTGAGCGATAGAAATGTATGAATTTAAAGTGAGTTTGTCTTGACTGATTCTTTTTAGCAAAAGAGGAAGCTTCGCATCTTCATATCGAACACCTTCAACCCTGCAAAGCCGGATGCCGAGGACGGAGAAGGCACAGTTGCATCATGGGAGCTGCGTGTTGAAGGGCGTCTGCTGGAAGATGTAAGCTAATTTAAACTTTGCACGTTTTATTTCCCCAAGTTGTGACTGTTGTCTAATTTAAACATACTTGTGTGTGTCTTATTCAATATGACATACTGTAGGAAAGACTATCTAGTGGGTACTAACAAAACAAAAACATTTCAGTTTTGCATCATTTTTTCATTAAGTTGTCATAAATGATTATTTGTCAGTGGTGCCTCTTTCCCCCCCTGTTCCTTGTAATATTTTTATAGCAGTGGTTTAAGCTAATATCTTTCTCTGCCATTACGCTTCCTTCAGACAAATTAAAAAGATAAAGCACCAAGTAACTCAGTGGGTCTCAAAGTGCTTCTGTCCGTTTCATTTTTCCCTTCAGTTTAATAAAGTGACAAATCTGATATTGGAGAATTCCCTCTTTGGCATAATTTGGTGGCAGTTTTGTGTATTTGGATATTAAACACATCATTTCTCTTATGTTCATTTAATTGTTTGTCATAACTATCTAATCCTTGGTATAATGACAAAATTATTCTTGTGTTTGACATGATTTAGATCAAATGCTTCACTTCCCTGGAGTGACAAAACATACATATTGCACTGATAATTCTAACTGCATAGCTCCATTTATTTCCAAAAACGTAACTAACATGAATAACCTGTGTTTTGCAGACAGCCGTGTCCAAGTATGAAGCCACAAAACAGAAGAGGAAGTTTTCTTCTTTCTTCAAGTCCCTGGTGATTGAGTTGGACAAGGACCTTTATGGACCAGATAATCACCTTGTGGAAGTAAGATCACAGTCTATTATATATGCTTTAATACATGTTTTTTCTTACCATTTACCTACATGAGATAAGTAAAATTAAAAACGAATGCAGAATTGGATGAATAGCTGCATTGGATTAGTGGTCACTGATTGTATTGTCAATACATCACCTTTTAATGTTCAATTAACGCTGATAATCTTTTCTAATTGTTCTGCTAAATGTAAGAATATCAGACTGATCAGTAAATACTTGTTAGTAAAATGTCCTTTATCTCTTTTAGTGGCACAGGACCGCCACCACCCAGGAGACTGATGGTTTCCAGGTGAAGAGGCCAGGTGATGTGGGTGTTCGCTGCACCGTCCTCCTCATGCTTGACTACCAGGTAAATGCTCAGTGGTTTTCTCTGTCTGTGTCTTTTGGTAATTTCCGTTTCCTTTTAGAAATATACAGTGTTTTTCATGTTTTTCCATCTTCCAAAAGACACATTGACCAATTTGCCAGTCACAATGGACCATGACATGTATTTAAAGAAACATCTTCAAGGTAAATAACCTGAATTATCTTCTAACAACAAATTGAATTTGCTCCAAACAGCCCCCTCAATTCAAGCTGGACCCCCGGCTGGCTCGTATGCTGGGTATCCACACCCAGACCCGACCTGTTATCATTCAGGCCCTTTGGCAGTACGTCAAGACCCACAAACTCCAGGACCCTCATGAGCGCGAGTTCATCAACTGTGACAAGTACCTGCAGCAGGTGAGTGGAGCCCTGTAGAAGTTTAACACATCTTAAAAAAAGTTTGGGTATGTTACATTAACATACACCAGAGGGGGGAAATTAGATTAATTCAAGTGGTGAACACTAACTGTAGCTGGAATGATAGACGTCTCATAGTTGTCTTGTTTAATTCTCACTCTTGAAATTACACAGTCACTCTTCTCCTCTCTTCTCTCCTTTTATGGAGTCTCTCTTTCTCTCTGGGTCACTGACTGGTTTCCCTGTGAATTATTTTCCATACTGCCAAGATAAACAGGATTGTAGGATGTACAATAATAATAATAATACTTTGTTTGCCAGCTTATAATACCTATATTCGCACTTTCTAGTAAATGTACTACTTTGATTTTGGGATGTGGAAAATGTTGAATAACGACTTTTAACTTTAAACCACTGCTTTGTGGATAACAGAGCGATAAAGTCAGTATAAATCTGAAGTCACAAGTACTCGCAAACAAACCTTGGGAAAATAAAAAGAGATTAAGTGAAAAGATTAGAGGAGGCTGTTTTTGTTCAGAGTAAATATGTCAAACACAAAAGAGGCTGAGCAACAAAGCAACAAACTATAATGGGCACAGAACTAGCAGCAAACAAGCCTGGGTCATACAAAATCAATTTTAATCAGGGTTTTCAGGAAAAACATTTTTTATACAAACTGTCATTCATCATAAGGTGTAAAAGGTGATACCTGAAACTAAATTCCAAATCCTAGCGAATGTTTGAGAAGCTGAAACCTCAATTGTTGCTTGATAAAGCACTTGAATGAATCATTATTTATCAAAGCAGTTGCCGATTTGTTTTCTTTCTTACTACTTGTTTCCACTCTATTGTTAAATTTCTCAGCCCTAAGCAAGAACTAAGCTTAAAGGCTCAGTGTGTAGGATTTGGGTGAAAATGATCTTTCAGCAGAAACTGAATATAAAAACACAGTGGTGATGTTTTCACAGGTGTGTTTCATCTACATTGTACATGTTGTAGTTGTCCTTACCCTAGAATGGGCCTTTCATATATAAATATTAATATATACATCAGTAGCGGGTCCTCACTATGGAGGCAGCCATGTTTTTCACAGTAGCCCAGACAGGACAAACTAAACACCTTTTGAGATTTGATGAAGGCTACCAGAGGTTCTCTTTCATGTTTGGAAGTGGTGGAGTGCCACATGCAACTCCACCACTAGATGTCACTAAATTCTACACACTGAACCTTTAAGAAACTCATTTTCTGTTTATCTGAAGGCCACTGTGGGTTTCCCCACACAAGCCTGGAAGGAGAGGGTGAGACAATGGGTTTTCAGTTCACCACTAAATCCCACACACTAAACTTTCAAACTTCTGAAAACATATTAAACTACAATTATGCCTTTTATTTTTATTATTCTTCTCTGATGTTAGTGGTGTTGTTCTTTCGTACTCTAACCGTGAGTTGTTATCATTGTTTCAGATTTTTGAGACCCAGAGAATGAAGTTCTCCGAGATCCCGCAGCGCTTGCATGCACTGCTGATGCCTCCAGAGCCCATCATCATCAACCATGTGATAAGGTACTGGGATGCTTTTATAAATGTGTCTACAGGAGTTAGTTTCCAAATGAAATCTAGTTCAAACTGTCGCACAATTATTTTAAAAAGGCAAAATGGTCATCACATTTTCATTAACTGCATGTTGAGAGTACTAGAAGCTGGATAAACGGCCTGTAACACTAATTTCCCTGTTGAGCTGTTGCAAAAATATGATTGTGAAACTTTGCTTGCAAACAATACGACTATTAAAGCAAAGTTTTCCATTGATCGACCAATCTGTTAAGAAGGTATTTGGGGTTCTGTTGGAACTTTAACCGACATGAAGAGCAGGCTTGCATTAAATGTTATGGTCTGTCATCACATGTGGCTTTTTTAAACAGTGAAAACACAAAACAAACAACTGTATAAACTGTATTTACTTTTTTACAGTGTGGACCCTAATGACCAAAAGAAGACTGCTTGCTATGACATTGATGTGGAAGTGGACGACACACTGAAGACCCAGATGAACTCCTTCCTGCTCTCCACTGCCAGTCAGCAGGAAATCGCAGGACTGGACAACAAGGTAGAGCAGTCAACAGCTCTTCTTTTTACAGATGTCACAGAGTTTTGTGTTTGTCCCTGAGAGTTATGGACAGAAATGTGTGGTCACAGTGGGAAGTTTTTACCTTTTGACATCAAATTTCTTGTGAGCATTTAATGCTGCTAAGTAGTTCCCTACGGTAGTAAAACTTATTTTTTGGGGTTCTTTTTCATTCCTTGTAATTTTTATCGAAAGTCTTGTCCATTTCCAGCTTCCATCGGCTCTAACCGCAATTTTAGAGCACTCGACTCAAATCAGGAGATCTTTTCTTCCTATAGTGTGAACCTGCTGAGGCTAATTTCACACATATCTGCTTCCTCGAGTCATTGCCGGTGTATTGTTGCCTTTTCTCTCGTCGGTATTGAGGTCTTCTTGACCTCCTGCTGACAACTATTACCGTGACCGTGATGGCTACAATCACATTGATAGGACATGGAGCCGTTCCCTGAAAAGACGTCCCACTGTGTCGTTTTGTTTTGAGACAAGTCAACAATATAAAATCAGAGAGCTTGTTTGTTTTCTGTTTCGAGGCGCTGTTCTTTTCTTCTTTTTTTTATACTTCATTCAGAGTTTAAATAGCTGATATCAGATACAGTTCGTAGCAGAGCCTGTCTTCGTTGTCTCGGCCATTGTTGTCACACAACCAGACTTGTATAAACCCAGATATAGGACCAACTGCTTTTTGTTTATTTTCGAAAAAACACAATAATGAGAAGATAGAATAGTGAATCTAGTTTTTCTAGTTTTTTTTTTAGAGAATGCATCCGTTTATGATCAGCGTTACTCACCAAAACATATTAATCTGCTTTTCAGATTATAATGCAAGCGATGAATGAGTAGGATTTAGGATTTTAGTAATACTTGACGTCGTTCCAGATTATCTAGCAAGTCGCAGTTCTCATGCAGAATGAGGAGGAAGACATTTCTGGGGATTAAAGCATGAATTTTACAAATGGCTTAAGTGGAGAGACTGATTAAAATGGAGGAAGCATTAATACACGTTTAAGAGCTTCAGTACCATCTGATTCATTTTCGTTGAGCTGTCACTCTGATTAAGAGGTTTATTTTTAGGTTCAGTTTTAGTTTTTGCTGCTGATTTCCACAATGTACAAAAAATGATAACCCGGCTAGGGCTTAAGTGATGAAGAAAAAATCTTTATCTGTCCTCAGCAAAGTTATCTCTTTATCTGCTATTTGATATATCAATATTTGTCTATTTGTCTATATCAATATTTAATCGATACCTAATTCACTGCTTAATTCCCACAGATCCATGAAACCATTGAGACCATCAACCAGCTGAAGACCCAGAGAGAGTTCATGCTGAGTTTTGCCAGAGATCCTCAGGGCTTTATCAACGACTGGCTGCAGTCCCAGTGCAGAGACCTCAAGGTCAGTGTGTCCTTCATCACCTAGGACTCCAAGAACTGGATCTTTAAGTGAACTTGAAGCACTGTTTTGTTTTTGATCCACTCTCGTTGTTGATACCATGTTGTTTCTGCCTTGAAAAACAATTCACCTTCAAACATGAATCAAAGCTGTCGTCAGTGGAGCTTCTTTAAATGTCTTTGTGCTGCAGCATGCTTTTAAATGGGAGCAAAGGTGTAGCCGCGTTTTTAGTTTGTTGTTGTGTCAAATCAAGAGAGAAACCACTTTGAGCACTGAAGGTCTTTTTAGCTGAATGTTTGTTTTAACAACACATGGATCAGAAAGATGAAGAAGCATCACCACCTGTTTCTCCACTGACCAGTGTCACTGGGGCAAAGTGCTTCTCTGCAGACTTGTAGTCTTTTGAGTCGTTAGTTTCCAACTAGAGACACTTAGTGGCCTGTCACTACTGTGGTGGCTTCACCCATCTGCCTCATGAAATTCCGTTTTCATGCAGTGTAAAAAGATTTGTGAAGAAGCCCCTGAGTTCTGACCATCAAATCATTGCACTTTGTTTTTAGCTGTTTCTTTACACTCAGATCGAAACAGGAGCACGTTGAGCTGTAAACTAAACAATTCAACTCTTGTTAAAACTATGAATCCATGTTGCAGCAGTTGATTGAAACAGGTCAATGCTTCCTCTGTGGTCTGCTGTCAGACACCTGTGGCAGGAGAGATGTTATATTTGTAATAACTGAGATATGACAAGACCACATGTTTGCTTTGTGCGATGATTTTAATATGTGTCTATTGTGGACTCCTACTAGTTTTCCTCCTATTAAAGGAAATTAAATTGTTTCGTTTTAAATTTGATTCTAAGGGAAAGAATTTATTTTTTTAAAGCCCTTTTTAGGTACATTTTGTGATTTGGTTTATAACAAAAAATGGACTCCATTTAAAGCCCATTTGAA
The DNA here is from genome assembly GCF_949316205.1 of Platichthys flesus. Classification (NCBI taxonomy): domain Eukaryota; kingdom Metazoa; phylum Chordata; class Actinopteri; order Pleuronectiformes; family Pleuronectidae; genus Platichthys; species Platichthys flesus. Next base: position 22,462,041 of record NC_084946.1, read on the forward strand.
GGCAACAACTACACACACTGTGTGTTATAACTAGACAATGAATGTAAGGAATCAATGACAGAAGCAGAATTAGTCGACGTAATTATGATTCGGTGAATACAAGAATCCTGCACTTCAAAATTCACACCTGGAAATATGTCTTTACCACCAACAGATGATTGATACCTGCTGTCATTTAAGCTATTGACAACCACTTGACATTCGCTAACGTCTCAGACATCAAATGGCAATCCGATAAATCACAATAAATCCAAGGATAAACACACACGCTGGCATTTGGAAGCCTGAGTAATCTTTAAGTTCAGAAAATGTCTTGCCGTCGAGCCGTGTTTAGCTGTGTCACAGTGACATTGATCTAAATCCAAGGTTCATCTGCGGAAAGACAAAACTTAAATGATGTAACTGTGTGGACACTGTGCACACACGCTGCCCCCCCCCCCCCCCCCCCCCCCCTCTCACACACACCATGCTCAACCTGCTATCTCAAGTGTGTGACAGGAGCGCAGAGTCAACACAGCATGTGTAACGAATAACAACGTGTCTGACTGGAATCACGCCGGACTTCCCTCTGAGCCGATGACCTGCTGACCACCTATCATCCACCTGCAGTGTGGAGTCGAACGGATCAGTCCAGAGCTCGCTAGCTGCTCCACTACAGCTTATCAGAAAACAATATATATATTATTATTTTTTTATCAGGAGGTCATCGTAACTGCAGTCAGTGTTTGATTCAGTCTCTCCAATAGAATCCGTCTTCCTGTGTTTTTGTTTTCTATTTGATTTGTCAGCCTCTGAGCTCATTGACATTCTCTTTATCAATGTTTATTTTCTTTTCTCAGACCATGACTGATGTGGTAGGAAACCCAGAAGAGGAGCGTCGGGCTGAGTTCTACTACCAGCCGTGGGCTCAGGAGGCCGTCTGTCGCTACTTCTACTCCAAGGTAATCACGTTCTCACTAACAACTCTACAAATGCATTAAAAATAACTTGGGGTGATCCTCTGACTCGTCCTGTTGCAACAGTGATTGTAGAAAGTCTAGAGTGTAACTAAAGATGGATGACGCATCTTCCTTCTGTTGTACAAAACTGAGACTAACATATCCCTGATAGTATGTGCTGCCATCCCAGTGGTGATTCTGAACTGGAGCCGTGGTTTCTAGGTCCTGCTGATACATGTCCTCGACCAATTGTCAACAATCAGTCTCGGCTGTCTATCATGACAGTTCACCCAGTTTTTATAGCATCAAATTATTAAAATCCGACGTAGCAGAACAATTAATACTTGAACAAAGTCATGTCGCCTTTCTTCATATAGTCTGATTAATACCAGCAAATATAATATATAAACATATATACACAAGGAAAGAGGAAGACAGGGGAAAAACAAATCCTAAAACTTACAAATTCGTACAAACAAACCTTGACACGAACAAGAAATGCTCATTCCTCTTAAGGCAGAGCCAAATGAAATATCCGTCCTTGCCTGAGATGTTCTCCTCTAATAATCACATTCATGTTATAACTCATATCGCCCCACCGCAGAGGCAAATAGCTCCCCTGTTTCCTAAAATTAAATTTACTAATGCCATATATGATGATAAGCCATTTACCTATAGATGGTTTCTTTTTATTTTCCCAGTTGGGAGCTAGCAGCCCTGACGTGCATATTAACAAGTGTGCAGCGCTCCTTTTTCATATTAAACTCGTGGGGATATTAATTCATATTTTAGGTCTTAAAGGGTAATGTATTGAAACCAACTGTCTGAACCTCCGTCCTACATTTCTTCACCACGCTACATTAGTGCTCATCTAACACCATTTAATTTATTGTAACTCAAACGTTCACATCAGCCATTTATATCTGTACAGTATTTCACTCTTCTATGGTTACATCCTCATTAATCGAGCCTTGGAGCCTTTTCTCTTAAAGTTAAGCGTTAAAATTATTTTATCTATCGATGGATTTGCACATAATTTTCATAGACTTCATAATTTGTTTATGAAATGTATAAAACATCTGGACTTAATTTCGTAAAAACAGTGATATTGGTCAAAGGTTTTATTAAAAACCTTCTCATTATCAGTTTTCTCTCTTTTTAAAGTTGGAGCTACAGATATTTCTCATAGAGATAACTATAATTTATCAGATTAAAGTTGATCCATTTACTATCATATACAACAACGAGAAGCAGAAGAAGAAAACCTTCTCATTTGAAAGAATATTTTACATCTTCACTGTAAAACTAAGAATAACCAAAACAATAAATTGATCATCTTAATAGTTCCCAATGAATCTTTTTAATGGAGCCACATTTATTAATTTCACCTTCAGTGCTTATGCAAAAGGTCTTGGTCCTGCTGGTTTAATGACTCTCACAGTTTCATCGGGACGTCGCTGATTAAATCTGTGTGAAAATATCTTTCAGGTCCAGCAGCGACGACAGGAGCTGGAGCAGGCGCTCGGCATCAGGAACACCTAAAAACATCTGGACACGCGGCAGATGTGCTGTCAGAGAAGGCTGATGTGTCTGAGTGTGTGTGTGTGGGCGGGGGGTACAAACTTCTTACCACTGGCGTACAGACGCACGACAAACCCAGACAGACATAGATACTACATGGTTTTACTGTTATATAGGATTTTTCTTACTTTCAGTAGCTACTTCCACACTTTTGTACGTTTTTATTTCCCCCCCTCACACAAGAGCTTCTTGAGCACATTGTTTTTCCTTCTGCATGTCTAAGGTTCAGGCACCTGGAAGCATTCCTTTTCTCTCCATACGTACAAACAGACTGAACTCAGTGTCCCGGGGAAAGTCAATTTACTTGGTGCACTCCACCTGATGCTCGCCCCTTCAGTTAGATATTGATCGTGACTGTGTTTGTAATCAATCCAATCACTCATTGTTTTCTTTGGACAGTTGGGTCCACAGTCGGTCATGGCACAAAATACATTTTTGTGGAAAAGCGGTTACTTTTTGTTAAGTGCCATTTAGTATGAAGTCGTTTTAATTTTTTCTTCTTCTTTTTGTTCATTACCATTGATCTTTGTTTTTTATGTGTATTATACAGTACTTGTCTTGTTAGATAGTACAGATTATCATGGAAGTAGCTAGTACGAGTACCTCTAGTCTATATAGTTTTGTACATAATGAGCAGTAAAAAAACTGAAGATGGATGTGAAGTAAAAATTGTATCTCTTATCCTGACAGATCTTTTTCTTAACTTTTTGTCTACGCTGCGATAGTTGAACCAGTATTTATATTAATCGGCCCCTCTCTCTCGGAGCCCAGTGACTTAGCTACTACAGCGTAAAGAGCACGTAAAGTCCCATTTGATGAACCACTGCTCTGCAGGGCTGAGTGCACTCAGCATTCATGTCGCCTGCGATCTAGGAGGAGTTGAATCTACTGCTCATAGTTTTGTGTACTTTTGAATGTGAGCAGAGAAGCTAAGAAACACTTGAGCTCCTTCTCACATGTGGACGAGCTGATGTGAAGAGTCGTTGCTTCTTTGACACTTCGCTGAAGACCTGACCCCTCTGTGGTTTAATGGTTGTTTCACTGATGAAGATGAAGACGGGGGTCCTGGCTAAATCTCTTGTGTGTGCATTTCATTAACAAATTCCAAGAATACACTAATGTGGGTTTGGGGAGGTGCATGATTTGGAACGAGTTGTGGGAACCTCTGGGATGTAAAACACAACACTGGTTGGACTGCAGTAATATTTTAATCTGCAGACTTTTTCATGGACCAAACCTATTTTTCTGTATGTTCTTATTATGTTATAATAAAGGATATGTAAAATGTAGCTGTATGTGTCAACTTCTTTTGTAGTGTTTTCTGTTTATAATGAAAAACAACTTTCATTACCCTTCATCGATTTACAATTGATTGACGCAATTCAATATTTGTTGTAGTGCAGGAAAAATGTTTGACATTATTAAGAACTATATTTGAGTCAAAAACTGAAGCCAATACAAAACTCTTAATTCCGAATCAAATAAAAGAGCAAAAATGTTGAAAATAAGTATTCTGCATTAAAATGTCTCCTGACTGATGTTATTAGATCTTAAATGCTGATGCAGGAATATGTCAACAGCAGCAGCTGGTTGAGGTGGAGCTACTTAATAGTGAAGTTGGTAGGACTTAATATTTTTCAATCCCCTATTTAAATAAAGTACTTTGTTTAATTGGACAGTATTCCATGATCACAAAAGTTGTTTTGCTTTAACTTGAACCACTCAGACTTATTTTTAATTAAGTCTGAGTGGTTCAAGTTAAAGTCTTCGGACTACATTAGTGTGACATTGTGAGTCTCAGTTTGTTTTGCACAGTTACAGTCAGAAAAAAACGTAATACTTTTATACTTTCTGTACTTTCCAGGACCAGTACTTTTATACATTTACTTGAGTGAAGAATGTATGTATGTGTGTGTGTGTGTGTGTGTGTGTAGTAAGTGAAGTAAAGAGAGTATGGGGGGGGCGGAGCAGACCAGCCATGAGTAGAGGGAGGGCCCGGGCCTCCTCAGCTGTTTGTCCCGTATATAAACTCTGCGTCTCGGCCTCAGTGCGTCCTCGCACCGGCAGCAGCAGCAGATCCGTCTGGAAAGTTCACAGGATGGCAGCTCCGAAGAAAGTGTGTGTGATCGGCTCTGGTAACTGGTGAGTGGAGCTTTGAATTATTCTGGTGCTCTTCTGCAGGTCTGAGACTGAGGATTTCCAACCAGTGGTGGTGCAGGTTTATCACTGCAGCTGTCATGAACATAGAACAGTCACAGGCACCATAGCTGTGTTTTTGCTGCCTGGATAAGATTACACACAATGTTACTTTAAGTTTTTGAGTGTAAAAGTTTGGAAACTTGGCAGCAGGAAGGAAGCTTTAGTCCCAGTGAACCTGGACGTGTTCGTGATAGTGAGATGAGAGCAGAGATCAGAGAGGAGCTGCCTGATTCCTCTGAAGCTTCAATGCTCTGAGATCTTAGTGTGAGACTCTCCACACTCTTTGTGTCATTAAATAACATTAGTGTTGAATCAGCTTCACCCTCAGCCTGCGTGACCTTTACTGCAGTCAGTGAAGCGTCACCCTGGTAAAAGTAAAAATAACACAGCCTGAAAGTACTCTAGTGCAAGTAACAGTAGAAATAATACAATATCAAATTACTGTACTACGAGTAGAATTAGAAATAACACAATGTAAGAAATACTTCAATACAAGTTCAAATAACACTGTTAAAGTACACAACTATAAGTAAAGGTAGAATTGTCACAATGTAAAAATACTCCTACAAGTTAAAATACAAATATCACACTGTTAATACAGTCCAGTATAAGTAAAGGTATATATATACCACACAAGTAAAGGTTCTCTAGTAAAAGTGAAACTATTTATTTACTATATATGGTTTATTGTATAGTAAAACTATATATTCTATATCTATAGTTTTACTATATTTGAGTTTTTATTTACTAGACGTTTACAAGAGGGTAATTGGACCAATTTATCTTAAGTTAAAAGTACAATATTCCACCTCAGTGTCCTCTAAAGTTTTCGTAGATAATAGAAACACTCAGGTCAAAAAGTAATAATGTAAATACCAATGTAAAAGATCTTAGTTCTGTTGATATTCAATACACTGTGGTTCAATGAGATGTTTTTGTTTTTCATGTCCAGTGTTATTCTTGTCTTGAAAAGCATCTGAAAAATCTTTGAAGTCATGTGACGTGAAATGTTTACAGTACAGTCGAAGTAAATGAATGGAGTTCCATGTGTCAGCTGACTTCTGTTTACTAGTGAAAACATTCTGAGATACGTCACTGTCTCTGAATCAGACTGCCATTACTTTGGACTGTAAGAAATATACATTATACAATTAATAAATCTTAAAAAGCCCAGTGTTGAAATGGTAATCCTCATGTGTCTCTCTACGTGTCCACAGGGGCTCTGCCATTGCCAAGATCGTGGGCGCCAACGCAGCCAAGTATGACCAGTTTGACACCACAGTGAACATGTGGGTGTTCGAGGAGACGGTGAACGGCCGTAAACTCACAGAAATCATCAACACAGACCACGAGAATGTGAAGTACCTGCCGGGTCACAAGCTGCCCCCCAACGTGGTACGACCAGGACACGAAACTGAAATGAAGGAAATCCGAGGAGAAGATTTCAGAAACAAACAATTTGCACTTTTCCCTGAGTGACGTCTTGATTCCTCTCTTCCTCAGTTGGGTGTTCCAGAACTGGTGGATTCTGTGAAAGGAGCCGACATCCTGATCTTCGTGGTCCCTCACCAGTTCATCGTGAGAGTGTGCGACACCATCAAAGATCACATCAAGAAGGACGCTGTGGGAATGTCTCTCATCAAGGTAACGTCCACACAGAGGTCTGTAAGAGCTGCAGTGTGTTTCCTCTCAGATTGTCTCACGTGAGTTTTGTGGGGGGGGTTCTGTCTCGTGCAGGGCATCGATGCGAGTCCGGAGGGTCTGAAGCTGATCTCAGAGGTGATCCGAGGGAAGCTGGGCATCACCATGACCGTCCTCATGGGAGCAAACATCGCCAACGAGGTCGCTGAGGAGAAGTTCTGTGAAACAACCATCGGTAGGAGTTTAATACTCGATGAAGCATGTGGGGGGAAGACGGCAGAAACTGAATCTGAAGTGTTCATTGGTTCAGAGTTTCAACAAGCCATTCTTCTTTTTCTTCTCATGACTTTGACTGAATTGTATTTGTCTTTATTTACTTTATTTGTCTTTTGCATCCTCATATTTTTGGTATGTTGGAATAGGTTTTGTAGTACAATATATTTTAAGGTTTTTTGTTTTGTCATTTTATTGTACTATTTCTATTTGGCCTTCTATATTCCTTTCGGAACAAAGGCCATTGATGAATTGTTTCCACCCTCGTCTGTCTTGAGCCATCCTCTCCAGCTGTTTTATTGTACATTATAGTATATATTTGAATTTGAATTAATTAATCATACATTTTTGCTGACAGGGTGTAAAGACAAAACCTATGGGTCCATGCTGAAGGAGCTGATGCAGACCACCAACTTCCGTGTGACCGTGGTGGAGGAGTCGGATGTCGTGGAGATCTGTGGAGCTCTGAAGGTCGACGTTCTAATCTAATCTCATACTCAAAACCATTAGAGAGCCAGCAGACATTTTAATTTATGTCTGTGCTTTAAAATACACTGGGAAACATGCATAACAAGATGTGCTGGTGGAAAAGACGCTCCAGATGCATATTTATGAAATTATGTTTTTGTGTCTACTGCACATTCACTTTAAATTCAGGTGAAGCCTCCATGTCTCTGATTCTTCAGACGTGTTTACATGATGAATAATGTATATCTTTTCCACTGAGAACTTTAAAATGACATCCAATGCTCGTCCAATAATTGGTCCAAACTTTTTGATTGCACATTCGATTTAGATTTTTGGGGTATTTCTTTAAATTGAAATAATATTCATCAGGATCTATATTCATTAAAACCAGCAAAGAGATAGCACCGGTCTTTAGTGGCCATGTAGAGCAGAGTCCTTGTACGTATTAGTACAAAGAGGCCTCACAGTAACATGTCCTCTGTCTTCCTCGTTGCAGAACATCGTGGCGGTCGGAGCAGGTTTCTGTGACGGTCTGGGCTTCGGCGACAACACCAAGGCGGCGGTGATTCGTCTCGGCCTGATGGAGATGATCGCCTTCGCTAAGTTCTTCTGCACGGCCTGCCCCGTCTCCCCCGCCACCTTCCTGGAGAGCTGCGGCATCGCTGACCTCATCACCACCTGCTACGGGGGACGCAACCGCAAGATCGGAGAGGCCTTCGCCAGAACAGGAAAAGTATGAGGGAAAACCTCTTCTCTCCACGTGTTTGTGTGTGTTCCTCTTGATCTGTGATAGTAGCGTGAAGCCAATCATCTCTGTGTTCAGAGCATCGAGCAGCTGGAGAACGAGCTGCTGAACGGACAGAAGCTTCAAGGTCCAGCTACTGCGATGGAGGTCCACGAAATCCTGAAACAGAAAAACATGGTGGACAAGTACGTTTGACTCATATGTGATCGCAGGATGATGGATAGGAAGCACATGACGCTTATTTCACAAATCCTTAATTGTTGCACTTTGTTTTTTTTGCATTAATCAAATGAATAAGATCCACAACTTTATTCATTTATTTACAAATTAGTTCACGTAATGCCAGGCTAAGCTAACTGGCTGTTAGCTGTAGCTTCATATACCAGTGTGAAAGTGGTTTGAATCTCAAGCTTCATTGCCCCAAATGTTCACCAGCTCCTCCTCAGACCTTCAAACATCCTTCTCTGGTCTCTGCAGGTTTCCTCTGTTTGCCGCTGTTTACCAGATCTGCTTCAACGGCCACCCCGTCGCCGAGTTCATCAAGTGTTTGCAGAACCATCCAGAGCACAAGTGAGGGGCCGACGCTCTGGGAAAAAGGACTTTTGCACTAGAAAACCAAAAAGTTTTTACAAAGGAGACGTCAGCTGATGTCTGACTCCTCCTCTGAGACGTCTGACTCCTCCTCTGCTCTAACTTAACCCTTCATACATGTACGTGTCGTCAGTCTACCAGGTCTTAAAAGTGTGAAGAATTTGAGTTAAATACACGTTACCCTGACCTGGATGTTTGGAAATGTTTCATCATGTCTTCGGTGTCAAGTGACTTTTCACCGTGGTAAAAAAAGCACTGAACACAACAGCCACCCCCCCCCCCCCTTTACCCTAGATGTAACCGATAACTGAACAAGGATTATTTTTGGAATAAATGATTGTTTATGGTGTGTCTTCCGAGTTGTGTCTCTGACTGGCTGGTGTCTTTCTTCAGGAGTCACCCAGAGAGCGTCTCTCCAGCAGCAGCAGCCTCACTGTAACCCGACCCGAGCTCAGCCACACTGCCACTCTAAACTCTTCACCTTTACCATTTTCTACCGTGTTACTGCAACCTTTCTCTGAGCACATGTCCTGGCTCAGTGTCAGGCCTCGGAACTGATTGGCGATTGCTCAGCAAGATGAAGTAAAGATGTGTCAGTGTTTTTCAACACAGTTTTTTATATTCGCGGTATTCACTTAAAAACATTTCTGGGGATTTCTGTTCAAATGCACGAAGGCCAGTGTGTTTTCATCAACAGCCATCTGTGCCTCACCATATGCCGACTTGTTTGAAGGCCAATCAGTCCCTGTAAGGCAGAATGCTTGAGAGTTTCAGCTGAAGGCCTCGTGAAACACTGTGGAAGTACAAATACTACCACAGCTTTTATCCAAAGCGACTTACAATAGGTGCATTCAACCATGAGGGTAAATACCCAGAACAACAAGAATCAAGGAAGTACAACTTCTTCCAAAAAAGCAAATCTACAAAGTGCTATAAGTAAGGGCCATTTAAGTGATGCTAAATTGATAGTTTCAAAATTGTATTCAAGGTCTATATAACACTAGGAATCCTCTCCATGCCCATCCTCTGTTCCCACTCATATCTCCACTTTTATATGTGTTCATCAGCCCACTTCCTCTGAAGAGTGGTGTGGACCTTGACCTTGTATCATTTGCCGCCTGTTCGATTCTTGATTCCCTCGCTGGAAATCCCTCGCATAGTTAATGAGTCAACTGCCCGGTGAGATTTCTAATAATAACGTGCTCCAAAGAAGCAAATGTCCATCTATTATTAGACGGGCGGACAACACTGCAGCTGCCTCATCCCGTGCAACACCAGTGGAGGGAAGCCTCTTATTGAAAAACTAAACTAATGTGGGGCCACTCATATTTCAAATTGAACACATTTTAAAGGGGTTCAGTGTCCAAACATCTGAGCTGGCCTGAAGTGGCCTCAGCCTTCTTGAACTCATGGTTCAGTATGTTTGAGCTGTTGCAGAATATTCCTGGACAGTTTGGACTTGTAATACCCCCTCTGGCCACTTGAGGGTGCCACCTCCTCAGCCACGAGTCCATCAGTGATCATCCGCTGTGATCCCGTGCCTATGATAGGGAACTTTATGGGTTGACTATCTGCTGCTCAGAGGAAGCAGGTAAAACCAACACAAGTAAAACAGCTGCGATAGGACATATGAGACTGTGGTGTGGCTCCAACAGAGAAACAACAGGGAGTTGTACTGAACCCATCCCTTCTCCCGGGGAGGAGCGACTCACTCACTTCTGCTTCCTCACTCCAGTCTCCATCTGTCAAGTTAACTGGTGACAGCCAGAAACCACAGGAAGCTCAGCTGATCCACTTTCCAAACTAACACATGGAGTCTATGGGAATGAGAACAGCTGGATTCGGAACAAAGCGAGAAACTACCCAGGGTCCCGAGAGTCACGAGATGAAGGATGGAGGAACCATTGTACCGGATATTTTCCTTCAGTATTATCTAGGATCTAGTATCTAGAATTTTTCTAAAGTGGGGGCCTTACCGGAGCCACAATTTAAACAGAGGGGACAATTATACATCTGACATCCATGCACCTCTACTGATTCATTGAGGTGCACATTAAAATCCTTCCATATTGACTGTTAGCTCTATGTTGTGGAAAATGTTCCTTGTTTAAGCTTTAAAAGTTATATTTATTGTTAGTTCTCTTAGTAAGTGAGTTATTAAGACAACTGACAGGACATTGATACGCCAGTGGCCCCCCCGGCCCCGCCCCTCCCAGATAGCATCTAGCATGTGAGACATTATGGGCCAAAACTATTTTGCTCTGTGGGATTGGCTGCTGCACATTCCCAGCACAACCCTTCTGGTCGCCTTGTTGCCTAAAAGAAAATTTACGGAAGCCTAAAGTGGCCTAGAACAAATGTGGAGATTGTGAATCTAGAGCAGCCCATGTGGTAAATGGCTGGAATTGCTGTGGTTTACTTGTGGCCCAGACCTGGCAAACAGGAGGTGTGTAGGCCGGATGACAGAGGTCAGTTTGGGGCCACATCTGTTTGGGCTGTGTGTGGGCAGCACTTTCCTGTTTTGCCTGGTTGATAGTCCAGTCTGTGGGAACATGTAACAAAAACAATATCATCCAAATCCAACCCAGACAAACCAGTGACTCTCTGTGAATGTTATTCAGTAGCTGAGTGGTTCCCAGTGTTGTGCATGAACGAACGCAAAAGAACGCGCTCATCGAACGCGTCCACTTTTTTGATAACGATGAACTGAACGCAACTCAATGACCAATAATGAATATTAACGGTGAACACGTTCATATTGTAGCTTTCGCGTATAGACAACAGGAAACCTGTCTTTATGTGTAACTTTATTAAAGTCCAGCGAACACGACACACTTGTTGTTCGTAACTCCGACACTCCTATCATCCACCACTGTATTCAGTGGTTGATTCCAATGAGAGCCTGGCATCCCACAGAACCCTACAGCCATTGGCCTAGAACTGTCACGTGCCCCACCCCTACCTGTTCACTGACCCTCGGGACATTTCAATACTTTCTCCTCAGGAGAGACGCTGTCTAAATCGAATGCTTTCACCATGTCGTTGCTCAGTGCTCGTTAAATGTCCGCCATTTAGCCTAACCGAAACCAACTAACTAGACTTCGCACTACGTCACCCATCACTCATGGCACACATATGCAGACCAAACAAGCAACGTATTCCAAGTGTTTTCTTCTCTGGCCCGTGTCTCGGCTCCGAACCACACAACTTGGTAGAAGGAAGCTTCAAGGATCAGAGATCTGTTGAGCCGTATAGTACATGAATCTCGAATCTTCTCTGAAAAAATACCCCCCCACTGGGCTATTCTCTAACAATCAGAATCAGAATCAGAAGTATTTTATTGCCAAGTAGGTTTACACCTACAAGGAATTTGCTCTGGTTATTGGTGCTTACAATGAACATAGAAACATAAAACGCAATAAATACAACATACCAGGCAGAAAACTGAATTAACTAACAAAACAAGACAAAACATCGCGCACCAAATCACCGAAGCAGCCTTACGTGGCGCCATCTTGGAATCCAGTATCTAAAAGCCAAAAATATAAAAGTAACTTTTAAGTAAGGCTGTCAAATATATGTAGTAAAGTAGAAAATATTTTCTCTGAAGTGTTTATCAAAAGCAGCATAAAATGACACCAACACACACACACGATCATTTGTCCATTGACTTAGTGTGCTTAGTTCAGTGTCAAAGTCATCAGCTGAAATGGCTTAGTGGTAAGGCGTTCGCCCCTAGAAGGACTGACCCGGGTTCGAATCCCACTCCTTCCAATTTTCAAACTGGCAATATGATAAACTCTTAATATTGGCAGGACTTCTTCTATTAATTGCAAATATCTTACACTATGTTAATTTAAAATAATTAAATATAAAAACAGAAAAATAAAAAAAAAAAAAAAAAAAAAAAAACTGCGCGCGCAGAATGTGCGCAGTAGGCTTCTGCGCAGATTGTGCGCAATGGACTTCTGCGCAGAATGTGCGCAGTAGGCTTCTGCGCAGAATGTGCGCAATGGGCTTCTGCGCAGAATGTGCGCAGTGGGCTTCTGCGCAGAATGTGCGCAGTGGGTTTCTGCGCAGAATGTGCGCAATAGGCTTCTGCGCAGAATGTGCGCAATGGACTTCTGCGCAGAATGTGCGCAATGGGCTTCTGCGCAGAATGTGCGCAGTGGGCTTCTGCGCAGAATGTGCGCAGTGGGTTTCTGCGCAGAATGTGCGCAGTAGGCTTCTGCGCAGATTGTGCGCAATGGGCTTCTGCGCAGAATGTGCGCAGTGGGCTTCTGCGCAGAATGTGCGCAGTAGACTTCTGCGCAGGATCTGCGCAGTGGGCTTCTGCGCAGAATGTGCGCAGTAGGCTTCTGCGCAGATTGTGCGCAGTGGACTTCTGCGCAGAATGTGCGCAGTGGGTTTCTGCGCAGAATGTGCGCAGTGGGTTTCTGCGCAGAATGTGCGCAATGGACTTCTGCGCAGAATGTGCGCGCGCAGTTTTTTTTTTTTTTCCCCATTTCATTTAATTAAAAAAAAATATATATTTCATTTAATAAAAATGTTTCATATTTAATTTTATAATTACATTTTTTATATTACATTTCATCATCATTATTTCTCTGCGCTGGTTCAGGGGTAAATGATGCTGGTCTTCACAGGTGACTGACCTACGCAAGCCTGTACCCGCCACAGGAGATAATGTCCCTGTGTGTGGCCGCGGCGCTTCCTGGTTCTTCCCGGCACTACGCTGCCGGGGCGAACAGCCCAAGTATTTAACATGGGCGAGGAAAGGAGGCGGACCGCTTTTCACAGCGCTTCTACCTCCGGTGCCCCGGGGTTAGATTGTTTTTCATTGCATTTGTCACGTCATGATAAATCAGTCTCCTATGTCGCCTGTACCAGGCGCCGCCCCTGTCACTGGTTATCTTGGCTCGCTGTCTGGCCGGTAACCAGCCGTCCGGACCGCTCCGTGAATAAGGAGGAGGAGATGTTTCTTTACTTGGAATGCGGCCACTTTATTTCTCGGATATACAGCAGGAGCAACACTCGCATTCCCGTGGTCCGTCACTTCTCCTTATAAACACACTTTTAGCTAGTTTTCCCATAATACCCTGGTGCACTACGTCACACACTACAACGTTCCTTAAAGGGGCAGGCCATACCTGCAACACAACAGCTCTCGGTCTCATATATAGAGAGCAAGAGAAAGCAGAGACGCAGACTCAAGTCTTTCATTCTCAGTTTCCACCTTAAAACTATGAAATGAACTGAACTATGAACTAATTCAGAATTTAAATGGTGAACTATGAACGTGAACTATTCATGTTTACTTGTATGAAATGAACTTTGAACGTGTTCATGTTGTGAACTTGCACAACACTGGTGGTTTCCCTCTTATTTCCTAAAATAAGACCGTTAGGAGTCTTATTTTGATAAGTGAGGCGGAAGTGGAGCCGCCTCACTTTTTTGAGGGAGGAGGAGGCGGAGGAGGAGAAGGAGCTGGTCACTCATCACAAGTGTCGCAGGGGCAGAAGTTTCTCAGCTTTTTCCTGTGGAGGAGGAAACTGTTTCCCTGTGAGCTCCGGGGGGAGACGAGCTTCCACCAACATGGCTGCTCTCTCCGCCTGGTTCTGGAACGAGAGGTTTTGGCTTCCACACAACGTGACCTGGGCGGACCTGGCGGACCCGGCGCCCGGGGTGGAGTATCCCAAAGCCGGACACTTGTTTGCCGCCTTGCCGCTGGCTCTGGGGATCTTCTCCGTCAGGATCTTCTTCGAGAGGTTCGTGTTCTCCCGGTGTTTTCCTGTGATGGTTCCCGCCTGATGAGGGAGGACCAGCACCGACGAGTCATCACTGTAGCTGCAACACAACACTTCTGTTTAAACTGACATCTTTATTTACCTTCTTCAAGATAAACACGTGCAAGAAACTACTTAAAAACACGCGGACTTCAAATGCAGCCATTCCCGAACTCCTGTCACAAACTCATGAGTAATCGATAACCGATAATCACTTTTATTAGGTCTACTCTGATGCATGTGTGTAAACGTTGAGCTGTGTTCTACGCAGGTAATAACGTGATGTCGTGAGGACAACACAAACACACACGCACACACACACACACACACACACACACACACACACACACACACACACACAAAGGCACACATACACACAATGGATAGAGTTGTCTCCATGGCTTCCCCAAAAGAAAGACAAGCCCCCCCCAACATGACTAATAACTGGACAACACACACACACACAAAGGCACAAACACACAAAGGATAGAGTTGTCTCCATGGCTTACCCAAAAGAAAGACAAGCCCCCCCCAACATGAGTAATAACTGGAGAACACACACACACACACACACTTAAAATACAAAAAACACCAACACCAGTCATTTAAAGAAAAGTGACTGTTAGATCTGCACTCACCTTCTTCCTTTTTTATTCCATTTATCTTGAAAATTTCCATTCTTTCTTTGTTTTATCAAACAATAGCTATAGTGTCTTTGTTTGCACAGTGTTGAAGCTGGTCTGAGGTCATATGTAGGGCTTCAGGATATAGAAACATGGTGATACAGTACTTGAACATATCAGCAATGATAAAAGATAATATAAAGTGGAGCTTTGTAATGATCTGCCTCTTCATGATCTCCCGGGACTTTAATCACATGGCACTGGACACATTGTTCATTGTATTCATTGTAAAAGTTCTTATTGATGCAGCATTTTTTAAATAGTATTTAGATCTTTAATCCATGTAGCTCAGCGCTGACTTCACCAGGTCTGTTATGATTGGTCAATGGCTTCCGGTGTGTGTACACTCTCGCTTTACTTGGCTTTGTTGGGGGGGGGGGGGGATCAAGTAAGCTTATTAATGGGCATTGTGAAAGTTGGGCTTTTTTAATGTCACATGACATCACAAGGATGAGGAAGTTATTATCCAGGTATAATCCCTCTAGGCAGACATGGCACCTGCATGGCCGGCGTCAGTCTTTGTGTGTTTGGTCTGGACGTGGTCAAGTGTCTGTTGATAAGGAGCGATCAGATATTGGAGGTGTCTGAGGCGAGTTGCTGAGGCGTCTGACCCGGGCCGTGGGTCTCTCGAGCAGGATCCTGAGTCCAGCTTGATCCTGGGTGATGTTATCAGAGAGTTCACTCTGTCACCACTGGACACGCTGAGCGGCCGCCTAGCTCATTAATTTATTTATCAGAGAAAAACATCACACCACAGCTTGAGTTCCACCTCCTCTCTCTGCAACACACACACACACACACACACACACACGCACACATAGTTTATGCATAGTAACAGAATCCCAGTCACACATTGATGAGTTTGGATAAGGGTTTGTTCTCTCAGACACGTCCGACCACAAACGTTTTTTTATCCATGACCTAACTCTTTTGAGGTTTATTTTGATTCTTTGCAAACTAGCAGAGGTTTCTAGATCCCAATGTGTTTTTTTCCAATTTTCTTTCCCTGTTTTTTCTTTAAACATCTTCCTCAATGTAACTCAAAATAGAAACGCGGGACTCCCCTGGATGATGTAACAATTCTATGTGTTTATATTATGGCCACCAGTTGTATTTATTTTAACTTGGCTCTAAATAGTACAATTCCATGCTGCTGTAGTAGAAGCCAATCACAAACATGAATTCACACTTCATTGCCACATTGTTGAATTAATCCATGACTAACCCAGTTTTTAAAACTGAGCTGATTTAAGATTTACATTTTTTTTTTCTTTATTCGATTAAAC
This sequence comes from Platichthys flesus, assembly GCF_949316205.1. NCBI lineage: Eukaryota > Metazoa > Chordata > Actinopteri > Pleuronectiformes > Pleuronectidae > Platichthys > Platichthys flesus. The sequence continues at coordinate 22,478,232 of NC_084946.1, forward strand.
CAAGTTTTCTGAGCCTCAGGAAAACATATGCTGAAAGACAGGATTTTTTTCTGGCATTATATTTTAAAAGAAATTTGAATGACTCAGCCACAACATTTCGGAATTGAGCAAAAACGGTGTTCTTTGCAAGGCACAGAGCATAGCTCGTCTTCGTCATACTGGTTTTACACAATCTTCGATGTGTGATAACTTGCCTTAATGATGATATGATCTTTCAATAAGGAAGAATTTTCACAGGCACATGAGAACTTTTATCTTTGAGTATAGCTCTTCGAAGTTCTGCACTTCACCGGCCTGTGCTGCTTATATTTACCTTGTTCCTTCAAAAGAAGAGCTTTAATACATAACCATGAAGCATGTCTGCAGGAGTCCTCTTTTATCTTTAGACAGTTACTCTCTCAGACTAAAGGGGAAGGCTCCCCCCCCCCCCTTCTAGACCAGTTTCTTCTTGTTTGATGGAAATCATGGCTCTGCTGTTGGCTCTGACTTTGCAGCCGGACTGTTCTGTGTGATCAGGCCCTCGTAAGCCTTGTCATGAGTTAAACTGTGTTAAGTCTAACTAAACCTGGATGTGTTTGGCATTAGGAGCAGACAGATCTGCTTTGTAAGTTGTTGTTAAAACTGATTCCTCTCAAACCAACTCCAAGTTATTCTATCTCAACCCCAGAGGAAGCACAGAAGGGGACTGTAAACTAAATGTTTTATGGCACGTTTAACATCCTTCTTCTTATTTTTCCCACTTAACCGTCAAAATGGAAACCACAAAGAAAAGTGTCTATGAATAGAGCTGAGGCGGTTCCTCAGACAGGGCCCTGCCACTTGGAGGTCCCCCCTCCCCCCGTGTCAAGGTTGTGTCCAGCCTGCAGGCGGGACCACACCGTGCCTTGTTACCAGGCCCTGTGTACGTCCCAGTGGTCCAGTTGTGAGGAGGAACAGGGATGTTTTGATGTTTGACTCAAATAGATTAGCTCTCGTCTCTCGCCTTTCCCCCCCGTCCTGTTGCTGCAGACCGGTGATAATCACTTCAGTGCTCGGGCTTGTGGGAGTTATTTCTGTCGTTTCGCCCTCCTGTGTGTCATAAATCCTGAAGGCCTGTGCTCACAAGATAATGGAGACTATTGTTTATCTCTGTGCTCATCTTTTATCTCACCCCTTTGATTGAGTAACAGTTTAATAGAGAGATTGTTAGAGAGCGATTGAAGGTTCCTGTTACGCGGTGAATCCGACTCATCGGCTGAATCATACTTATGTCACCGTGCTGCTCTTGAGCTTCAAAGGTCCAAACACTGATCTCCGCCTGTCGACTGTGCTCGTTAAAATGGTTTTATGCTCTAATGAGATGTGGGTTGTGATGTTGATTGTTGAACATCCTCACGTCACATATCCAGTCTAATGTCTCTGCAGAATACACTATGTTTTCCACGGGCCCACCCCCACCCTGTCATCAGGCCAGTTTACTTTCAGTGACGTCAGAATTATTCAATATGTGAAGCGAAACTGGTTCACAAAGGTCATTGTAATGTGGGGAAGTAAGAACCAGATTTTGGGTATATACTCAGTGTGTAAGATAGAATCTGGATCTTCCTTTTTCTTTAAATTGAATATGTGAATATAATAAATACACCTGCTCAGCGTAGACTTTGTAAAGTTTATACAGCCCAGGAGTGACTGTGATCTATGACCTGTCCCTGCTTCAAACTAAATACCACTGAAGATCAAGAAGTAGACAGCGCTGGGAGGTAAATCCGGTTCCTGCAGGGAGACAATAAAGAAACGAGTGGTGAATGGTTTTGGCCTTGTTTTTTTTCTCTGTCCCACGGAATACAATGGCTCAGGCTATCTCGTGGTGAGTGTCAGATTCCCTCCACCAGGAAACCTCTCCTTGTACACGGCAGAAGACAAGAGAGGTTTTTATGATCAGGGAGATTTTATTATGGATTCACGCTTGCAAAACCAATACCCGAAGAACCTGATAATATCAGGCTGTGAAGGAGCACTGGGTGAGATGTCCATGTTTTTAACACATCCATTTGATCAGGCTACATCAAAAGCGTTTCTGCACCAATGAGGATTTTGCTTTTATCTGTATAAAAGTGAAACATAGGAAAAAAACAGTAAACACCACCGTAAAGATGAGATCACTAGAAATCCCCCTTCTTTTTTTTCTCTCTCTCTCTTGTTTTGCAGAGTGTGTTATTCCGTGGGGAAGAACATCCTAAAATAAATCCTGGATCCACACAAACATTTTTACAGAGTTCTTTCTTTTACAATGTCCCATCCAACAAATCGAGGTGGAATCTGCTTTGCACTTTTTTGCAAAATACTTTTTGACAAACCAACAAATGCACGGTTTATACCAAACTGCAGATTTTACTGTATATTCCACATGTTTTTGTTGTAATCTTTGGAAAGATTACTCACTCAGTCTAAAGTCTGAAAGCTACTGTCACATTTTGGATACTAGAGGGCCGTAGAGTTCCCCTCGTCAGTCACTGTCACTAAGTTCCCTGTTCACTCCACTTTTTTAGCCGGAGGCATGAACTTCCTGAACTTTGCATTCCTGTGGAAGTTTTATGGACCGACAGATCACACCACACTGCAATTCACCTTGTTGTGTTGTGAAGTTGTATTATCACAAGTGACGTCTTTACAAACAGACCAAATGATTCCTACTCATTCTAACCGAATACTTCAGTTAACAGCGTGAAATGATCGATTTTATGTTTTTGACCTTGTGTTCAGTCGTAGCATGAGTAACCGGCTCTTATTCAACAACGCACTAAACCCTGAGCTGCAGAATTTAGAGATTGACCTTGTGGATTCAGGCCCTGCTTTGTCCAAATGAGCTTTATTTCCTTACCACGTCTGAAAGTCACTACATTTCTCTTGCTCTCCTTTAATTTATTTTTCCCGGGAATGAATTTTCAACAGGAATTTCTTTTTTTGTCAGCAGCAGTGCACACAGCTTTGAAAATTATTTATTTAATCTTTTTGTTCTGCTCAACAATGGAACAGTATTTAAAGGGGAAGCCCTACAGTTTATTTTGGTACATGGGTAGTCGTGAGAAGTGTTTGTCCAAAAGCACGAGTATGTTTCTGCGGATTAATCTTGTGTTATTACACTTTATGTTGTTGATAATCAGTGTATCAATATGGCTGCATTGTAACGTTGTGTATGACAAGAACTCTGCCTCCACCTCCGTCTTTCACCAGACTGAGGGCGAGTCACAGGTTCATGACTTTTCCAATTAACACCCGTATAACTTTATATCTGAGCTACTTTTTCTTTAAAGAAAAGGATTAATGCCAAATTTGGACATGCAAGAAAGCTTTCTCACACATAATTATTTAGGGTCATAATACACATAACAAGCCCACGTGGTTATATCATAGCAGAAAGCACAAGTGTGGCCCTAATAGCTAATAAGCCGATCTCTGTGCATGTTTAGGATCTGGATAATTTATTACATTCCTCAGATCAACATTTAGGTTGAACTCAGTCATAAAGCAGAACAAACACACAGGCGAGGGTTGCACAAGGTCACAGGGTTCCCATCATGGAGGAGGCATCGGAGAATCTCCCCCTCAGCATGTGTTTCCTGTGTTTCATCCTCTGACGGTCATCAGCTCGCCGGGCTAATGCAACACATCGAGCACGCGGTCTCGTCTCTTCTCTCTTTCTGAAAACATGTGACGTGCAGCGGCACGCAGACTGTTGGCACAGCCAGAGGAAGATGAAGGAATTACACGGTTTATAAGTGTGGTTTGAAAATGACTGAACCAGACGTGAACCTGTAGCTTAGTGTGATCAACTCAAACTGGTTAATCCAACTTTCTGTCCAGGCCAATCTCTGACAGCTGATGTTATATCACTGTAGTAGTAGTAGAAGTAGTAGTATGACTTCATTGGGCTTCAGTCCATTGTAATGTTCGTAGATGCTCTATTTCACTACTGTTTGACATGTGTTATCCAAAAGCTTTCGTTTTAAGTTATATTCATGTATTTTTCCCTGAATCGTGAATGTGTGAAGGAAACCCTGTTCAACTTTTAACATCACACCTCACATGCTTACCTCTGTTACAGATTTATCGCCAGCACCTGTGCCCAGAGTCTCCACATTCAACCAGGAGTTGGAAGAAGAGCTCAGCCCAATGCAGTGCTGGAGAAAGTTTATACATCCATCACAAAGGTTGGATATCTATTTGATAGCGTCTTTCTTTTATTTTACTTTTTAAAAGAAGCATTTAGGTGCTGCAGTATGAATACTAGTTAAGATCAGGAGGTGAGACCGATTTTCCCATGTTAACGAAAAGCAATCATTCACATCCTTATACATGTGTACATGTTATTATTATTATTATATTTACTATTATTATTATATATACTGTTACTGCCATTACTACTATATACTGCTATTATATTGGTATAATTACTATCATATATAAATATATATTATGTTATATTATATACTATATATACTGTATTATTTTTATATACTGTCTAACAATAACATTACCATCATATCATCAGTACTATTACCATCATCTTGCCACTGCACCTTATCTACGTATTTATCTTTTGTTTCTGTGTTTATTCTTTCTACCTACCTCAATATTTTTTTTATTTTTATTTTATTCTATTGTATTGTATTTTATTGTATTCAAATATACCGGCTGCTGTGACGCCTTAATTTCCCTTCGGGGATGAATAAAGTAATCTATCTATCTATCTATCGTACGGGGATTTTCTTCCTCCCCTGTTGGGTTCAGTAACACAAACAGAAGTTGTTTGCTGTTTCTTGTCCCTCTGCACAGAGTCCGGACTCCAGGCATCTGGACGGCCTCTCCAAACAGCTGGACTGGGATGTGCGAAAGGTCCAGCGTTGGTTCCGACACCGCAGGAACCAAGACAAGCCCAGCACGCACACTAAGTTCTGTGAGAGCACGTAGGTCGACGTCTTATGTGGTCACCTTTAACCTGATCTGCAGGCCTGAGCAAAGAAACCACTGGTTGTGTTTGTGTGTGGATGAAGTGTCTTTCCGGGGACAGCCCTGAGTTTAAAAAAAAAATGCTGTCTGTTCTTTTCAGGCTTCTTCTTTCAATAATTTGGATTTTAATTAAAAACACACATCCAATCACTTCTTTCTAAGTATGGATGCTTGCATCATGTTTTGTTAATGTTGGGGCGACAGGATGTTAAATGTTAAATGTTGTTTCTCTCTCCATCTTGTTTCTTGGATCATAATCTCCTCTCTTGTTTTTCTAGGTGGAGGTTAACATTTTATTTATGCATATTTATCTATGGCTTCCGGTTTTTGTTGCAGGTGAGCAGAGTCTCAGCGTGTCAATTCATTTGTTACCCAATTTAAAAGCTGGGATATATTTTTCCAATTCGTTATGGCATTATCAGTGGTTTACTAAAATAATGTTTGTTTCAGTCTCCTTGGATGTGGGACACACGTCATTGCTGGTACGGTTACCCCTATCAGGTAGGATGCAGCTTTATACAGTTCAAAAGAACAGCTCGAATTCTCTCTCTATATATTTTTCAACGTAGCTACTCATACAGATACTAAGGTGCTGCTTAGAAAACCTGTTGCTAAGATACTTTTACCTTTGCTGGTGCTACTGGTGTCTTACACATTCACCCATCGTACGTCCCTCGGGTTTGGACAAGTGATGATACAAACTGGGAGATAATGATGTTGTTTACACCTTGTTTTGTTTCCCTCTCACATCTCTGGTTGTATCAGACCCCGTCAAGCTGTTTTCAAAAAAATATTAATGAGCACAACTGATTCATGACTTTTTATTTATTTCTCTCAACTGTAGATTTATATGGAATTTAAAAATAAGGTTGAAGGTAAATTTGAAAACAGTCTCAATAACAGTCAGAGAGAATCGGAGTAACAGTAAAATGTCCTGCTCAGTATCTTGATCATTTTTTCTTTTAAAGTTTAAGGTACTTAGTAGTAGTAAAGACACAATTGTACAGATCCTAATAAAATAATGGAATTGTGCTTTTATCTAATAACAATACAAAGTTAAATATGCAACAATTAAATACTTTATCCATTATAAACCTTCAAACCATGTAAAGCCTCTCACTCGTCATTCAGATTTCAGTCTCATACAGATCAGATTTCTATCAGTAAACGTCTCAAGCTGCAGGTTCACGTTCAGATTTGTGGTTTGATTACAGCAGGAGGATTTAAAATGCTTCACAGCGACATGTTATCTGTCTTAATGCTCATTCAGGTGGACAGAGTTTCACTCCCCTGACGCACGACAACAGGCTTTATCTGCTTTGTTGTTGAAAAGGAATGACAGAGCCCATCACATTGTTAGGCTGGACAGAGTTCAGGGATAAAACACATCCTCTCACGTCTTATCACCAAAGACACCCTCACTATCACTTCTGGGGAAATCCAGCGTTGTTTCATTTTAATGATTAAGATTGTTCTTTAATGCAACTCCTTAAACCTGCCTCTCCTCTCCTCTCTGTGTCTCCAGGTCATGACCCCGGGTCTTTACCACTACTATGTGACCGAGTTGGCCTTCTACTGGTCACTCATGTTCTCGCAGTTCTCCGACATAAAAAGGAAGGTGAGAGAAACAAACCACTCTGGCTCTGTGAGACTAGACACTGGATCCTCCGCAGCTGCCACTCCCTGCTACACCTTTCTGTTACTACGTCTATTGTTCATCATTTGGCAGCAGCAGAGAAAGCTGTGTGTGCACGCCTGATGCAGGTTTCACGTTAACACACAGCGAATTAAGAGCGACCCTGACTTTGTTGTGTTCTTTTCGGAGCGGGTCATGTGGGCCGAGCTGATGCTGCTCGCTGAGTGAAGGCCTTGTATTTTCAGCACGAGGGCGCCTGCAGTCATGTGATGGCCGGATGGAGCAGGCCTAACTCCATTAGAATGACAGACATTCCTCACAGTGCCAGCGTATTAGAGCCGGAGGTTCAGCCACAGACACTTGCCTTTAATGTTTTACATGCTTTCGCACCACAAATGTCTGGAATGCGAGACTGAGGCAGTCATCCAATGATCCTTGTTTTAAATTGACGTCTGGATTTTGAATTTAAATTTCATGATCTCACGATAAGATGAGGCCGATTGTTCCTGTAGATGTTTGTGTTAATGAGGCTAAAAGCTGTGGAAGCTCCATTCAGCTGCAATGTGAATATTCATTCATAGGTTTTGTGTAAATATGAACATTAATGGGATATTTTCAAACAAGCAAAAGAGACAGTTTTCAGTCTACAATAGTGATTTGAAAATGTGAAGAGATCAACAGAAACAGAATCAGAATTATTTTTATTGTATATTTGCACATACAGGATATTGCCTTGGTATGGTTGGTGCACTGTACAAACAACAATATAAAAACAACAATAGAACAACAATATATACAGTAAGAAAGTTATGGGCATGTGCGGTTCTAAGGTGCAGAGGATTCTTTAAAGATTAAATTTAAGAAGACAATGCTAAAGGCTTTGATATTTTACCTTAATGCACATTGATGTTCCTGAATAATTTGAATCTGAATTATTTTAATGCAAATGAAAGATGCTTATATAAAGAATCTGTAGACAAGATGATACGACACAACTGTTAAAGTTATAAATAAATAAAGATACAATATAAACTCAAGTCACATATATTAAATTCAAATTGCACAGATAGATTTGTTGACTAAGATATAAAAGGAGCAGTTCTGATTTTCAGTCTGACAGCAGCAGCAGCAATTCATGACCAAACACATTGTTGACTAACTAAACAACCCACTGTCTGCAGCTGTCAGTCCAGATGACTTGATGGTCAGTTGCACACATGTCCCTGCTCTTGTGTCTGTGCCTCTTTGTCTGTCTTCAGTCGGTTCCTCACTGTTGATCTGGTGCATGAACCAAGTGCCGCTGCCGGGTCAGATTTCATTTGAGATCATTTTCCCTCTGTTTGGAGTTGAGTCCACGCAGCTGCACAATGGGATCTGTCCTCTCACGTGTGTCTCTTAAGGCTTCAGGTGTTGTACTGTACATGTAGCAGTTGTAACCTCATAGTGGTTTTCTGATGAAGTCTGAGTTTGATCTCCCATCTGTTGATAGTTGACCTAAATACTGATGTGATGCGAGTGGCTGATAGAGGCTGATGAGGGGACCATGCCAACAGGAAACGCTCATATTTCTATGTGTTGCTGTTTTTAGCTCATAATCGCTGCTTGAACCCACATAACAAAAGTGTCCATTTGATTTCATGTATTCTAAAGAATTCAATGCTGCGGTGCAGACTAGAGCTCTTACACTGCATCAGATAACTCAGTTGAAACAAACATCATAAATACTTAATGCCCGTCCCGCAGCACAAAGGAGAATCCTTGTACAGTGTGATGGCCCTTGGCTGGAATGACCTCCTCGTGAGTGCTCTGCTGTTTGATCGGCTCATCAAACATTCATAAGCCAGGAATCACCAGACGATTGATCCTGAGGGGGACGTCAATATCTGTCAATTCATCCAGTGGTTGTTTAGATGTTTCTCCTCTCGAAGCTAAACGTGTGTAACCTCTTTATGGTTCCAGGACTTCGTGATCATGTTCATCCATCACCTGGCGACCGTCGGCCTGATCAGTTTTTCCTACGTCAACAACATGACGCGAGTCGGGAGCCTGGTGATGTGCGTCCATGATGCCTCAGACTTCTGGCTGGAGGTCAGAACTTATATTAAACGCACCAAATTGTTTTTTTTACATTTTTCAGTAGCTTACTTCATTTAACTTATGATCTTTTCTCTTGGATCATAGCCTTCTAATTGAGATTTTGATGCTTTATTACCATTTTTACTTTTATAACATAAACTCACACTGTAAATGACCCTGATACTCGATTCCTTATTCACATAACTTCATATTATATAAGGGTCCACTACCTGTAATGTATGATGTGACGTGACATTCCATTCGAAGGATTTATCACTAATATACTAAGGTAAAAAGGATAGACTTAAAATATAGGGTCAGGAATTATGGCTTCACATCAGTTGGTTTCAGAAACAATAGATATGAAAAATGATTGTTATTTCCAGTCACTTTCAAATTCCAATGGCCAAAGGGCACACCTCCACAAAAACGTTGTGGAGTTTGATATGAGGCAGAATAGAAAATCTTCACTTCACATGTGACTTATCGTAATATGAACTCATATCTGCTGTTTTCTTTTCCAACAGGCAGCCAAGCTGGCCAACTACGCCAAATACCAGCGCCTGTGTGACTTCCTCTTCATTGTGTTCAGTGTGGTTTTCTTCCTCACACGACTCGTTATATATCCAATATGGTGAGTTCTCTGTGACACCTGCAACCTCAGCATGAATAATTGATCCCTAAACTCTTACAGTCTGTTACACATACATATCATATATCATTACCAAAAGTAACCCGAGCTGCTATATTCAGTGTCTTGGGGGGGGGGGGGCGGGGGGGGATGAAGCTAGTGTTCCTGCCGCCGCAGCTACCTGGACTGACATCCATACCTTTGCAGGGGGAGGCAGGTCTCTTGACTACCACCTGTTCCTTAACTGGATTTAGAGGGGACATATTATGAAAATTCTACTTTTGTAGTGCTTCTACACGTTAATTTGGGGAAAAAACAACTCCCGCGATTTGTTGTGGTTCCTCTTTTTTCAGAAACGATGCGCTAGAGTGCGTAGAATGGGAATATGACCGAAATAAACGTCATAGTCACACCATGCCCTTGATTTAGCTTGGGAGCTAACGCTAGCCGGGCTCCATAAACAAGGGACCCCCGGGACACCTCTAAACGTTGACTCAACAGTGTAGAAGGATGCTGCTGCTGCGCCAGCTCAAGCTCCCACTGCTCCCACTGCTCCCACTGCGGGGCGGCGCTGGGGAGCTGGGGCTCTCGCAGCCAGGCCCGACGGGTTGAGGGGGAAGGGGCACTCAAAACAGGTCAATCTGAGGAGGGCTGTTTTAGACAGGGTAAAAAGGTGCTGTTTTAAATTATCCTTGTGGTATTTTGACTAAAATATGTTACAGACATTTCATTAGGACCCCAAGAAGCCATATCAACTGTGGTAAAATGGGCAAAATATGTCCCCTTTAAGGGACGTGACCTCACCCACCACATAATGTCCCATTGGATGTGTCCCTCAGCTCCTTGGCTTCCAAACGGAAGTTACAATCTGTGCCGTTACAGTGGGCCTCGCCTGAGGAGTGGTTAATGAAATGATTAAGCTGGACATCTTGTTCGCTGCTCGGATGTGAGACTATCAGTAAATGTTCCGTTCCACTTTCTGAAAGCCCCTCGAATGTGCCTTCACTCAAACCTCCCACATCTGTTTGTCTCTCTGTTTCCCAGGGTCCTTAACTCCACTATGTTTGAGAGCTGGGACATAGTCGGGCCGTTCCCGTCCTGGTGGGTCTTCAACACCTTGCTGCTCGTGCTACAGGTGCTGCACATTATCTGGTCCTACCTCATATCCCGGATAGCTGTGAAAGCCATGCTGCGCGGAAAGGTGGGTCCCTCACCGTCAGGCAAATAAGAAATGAATCACTAACTATTTGGGGGTTTGATTCTCAAATAGAAAAGAAAGGTATTTGAGGATTTGCTGCTCTTTGTTGTCACAGTAAATTATATATAATATGGTCAAATAAAACAACAGTTAAAGACATTTTGCAGAACAAATTTTTCGTTCCTTAATTATTCATAAAACCGGCCAAGTTAATTGACATCTGACATATTCAACATTTCCTGCAGGAGTCATTTTTTTCCTGCTGCTACAACATGCAAGTAATGATCAGGCGTGTCTTTGTGTTTCTGGTACAAGCACCTGTTTGTCTCACATCACTGCATTTGACAAAAATAACTGCTGTGGCTGTTCTCTGTCTTTACAAGTATCTGTGTGTGAACTGCTGAAATTACACTGTACTGTGTAATTTCATTCATATTTACTAACTTAATAGTTTAAAATAGACACGCTCATTCCCACCTAAACATTTACTCCAGGATCACAACAAGGATTTTCACAGTATTTATTGTGTTAATTACAAAGAGAGCAGCGACCCAGTAGATACAGAGTCTCTTCCAGGCATCTGTTTGTGATCAGAACGTGTTTATTGACACATGCAGGATAACATCACAGCTGTTTGTGGTGATGAAGTTGCCGTATCGACACTTTCTCCCAGTCTGTCCCCTGACTCTAAATCATCTCTCTGCAGACGCTGTTTGTTTCCTCTCCCTCTGGAATGAGAGAGAGAGAGAGATCCCGTCTTTCTTTCTGTCTTTGTCCAATTAGGCAAATCCTGCATTCTGTCCACATCACTAATATTGAACTCACATAATATATTAAATACTTGTTTCTGTAATTGCATTTCATACTGATCTGTCCTTTTTTAAGGGAAATAGTATTTAATACGTTAAGTATTTCTAACAGTTAACATTTTACAGAACGTGTTTATTGACACATGCAGGATAACATCACAGCTGTTTGTGGTGATGAAGTTGCCGTATCGACACTTTCTCCCAGTCTGTCCCCTGACTCTAAATCATCTCTCTGCAGACGCTGTTTGTTTCCTCTCCCTCTGGAATGAGAGAGAGAGAGAGATCCCGTCTTTCTTTCTGTCTTTGTCCAATTAGGCAAATCCTGCACTTCGCTCTCGCTTCTCTCCGTTCACTCTGTCCGCTTGACAACTTTCACCTTCTCTGTTTCTTTGGCTGTAAGTTTCTGTTCACCCCCCGCTCTGTTGTGAAATCCTCTTACACGTCTTAATTCAATCTGTGCTCTCCATTGCCGTAGGGATTTAGTGTAGCTGCTGTTACAGTAGACCGACACTTGGGTTCCGCCCCACTCTCACATAGTGAGCAAGTAGGAGGAGAGATGAGTAAAGTAGTAACAGTGACATGAATATCAAGTATGTCGGACTGTTTCTCATTAGGCAGGAGTGTGTCAAAATGTTCCCAAACCACCACCCTGTGGTTATGACGAACACTAGTAATTTAAACTGGAAAGCGATTGTAAGAGTTCTTTATAAATAAAGAAGTAAACAAATTTAAATTAGGGAAACAGTAAAATGCTAAACTGAAAGATTCAGGATAAAAATGGACTACACAACATTTTCTGACACATCTGACTTCCAACCTTTTTATAAAGTAACACCAAATCACTGATTTCACGTCTTTCTGATATTGTCCATGAATTTCCTTTTTGAATTTTTGAATAGGTTTTTAAGGCTTTAAATGATGAGAATAAAAATTCCAGCATTTCACAGAAAGATGCATAAGAAATAAACATAACTTTGTTTTTTATATCGGTTGTGTTGGGGGTTTTCCCCACATTTTCTCAACAATAATCTCACAAACTAAACAGCAAAATGGGAAACAAACAAAAGAGCAAACCAACCACTTGTCCACTTTGAGACAGTTTTTCCTCATGAAATTCTGAATCTGTTTTAAATGTTCCCATCTTGATTTGTTCATTAAATTGTTCCCTCTTCCTTCTGGTGCTGAAGAGATTCTTCTAAGTGTGAGCGATGGAGGTCAATGTACACAAGAAACTCCCTAACATATGGCCGTGTCAGTTTTATATTAACCTGACCGTGAAACCAGTGAACTTGACTTTCATGTCATACAACAACAGAGTGGAACGTCACAGCGTTTTATGGGCAGAATGATAAAGTGCCACTTGAAATGTCTCCTATTAGTCTTTTATAGCAGTGATTAAGGTTTAGTCTTAAACCTGTGTGGCTTTAACTTCCTCTCCCTCCTTATATTCCCTGTCTGCCAGGTGTGTAACGACGTCCGCAGTGACATTGAGAGCAGCTCAGAAGAAGACGCTGACACGCCCACAGAGGGCCTCAAGACTTCTGCTCTCTCTCCCAAGAGAGAGAACGGCACCAACGGCCACTGTGCTGCCTCCAAAGCTCAGCCAGAGAACCACAACAGCTGGTGACACAGAGCCTGGACCCTGGCGCCCCCTGCAGTTTAAACCTTCACACAGCTCCCGAGCATCGTTGGTCTTGTGACCATGTGTCTGTCGTGCAAGCTTCACTCTCACATCTGAGCCACAGGGAGTGTTCGACCACACATTACACCGACAGTAATTGTGCGCTGATTCACACGTTGGTGAACTGGATAGACGCTGTAACGTTGTCTTTGAACAGCACAACTACAGAGGTGAAAAGATATGGTAAACTGTCGGAGCAAATGATTTGGCCGTTGAACCACAGGATTTGTCTTGCGTCATGTTTGGCTGCAGATGTTCGTCGGTGTCGAGGTTCTCGCCCAGTTTTATTGGTCAGATGAACTGGATTACTTTTGTTTCTGATGGTTAATTTACAGTGTAACACAAAGGACAGAAAACTCCTGCTGGGGTTGGCTTTGACCTTTTTAAGGATTTTGCACTTCTCTTCCCAGATTTAACAAGTCACAGCGATTTTTATACATGGAATATCTGCTTTATGTGACCAAAAGTGCAACACACTTCAAACTGTGACCGTCTCTGCCCTTCGATGGTGTTTGTGCTTTTACCCTTTACCCACAATGTTTGGCCACTTTGTGACTCTCTGTTTTGTTCTGTTTTACAGTTTTTTAACTTCTGTTGAGACCAAATGTTTATGAAATTATTTGATGTTACTGCCGATAGAAGCATCCAGGTATGGAGGACCAAAGTGTCTGTTCTCACCGAGTGCCTTGTAAAAATTTTTTTTTCCACATATATTTAGTTGTTGAAAGACAACCATCTTAAATCGCAGTTCTGTCTAGAAACACTGTTACACTGTGTGGTTAAAGGCATTTTATTTAATACAATACAAACCATTACAGCCATCTTCACCTCTGACACGCTCATAACAAGGATGTTAATGTTGTTGGTTCATTTTTCTAGGTGAAGTTTTCATGAACAAATCAATCCTTCTTGCGAGGACACAATAACCTCACAAACATCCCGATAAGAATAATCATCTTTCTGATTTTAGCGATGGACAAATAAAGAGGAGGAATGGGGGGGAAATGTCCACATTAGTGCAGAGAGGAGATCAGTCCATCTGACATCAGTCTTTGAGGATTTCCGGATCCTGGTTTTCTGCTGCCAGTTTCAGCTGGTTCTGCTTCTGCACGAAGCGGTACCCTCGCATGACACACATGTATCCTCCGTACACCGTCAGCAGCATCATGGAGCCGGTGAAGGCCCGATAGCCCAGGTCCGCCAGACGCTTCCCAGTAACCATGGTGGGGAACCTGAAGGGACCAGGAGCGTGATGTCAGAGCAGCAAAGACACAAGTTGTTTTACCCAAGTTATTTATTGTTGGCTGATTTTAAAAGCTGGGATTTTGCAGCACCATTTATAATGTGTTCACTGTCATGAGTTGTATTAAACAAAATACATGTTGAGTTATTGTTACTTGATTTTCCACCATCTTAAGAACTTAAATATATATTATACAAACCAGCATACTGCATTCTGTCCACATCACTAATATTGAACTCACATAATATATTAAATACTTGTTTCGGTAATTGCATTTCATACTGATCTGTCCTTTTTTAAGGGAAATAGTATTTAATATGTTAAGTATTTCTAACAGTTAACATTTTACAGATAGTTGTTTTACATACAACAAATGAAGCTGATAAAATATGGTATCACGGTTACAGATTAACCAACAAGTAAAGTGCATGATAAAGTCAGCACCTCTTCAAATACAGCCTCCAACTACTTCTTACATATGTGTACATTGTATCAGTAATAAACACTAAACAATTTAAACTATATTAGACGATTAGTCAATTTTAAGTGAATTATACTAAATATTACTCCTGGACCTTAAAGTACTTTCATTTAGCTGACTTACAATAAGTGCATTCAACCATGAGGGTACAAACCCAGAACAGGAATCAAGATAGTACTATTTCGTCCATTAAGTACATGAATACATTGATGTAGTAAATCGTGTGTGATTGAGAGTATTATGATAGAAATATGTAAAGTGCTTATACACAATGCAACAAAGCAAAACTCTACATGTGAGATTATAATAGTAAACAACAACAAATCTCCCAGGATTAAGGGAACAGGGAAATGTGAGTGAATGAAAATACTGTGATAACATTTAGTTTTAAACCTGTGTGTCTTTACCTTCCTCTTCCTGTTATATTCCCTGTCTGCCAATCAACGATAGAGACTTTTATATAATGTATAGTTGAGCTCGTTAGTTTTTCAGTGAAGTGTTATTAGCATTAAACGCGTATCTCTACATGTTAGCATCCGTCGCTCAGCTTTATCACTTCTCACATTGTTTTATCGAGTTCCGACAACTCCACGTGTTTGTCACATCTTCTACCAGAACACAATCATGTGAATTAAGGTCCTTACCTTTTATTCTGAAGCTGAAATCAAACGCAGGCTGTCACTGTTCTTCTCAATGTCAGCGTGAGGAATTAGCACTGGAGCTAACCTTCGCTTTCGTAAGCTACGGAATCCTAGAGGGAACTTCTGGTCACAAACCTGCGGGTAAAGCTGCAGAGCGCCATCTATGGACCCGGAGAATATTACATGTCTTGCCTTCACACTGTATAGATTCTTGTATAATATTAATTATAAATGAATACATTTAGAAATATGTGGATACATGAATGAATCAATTAATAACGGCAGACATATGTGAATGATATATTATGTATTTATTTATCTTTTCATTTTTTAACGCATTTAATCTGTCATTAATGAAAACAAAATTGTATTCATATAAAATAATCTTAACGTGTCTCCATGAACTTTTTCGATGTTTAACTTCCTGTTATTTTCATATCACCATCGGTCGACCGCTGCCCGTGTTTTCCACCCGGACGCATTTCAGAGACGAACGTGTTTACGATGGCAACATGTCGGACAGAGAACGAGTCAGTGGATGAATCGACTGATCCTGGAGCTGCTCTTCATGGAAACTTCATCAACTACTACACCTTCAATCCTCCGGAGAACCGCCTGAGTCTGATCCCAGCTTCGCTGCTGCGGGACTTAGGTCTCAGCGGCGGGAAGAAGACACTGCTGCTGGACGTGGGGTGTAACTCAGGGGTGAGAGAGTTGGGTTTACTGGGGTTTCAACCATAGACGTTATAAAGTGCAACAACACTAATCAGATAAATATAAAAAAAAATATATATATATATATCACTTCTCCTTCTGTATGCACACTTTAATCCTCTATAACACGTGTCTACTTTAGAAATAACTCTAATACCTAGAATAAAATGTGAGATCATATACATTTGAATTGTATCTGTAAAGATTTGTAAAGGCAGAGGCTGAGACATCCTGACACCAAAACCATAGATCCTATATTTCCCACAATGCTCAGATAATAAATAAAAAAGACTACAATTCAAATATTCAAATAGAAAATAAAGTGACTTTTGACACTACAGTTAAAATATGTAAGCCTTAAAATGTAAAATAAAAAAGATAGTTAAAACAATTGAAACCTTAAAAGATGAAAGGATTGAGATCACTTTTTTTAAATGTTCACATGGTAAATCTGTACTTAATTCAAGGATGTGCTGTATTTTGTTCTACAAGACAGTTTTAATAGCAGCACACATCACAATAAATACAAACAAGTTAATGTGTCAAATCTCTGTATTGCTCCTTTAAATTGGCACTAACAGCTGTCCACTCTGTCCCTGTGTGAATGACAGGACCTGAGCGTAGCCTTCTATAACCATGTGGTGCAGCCGCCCTTGTGTGGAGAAGAGTCTGAGGGGGGAGAGGTTCATCTCCTGGGATTCGACCTGGACGAGGCTCTGATCCAGCGAGCGCAGGACGCCAACCCGCTGCCCAGCAACGTCTCCTTCATCCCTCTGGACATCACCACAGACACGGAGACACTGCAGGCCTACCTCAGTGGACACGGCTGCTCCCTCTTCCACCTGAGTCTGTGCCTGGCTGTCACCATGTGGGTCCATCTAAACCACGGCGACTCCGGCCTGCTGCAGCTCCTCTCTCACCTGGCCTCCATCAGCCAGCACCTCCTGCTGGAGGCCCAGCCCTGGAAGTGCTACCGCTCGGCCGCCCGGCGCCTGAGGAAGCTGGGCCGCTCGGACTTTGACAGCTTCAAGACCCTGAAGATTCACGGGGACATAGCAAAACATGTCAGGGAGCACCTGGAGGAACACTGCGGCATGGAACTCATCCAGAGCTTCGGCAGCACCGTGTGGGACAGAAAGCTTCTGCTGTTCAGACGGACACAAAGCTGAGGGAGAGCATCAGGTTTTCATCTGCTGCTCAGGAGCTGCAGGGAGACGATGAGAAGACAGAACCAAAGAGACAAATGTGAGAAAACTGTTTCTGAGCATCAATTTATCACAGAATAACTGGATCAAGCTCCAAAAACAGGGAGATCGCTATTTCTTTTTTTTCTGCTTTTGTATAAATAAACAGACTGAAGACATTACCTGGGGACCTGGTGATTGATATTTTTTTTTGCCATTACGTTGCATTTTACAGACCCAACCGTTAATCTATGAACGTAGAAATTTGGCACTGTGATCCACTCGGAAAATTAGGGACTGCCTCTTACAATTATTCTCCAATGAAGATGAATATTTTACTCAATACATCTGAAATTAGTGAAAAATATCCAAAAAGAATTTCCTTGAGGCTGAGGTGACATATTCAAGAACCAGAGATATTCTGGTAACCCTGACATGAAACAGAAAAAGAAAATCTGACCATTCTCACACTGGAGAAGCTGAATCCAGAGAAATAAAACCTCAGACCTCAGAAATAAAATCATTTTAATAAGATAGGATAATAGAAAAGATCTGTAAGTATACATTTGTTAACCATTCATTTAAGAACCTCCCCTCCACACACACACACACACTAATTTATGTTCCTCAACCCTGAAGTTTCATAAAATGAGACGTTAAATCAGTTAAGATGGGACTTTCCAACTAGTCATTGCAACACAACACAGATTGATTCAAAGTTCATGATTCTGACCACTAGTGTGTTGTTCCCTTGGTGTAACACTAAGAAATGATACAAAGACACAGCTACAGCAGAATGTTTGTGTGTGTGTGTGTGTGTGAGGGGGGAGGAAGAGGACGAGCTGGAATAACAGGTTGTAATGAAATCGTGTTCTTCCTCAGTTTCCCTTTTATTGTGAGCATCTTGCACTTGAAACAGAAAACGTCAGCACAGACTTCAACACATCAGAGGAGGAATCTCTCCTTAGGTACCAGTCTGTTGAGGATTACAGTTCAGATTATTGGAGATTCTGTGGTCACCAACCGACATGGATGTGGTCTGCAGAACTTTGTATGAAGTCGTGTTTCTGCTACACCCTGCAAAAGGGGAACGCTTCTATGGGGCATAGAGTCACCCCCCCTGCCCCGGCTTATCTTCAGTATACATCAATGACATTAGTTTTATTGTTCATTTCAAAACATCAAAAAGATAAATTGATGTGTCAACAGACTGATGGTTCTCTAAAGTTACTGTAGTCAGTGGATTCTTTGGGTAAAACCTGGCCACTAATCCATTTTCAGGGAAAAGAGATTAAGAAGAGCTCAGATCTTTTGGAGGGGAGCTGCCGTTAACGGGTGTGTCTGAGAGTTGTGTCTAAGAATTGTCTAACCCAAAGAGGATGACTCAGTTAGGTGCTTGATGAGTACTCGTGGGATAGCTGCTCAAAGAGAAGCAGAAGTTGAGTGCGTCTCCTCATCACCATCTTAATTGAAGAGGAGAGTATTCTATAAGGCTTAACACTGACCTTTTACCTGAAGTTCAAACACTCCTGTGACCCTGGGATCTGGCACAACAACTGTTCACTTCATGAAAGTCCAACCAGCACAATGATGATTAAATGATACAAGTGTCTTTTTCAATAAAGCATCTTGTTTCTATCCATACAGAGTAATCAGAGCTGATCGTCACAGGCAATATTGCAAAAGTAAAACACAAAATCATTCAAATTTTCATAATTTTAATTACAGAATACTAAAAATAACATTACATAAAATGTCTTTTTAAAAGAAACCATTGAATATTACAAAGGTTGTAAATTTTGTAAAGTTAGGATATAAAATCTTTGAACAGTGGTGCATAATTGAAAAGAAAAATAATTTTCATAAAATGTATATATTAACTGTTCTACTACATAAAAATGAGATGGACACAAATTGCAGACAGATGAGATGAGTAGACACTGCCATTACTGCAGTGATCTCTCCTTTTGAAGGAAGAAAAGACTCGAGATGCACAGCACACACCACAATCAGCTTAAGTTCTCAAGTTATGTCTATGTTCAAAAAATAAAAATAAAAAGAAGGGGAGAGGTTGGTGTCATCATTTACAACAGAGGAAAAACAAACAGGCTCAAGAGACTTAAAAAAAAGTGACTTGGTGACTGCTCCCAATATTCACACATCTCGAATGGGGTTGAAAAACCCGACTACACTGGCCTTGGTTCCATAAACACATACCGTTTTCCACAGGTTTAAGCTGTACAAAGAGTAGCAGGACGAGAACCCTCATCCGTTAAATCATTTCACCAAGACAGGGAAATCCGGATCAGTTGTCTTTCAGTCCGTTAACACAGCCGTTCCTATATTCCTACTGTACAACTGCTCGGTCAGATCCACTGAAAGCTACCATAGTCACATATTCATATCAGGAGGTCAACCTTTAAAGAATTGGAATAGACTATACACAAAAGGGGTCGGGGTGGGGGGTGGGCATGCATGCATAATCCAACAGTGTGCTTGGTTTTTCTTCCTCTTCTCTGAACTAGACGTCACCGTGAGGCAACATCACCGTGAGCCCTTGTTTAGAGGTTTTAATCGACGCCACAGATTCACTCAAAAAGGAAAAATCACTAGTCGAATGCGTCCGTTCGATCCACAGCAGTCTCTCTCTACACGTATGACACACTGGCCAGTCGTGTCCAAAACGAGGTATTTCATGCGTCTCCTGCCATTCGAGACGTGTCATGTCACATTTTTGGTAAACAGACACCGATTTTTGGGGGGAGGGGGATGGAGGGCAAACAGTTCATTAAGGTGGTGTTTTCAAAATGTCCGAGATATGGTTTTAATCAAGGGATACGCTGAGTGGCAGAATCACTGTTCCTTCTATGCAGTAGTAGTGGTTTCAGTGGCCCGTGAAGACCAGGTGGAGAAACGCAGAGGAGAGAAAAATAAAAAGAACAAGAGATGGTAGGAGGGAAACAGACAATAACCCAGAGGACATCTCACAAGACGAACAACGTCTCAGACAAGAGGCATTTTGGAGGAAATGAGGTGAGAGACACCAGCAGAGCTACGTGGTTTGGCTGGTCTGTTGCTCAGACAGCTGTAGTTTCTTTCACCAGGGATCCAGGAGCTGCTGCTCATCATGTAGGCTAATAATGCTGTTTAGGTTCAGATGAGTCCCCCTGAGTTAGTGCACACATCAGAGTCCAGCAGGCCTCGCCCGCTTGTTCATTAAGAAAATCCACAAGAAGAAGCAACAAGGAATAATAAAATCAATTCTGCAATTTCATGATTAAGCTTACAGTTAGCTTTGGAGAGAACGAGCCCGTTTGTAGTTCTACAAATCTGCGACCGGGGAAGGACTGAGTCAGTGTTGTTAGTGTGGAGGGTGAGAAAAGGTTCAGATGAAAATACGGCAGCTCCTGCAAAGCGATGCAGCCGATCTGTGAGTCCTGCTCATTTCCTGAAAACACTGAGAAGTTTGCGGTTTGAAGATAATGTGTGCTATGTAGTGCCCAACCAGAGACTGGGGTTGTGTTTGTTTGAGCGCGCTCACACTTAAAATCTGAACATCTGACAGGATTCTCAAGTGGTCGTTGGTGCAGGTCTGCCCAGCAGGCGAGTGGTCGGGGGGTCGGGTTGGGTCTGGTCGGGTGCTGGTGTTGCAGGTCGCGCTGACTGTGCATCAGTCAGACAGACAGACAGGTAGGTAGACAGGCAGGTGGGCTGTAACAGGAGTCGTGGGGGCTGAGGCTAAATCAAAGGGGCTGTGTCCATCAAGCCTTTGTTGGGGTCCAGGCTGGAGAAGAAGCGGACGTCCCGGTCCTTGTCAGACTGCAGCGCCATCACAGTCTCTTCCAGCTCATCAGAGTAGGCACAGCCCGGCTCCTTGAAATAAGCTGTAGAGCCAGAACAAGACAAAACTCCTTTAGTCAAAATCTAACAGCACAAACGTGTGAAAGAAAAGGAACAGAATGAGGAATACTTTTGCGTATGTGTATATATAAAGCCCCCTTTTCACCAAATAACACACAAACACCAACTAACATCTGGCTTTGAACTGGAATGAAAATGGATTTAATCTGCGTTCACTCTGGTTTCGAATGACTCCGAAGTAGAAACAGGTTTTTATCTGCTCCGATCAGTGGTGATGAAAACATCCGGGTGAAACCACTAGTTTCTCCTGTAGTTTGTCAGTCCAGGCGCTCATGCTGAACCACTTTCTGCACATCGTTATGACGTGCATTGAACTTCCCGGCAGTTGACACATTAACGTGCAACTGTGATTTTTTTCTTCATATTATGAAAGGTACAAAGCTGGCAAAACAATGAGATGAAAGAGCTTCTCTGGCACATTCATGACATTGAACAGAATCACCAGGGGAAAGAAAGACAAAGGCTAGCTGCTACACAGGCAATGGGAAGGATACTTGAAGTAACTGAACCTAGGATGTTGGTTAAAACTGACAAATTGGGAGTTTTACAGAGAATTATGATCTGTAATTGTATCTGCGCATTTTCAAAATCGTAACTATTCCTTAGAGTTACGGGATTCATTTGCACCAACCTTTCTCCATGACGCTCTGTCGCAGAGCCTTGGCCACAAGTACACGGACGTTAGCTACTGGGTCTGATGAGAGGCTGAGGAGGCTGGGCAGGAGGTGCTGGCTGAACTGCTCCATGGGCATACAGTCCTCCTCCACTACGGCCTAAAAGACAAGGACACATAAAAAGAGAGTTATCCAAACAGGCTGGTAACAGAGCTCATTTCACGCAAGCTAGAAAATAAAAAAAGAGCAGAAAATATCTCATCCGTGAGAAAAGTTGACAAACAGGCTCGCGAACAAAGAGTTTTTTTTCCTACTGTGGCTTTAACATAACACAAAGCTGGACTCATCTACAAGATGACAGAGAATACGACTAATTATGATCACTACATAACGAGTGAGCTGCTATTTGAAAGTTTGTATAAAGTATAAATCAGAAAAGTGTGTTTATTGAGAAATCCAAAAGGAAATAGTATTACAATATTCCTGAAACCATACATCAGATAAAAACTAATGTTTCTTTTCTCATTTCATTTCGATTTGCCAACAATAAGAGAAGAACTGAAAGAAGAGACACGGAAGCTGCTAATCAACCATTTGGTGCAAAGACGTGAGAGACACACACCTGGCAGATGAAGGCAAAGGCCTGCCTCCCGACCCACTTGGGACAGTGACAGAACCTGACAGTGAGCTCGTTGATGAAGTTCATGCCCAGATCATCGGCACCACTTGCATACAGCTTCTGGAGGATCTCTACAACCTGAAGACACAGGAGGAACAGTTCAAAATCTCTCTCTCAACCAATTAAAGTGGATAAAACTGATATTAATCTACAGGAAAAACAGCTAATTCTCAATGAAAGTTGTTAAAAATGTGAGTTCAAAGTCAGACTCTTGACTTATTGATCGAGTAAGTCGAGGTAATTGTAGAGACTAGACTGAAAGCAGCAAAGACTGAAAACTTCACACTGTCTGATGTGTTTCAAAGACTAGTTTTAAGATTTTAAGAAATATACTCTATTTGAAGATCTGTGCAGCAAATATGAAACAGATTTGAAACTATGAAGCCAAGCTACGATCATCAAATACAACCATCCGTCAGGACATTACTTTATCCCTTAACATCATCCATCTGTGTGACTCATTTCCCTTTTGTCTTGACCCAACCATGTATTACAACAGCCACGTTTCCCCCCCAAACCAGATGTTCCCTACACCAGCAGAGACAGAAAAAAATTAAAACGTACCAGTTTGTATGAGATCCACCTGACCTCCGAGACTTTGTCAGAGCAGAGTGTGAGTGCTATCTGTCTGAGGTAGTCATACACATCGTAGTGGCTGTACAACTCTATGATCATGATCAGTTGCCTGGAAGGAGACAGGGACACACGGTCAGGCAAACACAAGGGTTATAAAAACCTACAGGGGAGTAAAATAACCACAATACTTTGTTGTGAATTGAACTTAGTAAATAAACAGCTGAATAGCTACTGACAGTAAACTGACTGCAGAATTCAATCTAGCCAATACACAAAGTGACAAGAATTCAGGCCGGACATTCTGTCAATCAGCAGGTCACTGATTAGAAAACAGTCTGGAGAAGAGTCTGCTCCAAATGTAAATAATTATTTCCTAAATCCTTCCTGAGTGGAAGAGGAACAGGAGACGTACTCTGCCAGCTCGTATCTGAATCTCCAGTTGCGACTGTTGTCCGTCACCATGAACTCCTGCAGCTGGTACAGATATTCTCTCCTCTTATCTGCGTGCAGCAGCTGAAACAAGGAGATGCACATTAGCTATATTTCATAACAGCTTCAAAGTCACTTTTGTAATCATGTTACAAAATTGTCTTGCCCTGTGCTTTCTAATCTTGAGACAATTTGAAATATAGCCAATTGAACTTACTAATGTTTGTCTGAGTAAGCGTTGTCTGACTTGGACCAGCAGTAGATTCATCTACCTTGAATGAATCTTACCTTGAGGAAGTCATACAGATGTTTGAGCACACCAATGCGGACCTCGTCCAGGTCTTTGAGGAAACCGTTGAAGATGGGAACCAGATCAGCCGCAGTCAGCTGGTCTCCCAGGATAACGGCCAGCTCATGGATGGAGAACGCCAGCGTACGCCGCACCTTCCACTAGGAGCGGGAGAGAAACACAAAAGTGACAGGTTTATTTTAAGTAATTGTTCTGACCATAAAAGTGTTGGTTTCCCATTACTCTGCTCACCTGCACATCAGTAGCGAGGGTTTCATACGTGTCCTTGAGGCAATGCCAGTTCTGTCGTCCCAGAGTGAGAGCGACCCCCGGCAGGCTGAAGGCACAGTGTTTGGCTATTTCCGTATCCACCGTTTGGGCCCGGGCCGGGTCCGTCATAGAGAGGTACTGATCCAGCAGCTGCTGCGGGATAACATTCTGGTGACACAGCGGGAGAATAAAGATTAAACAAAGAGGAAAGAGGATGCACAGGGAGAAGGTGTATAAAAATCCATGTCTCAGCAAATCAATACCAACAGTAAGGAGCAGATCGATATCTACAGGATGAGTGAGAGGGGTGCTGACTGACCTGGAGCTTAGGCTTGTCCTCCATCCCCGGGCTGTGAGCCATGTCCTGCTTTCCCTCCTCTTCCACACTCTCTATCAGTTCAGACTCCTGAGAAAAACAAATATTCACAAACAAACCCTTAGAGAAAAAACGAGTGAGGTACCAATAAAAGATATCGACCTACTGTCCCTGCACTAATAATGCATTTATAGTTGTGTGTAAAGGCGGTTGAACAAAATAAAAAGTAGCTTGTTGAAGAGATGTTGTTCTTTATCACTTATATAAACAATCTTTGGATTCGCTACGAGACAATAAGAGTTAACCATCCCGAGTCAGGACAGTCCCGTGAACTGTGGTGGATGCAAACAAAGACTGTAATGATTCACTCTGCAGTTTATGGGACTGTTGTTACTCAAAGGAGCGCACACTGTAGGTATCTTCTATAAAACATTTGAGATTAAAATGCAGTTTTTTGTGGATGTTGTTCTAGCTGAATTCTGTTTATCTATGTAGTTACTCAGTACATCTGCCACAATCAGCCATAAAATAAACAAAAAGTTGTCTGAAAACACTGCGATAATGTGAACAGCCTCATACTGGAATAGGTGAGTTAGGTGAAGAGTCGTCCTGGTCCTCCTCCTGGTCCTCCTCCTGGTCCTCTTCCTGGTCTTCTTCCTGGTCCTCCTCCTGGTCTTCTTCCTGGTCCTCCTCCTGGTCCTCTTCCTGGTCCTCCTCCTGGTCCTCCTCCTCCTCCTCCTGAGGCTCTGTCTGCGTCTCTTCGTCTCCTTGTGCCTGGACGGGGCTCGACTCTGAAGCTGGAAGAGTTTCCATTGTTTGCTCCTCTTCTTTGGGGCTCTCAACACTGTCTGACTGAACCTCCACAGATATGCTCTCCTCAGACGGGCTCTCCGTGCTGCTCTCAGGCTGCACTTCTGACTGCGGTTCAGACGGGCTGTCGTCAGCTGGACAGTCGTCAGCTGGACAGTCGTCAGCCGGACAGTTGTCTTCTGGGCTGTCGAGCTGGGCTGCCTTCAAAGCTGCCGACAAAACCTGGACTTGAGCTAGAGAAAAATGACAAATGCAAAATTGAATCCATATGCCTACAGATGATCAGAAGTAGTTCAAGAATACTCTGTGCTCTGGGTGCTCACCTTGTACATCAGGGTCATCCATGTGTGGTTGCAAACAGTCTAAAACCTTCTGGATCTGGTCGCTAGTGGCGTTGCCATGATTGGACTTGGACTCAGGTTCATCCTCATCTTCCTCTTTCTTTTCCTCGTTCTGTGTCACGGCCCCTGACTTACGACAACTCAGCATCTCCAGTTCACCGCTGATGTCTGGTAAAGGAGACCTCCAGTAGTTGAAAGAATTAAAGTTCTCATCTGTCTTGTCCAGCTCTTTTGTGTTCCTAGCATTGTTTGTTGTCATAGGGCTGCCGTTGCGGTTTGAGACAGTGTGGGTGTAACGGTCTGGCCTCGCTCCGGGAACTGAACTGTGGTTGTCATCAAAGCTGTGCATATCCTCATTGTCGGCTGTCGACACATGTTCTGGGGATGGTGTTGCACGGCCGTCCTGGTTGGGAAGTGTGTGAGCGATGGTTCTTTCTGTGCGGCAGCCGCTGATGTCGGAGCAGTTCAGAGAGTTTAGGGAGCAGTCGCTGAAATGAGAAACACAATTTATAGAAACGGCTTGACAAATACTATTTATACAATACTACTTTTTATGGAGCTTATCTTGTCATTAGCCATCAGTTGTTAATGTTGTGGCAAACTCTACAAAAGTAACTTTTTCTGGCACAAGGCATTAACCTTTAATCATTGTATTAACTTGTTTCAGCGGATAAACTAAAAAAAACATTCTTTCCTGATTAAGCCCAGTGATCATGACTCATTGGGCCGATGATGCATTTGTGTTGACACAAACTTGTGTAGCATATTTTATTAGTGTCTGAACAAATACTCATGAAATTACAACACAATATTTATCCAACTGTTCCTAAGAGACATAAACATTGAACATGTGCAACACTATTGTTTGACCAGACTGAAAGAAACACCACTCTATTTCGGCAGCAGTGACTGGGTCGGGGGGTCTTACCCTTCCAATGTACACCTGGGGAGCTCTAGTAGGGCACCGTCCTCTCTGAAGTAAAGGCCTGTGCTGGAGGGGTTGGCAAAGGTGGAGATGAAACGTCCCAATGACTGAAAGGCTGCTTGGCGCACCTGTAAGTGGAGCAGGGAGGAATCTCAGTTTCACTGTCACTACACAGACCTGTATGAAGACTTAAGTTTAATGAGACTAAGCGTTATCTTTATAGCCTCTTTCATACACTTTAGAGCCTCAACGGTGACTAAGCAGTTAATAAATCAGAAAGAAAAGGGTTAGGTATTAATGAAAAGTGTTTCTGCTCTGGTCCATTGATTTATGCAAATAATATACAGATGTGGACACATGCACTTATCTTTGTACTTCGGTCTATTTTTTCAGTTTTTAGATTGTTCTTTTTCTTTATTACTTACATTTCAATTAACAGAAGTGAAACAAATTAAAGAGAAATTAAATGTGGACAAAAGGAAAGTATGCAGCTGAGACATCAGGAACTAAACGGTGCAAACAGCATTGAGGTAATGAAACTTTCTCGATTCCACATCTAAGCAACAACAGCAGCACTTTTCATCATAGTGCAGAGGAAGTTACACATGAATACCTGAACGTGCTTGTAATTTTATGCAACTGTATGAATTAGGATGTTTTGTTTTGGGTGCGTGTGTTTGCATCCTACCCAGCGGGACTGGTCACTGATGAGACTGATGAACAGGGGGGACAGTTTTGCACGTCGCACCTCTGGAGAGGTGGAATTTGAGACCATCATGAAGCACTCGGCACAGGCTTTCCTAATCCCCCACAGACTGTCTGAGCACAGATCGAAGAACTTGGGCATCTACATCAAAAAGAAAAACCAAGTCAGTACAACTCAGAATTAACAATGAGGGTTTGAACTGTAAAAGGGCGTGAAAGCAATCAAACTAGCTTTGACGCACTAAATGCAATGCTCTATGTTAAGTATTGACTCAGGAAAAGCTTGACGAACACTAATGTTTAACTTTCATGTTGCATAATGACATAAGTGTAAATATGCGATGAGCATTGAGTCTCAAGTGTCTCACCAGTAGTTTTTCTGTGGCTTCCTGGCCCACAATAGAACAGAACTCGCCAAAATTTGCCGCACAGACCTGTAGATAACCAAAAATAATACAAACATAATAAACACTTTGACATAAAATGCGTTGGTTTCATCTATGTTAAGTTGTATTAAGTGCTGTTTGAAACACTTTTGCTGAATGAATTTAAAAAAATGTGTTATTTATATTTATATAGAGCTGAACATTATTCACCACATTAGACCACCTTTGCCGATCCTAAAAAAACTATCCTCCAACTGGCACCAGTTAAACCACAGAATTAACATTCCTCAGAAAACAACAGTGTAGTGTGGGCTAACTTGATGCACAAAACAGAATTAAGCCAAACTCTCTCTCTTATTGAATTTATCCTCATGGAACACCCAAAACACGGTTTAACTCCAGCTCGAACAAGTTGACCCATGTTACTACAGGTTAAAAACAGAATATATTGTAGAGAACCATGACGTAATTTCAGACTGGTACAACCTTTATCCTGTATAAGTTGGAGGATATAAGTGTGGTGTGGAGGTTGTTACCTTGCGGACTTGGAAGAGTCTTGCATCACTGCACAGGTCACAGAAACGTGGCAGTAGCAGATGCTCCACCGTGTCTTTGCTCAACATGGTGACAACTTTACACATGATCTGTAAGAGGGGACATATGGGGAGCAGTTAGTGCCATCACAACTCATCCTGCGCTTCATTGTTCCACTGTTATGCAATGATGACTAAAAACTTTTGGGTTAGGGTTACATTTGTAGTGAAGTGAAAACCGTCAGAAGTAAAAAAAAATGTGCCGCAGAGAGAGAAACCATTAAGGGTGTAT
The DNA here is from genome assembly GCF_949316205.1 of Platichthys flesus. Lineage (NCBI taxonomy): Eukaryota > Metazoa > Chordata > Actinopteri > Pleuronectiformes > Pleuronectidae > Platichthys > Platichthys flesus. The sequence continues at coordinate 22,506,601 of NC_084946.1, forward strand.
TAAGGGTAGAGAGGAAGTGTTTGTGCATTGTATAGGATGTGCTTCAGGAGGCTAAATCGGATTTAGACTGAGTGGAGTAAAAAACGAACACCAAAGTATAAATAAGAGAGGAAATAAACAGCCAATTTCAATTGTGCATTAAAATTAAGGATAGCTTATACTGTGACAGTTTAATAACATTACAAATTACAACTTATATATTTCAAAAACAATCTCTCCAGGCATCAGTCATGCTCCATTTACTTAATTAGATACAGGCACTGACAGATCACCATGAAGCAATAAAAGAAACCCACTGTGCCTCCCTGGCAGCATCGGACTTGCACCTAAACTATAGCGGTTTTTATTATAATAGTATTTATCCTACAATAATGACACTTAAAAATATAGGAATTATGGATATTCTTACAGCAACAGCCTCTATTTTGTAGTCATCGTCACTGCTGGGTTCTGTGAGGTCGATCAGAACTGGACATACTTTGGTCTCCATATCAGCTTTAGAGATGAGGCCCTGCTCCAGCAAGACGAGCAGGGCTGCCTGGCTCGTCTTCCGCACCTTAAAAGATGGAAGCAAGGTTAAAATCTGTTTTAAAATATCAATAATAAATCAGATTGTTTAAAAAACATTTAATATGTTTAAACTTAATTATTCATGAGAAGGGATTGTTTAAAAAAACAAAACCAACCTGGTTATTTGGATCAGTGAGATACCGGACTACAATTGGTACCAAGTATCTTGAGAAAGCGGCTGGGAAGTTGGGCCGACTCTCGTGTAAAAACATGGCGATGTTTGGGACCTGCTCCATCAGCTCAGCCCGCACTGTGGGCTCTGAGGAAACACACCACATTATACAATTAATTAACAAAAGATCAATTGCATGTGTTACAGGGCAAAAGGTGTGTAAGATTTAAACAAAAAAGATTTAATTATGCTTATCAAATCAAATAAAAGATTGAATTGGAGACTAATATATGGTTTGTTCCAGATTTATCAGATGAACAGGAAAATTCATCTACCTCCGTCTTCTGACATTCTGGCAACTGTCTCCATGACACTGATAAAGTCATTTTCATTGTCACTGAACTCCCGAAGCACATCAAGCAGGCCGCGAGCCACGATCTGCCTAGAAAGCAACAGGAGCTTCAAGTTAGTAGACCGCCTGCCAAAACCTACAAGTGGTGAGTGCGACAGCGTAACACACATCACTGACAGAGCTGTCAAGTGCCTTACACAAACACACACGTGTACTTGGAAATGACCAGAGGGCTTGAACTCTGTGTAGCCGAGCATGAAAAGCATGACGACAGCAGTTATACAAACTTGTTCGGAGACAACAGGGCAGTATTTAACACACGCAGATGAGCCTAAGAAAAGGATTGCGTGTAAAACAGAGTGTAAAACAGTCTACAGCCACATCGTGACAAACACAATCCATTCAGGGATCTACTTTAAGTCACTTGGCATTCCTTCAGTATAGAGTTAGCACAGGTATGTGATTAGTAACTACACAGGAACTCAGACAGTGGTTCAGATGACTATGAAAGAATATTATAAGGACTTGCGACATGTCAATCTTGCATGTCAATGCGAGTTTTGTAATATAATAAATGAAGAATTCCATAAATACAAAAGGAGAATTAACGACAAGACGCCGAACAACATCAATCCCCCCCGGTTAGAGTTGTAGAATCAACCGTTACATTGATCTTGCTCTATAGTAAAGGCCCATGACAGCGTTTAGTGTGGTTGTGGGTGTTGCCTGAGCACAGGGCTCCACTTACCTATTGAAAACATTCTCGCTGAAGGCATACTTCTCTAGCCTCCCGAGAGGGGTAAGGTTGTCTTGTCCAGCATCGAGGAAGGCTGTGATGCGGATTCCGTCGCACTCTGAACCATAGTCATCGAATCCGACTGGGAGGGAGGGAGCGGTAAGTCATTTAAGAGTCACATAAGTTGGAACAGTGTCACACATAAATGTATAATGCCTACAAAAACAAAACACGTACAATAGGGACACTGACAGATGTACCTCATTAATTACAATGCCATGCTTGAGCTACTGAATCAGGCTGAATGTCAGGGTTAAATAACCTTCAACGGGTATATAAAGCAGTCAGGCTCTAGTCCAACTGATTATTCCATTAAATCGCACAGACTTTAAATTTGGAGCTAAACACTGTTTCATTACCCTGGCTAATTCAGACAACAGGGATTGGTGGTCTGTATAACTGCTAATAATAGCATGGTATGAAACCTTGAAATGCTGTTGACAGCTTTAGATTTCACACGGGTGAACAGGGTTGACCAGAAAGATGACACCTCAATATATACCTCCCCACTGAAGGGAGGAAAAACAAAGCTCCACATACAGTATATGCAAGAAATGAATCCCTAAATCCAGAGGGGATTTCATGTGGTTTTGAAAGCAAATAAAAATAAACAGAATACTCACAGTCGTCCAAATCATCATGGCCATCTTCAAAGTATAAAGATAGACCTGCAAGGATAAGACAATTAGAGGGTTGAAGGGTCCATGGTGGCAAACTTGTCATCAACATACCATAACAGTGTCTCTACACACCACTCTGCCCAATGAAACAAGGAGTTCTGGATTGACAGGTATACAAGCTGCCATTTACTAAGAATGGATATGAAGTGTCCTTCCAGAACTCCGGCAATAAATCAGTGTGGTCTTGCTGATTAATCATAGTAAAACAGAAACTCTGTGCTCAGAGTGTTGATGTGAGAAGAATTCATAACAAGTAAATTTAATATCTGAGTATGTTTTTCCTGGATCCCTAAAAGAAAGGAAACACTTCTGACATCAAAGCAACTGTTTGAACCGCTTTTTATTTCTTAAATAATATTTTTTTCAAGTCAGTAAATTAAAGTAGTCATGGTCACATCAATAATCCCCCCAGCGAGAAAGATGCTGTATGTCACAAAATGAATCTGACTATCATCACTGGTCATTGTGATATGCATAATGTTAAGTGTTTTGAAACCGAGCTAAACAATCCAATACAAAAGTCCTGCAATAATAGTCTCCCGCTCAAGGGTTAAGGAGTTCAAACAGTACATTGACTCAATTCACATTTCCACATATTCTGTTTAAAGTCCTTATTTAACTCTGATACACCTCTAAGCTCAGGATTGTACTGTCCCCCTTTAAAAAACACTTCATGTGAACACTTATTGTCGACTATTATTTTAAGCTAACTAGGGCTGTAACTCGTGAATATTTCCATAATCCATTACTGTTGTTTTAGCCGTACTCCTGTTGAGGGTTAAGCACAGAGGACGTCGCACCTTGTGAAGCCTTATGAGACAAATTGTGATTTGTGAATGTGGGCTGTACAAATTGTATTGATTAATCAACGTATTCTTAATGTTAATTGACCTAATGTTTGCTATAATAGTGAAAATGTAAACTTCTCATCCCCATTTTACTTATCTTCAACTTCAAAAATGTGTTTTTGTCCAACTAACATTAAAAAACAAACACATATTCAAATGTTACAACTGTTACATAAAGGAAAATAGCTCAAAATGGAGGTGTTGTGACTAGAACTCAATTCATTGCTTGAAAATCACTTTAAATTATAATTGGGTTGTTAAATTGCTGTAAATAAATGTTCTGTTGAGCAACCAATTGATTAACAACTTATAATGTAGGATCTAATGTCAATAACGAAAAGTGGGGAAACAAGAAATATAATGCAGGTAGTGACCCAGAAAAACGACTGTCCAGCTGGAGGACAATTGTATTTTCAGACGATTAAACGAGTCCAGCATAAAGGTGATTTTCAACGCCTTTTCACACAATGTTTTTTTGCTGTATACCGAGACTACACGAAAACTCTCTATCGTGTTTTGTGTTCAGTAGCATCCAGTCCGGTAGACACAACAATAGCAAAGTGTGGTAGTCAAAAGAAAAATCAAGAAATAGACCCCAGGGGGAGAAACGTGGTGGCTCGGCTAATGTCTGTGTTTACAGCTGGGCAGGCAAGGGAATGTGATCCAAATATAAAACAACTCACATCTCAATCGGAAACAATAAACGTGGTGTTTTCGCAAGTGGAGCTTGTAAAGATGCGATGTGTTTCACCACCGGCATCAAAAAGCAGGTTAACGAAACACAACATCTCATCTTTGTTACGCTATAACGGAGGATTTGACCAGCTTATGGCTGAAAATGACTTTAGCAACTTGGCTAACGTTAGCTAGGTCACCTCGCTAGCTTGGCTACAACAACAGTTCGATAATAAACACGATTCACTGCGCGTGGTGGTGTTCTGCTAATGGAGAAAGGGATGATTCGGACACTTAATCACGTCTGCTTAGAAGTTAGTGATTCAAATGACGCATCGGAGTCACTAATTTCGACACCGCTGAGTAGCTGTGGGTAGCTAGCTGGCTAGCGGTGCTAAGTTTGCTAGCACAGCTTGTGTCCAGCCCTTTCGCTTGACTTGAGGCGAACACTTCGCCAGGGAACAGCACAAAGGTGGCGGAGCGTGGGGGCCGCGGCTTCCATCGTCTGCAACCCCCGGAGAACGCAACGTGACTCCCCGTGAGTCCACGAAGCGCGAAGGTACGGAGGAAAAGACAATTTTAAAAGTACCATTACCTGCCATCTTGAGTCTTGGCTCGGCTCTGTAGGGCCGCCGTCCCGGTGTGGGCTGTCACCGCCGCACAGCTGTCACTCAAACGCGGCTGCAAACTACTTCCTGAGAGCACTTCCTGGTGCTGGTGTCCCCCACAGCGCCGCGCGTCCAACCACTCCGCCGACAAAGTGCCTCTGAGTCGGGGTACAAACTCCACATAGAACCCGGTACGAACACGAGCCCGTGGGCTTTGTGTGCGTCTCACTCACTGTACACGCACAAAACACACGCGCGCACGCAGGCACACACGCATAACACAGCCGAGCGGTCACGTGACCGCGCAGTTCAAGATGGAGACCGGGCCACTTGGAAGCTCCACTGTTAGCTAGTTAGCTCTTCGACTGCAACCCCCGCGAAATGGCAAACGTCAGCTAACCCGAGGCGCTTATGTGGCAGCTTCCGATGAGGATGAGGTAAAGCGGCTCGCGCACTCGGGACAGCGGGGGAACTTTCACGACACTAGGAGGAGGAAACTGTCAATGGTCGTCAGCACCAAAACAAACCAGTTTTGACAGAGAGGAGATCGATATGGCGCTGAGGGAGCTCAAAGTGTGTCTCCTGGGGGTAAGTTAGCATCGACCTCCGTGTAAACACGTCTGTGTCCGGTTCATATTTGTACCTGCAGCATCGTATGAGTGTCGCAGCTCAATAACGAGGATGGTTTGTTTACATGGGTTAAATGTGGTCATAACAGTGATCAAGAGGGAGGCAACACATGCTCTATATTCTCAATTAACTTCACTGCCTTGTCTCTTCACTTCCTTGTTTGTACTTTAAAATACTAGTGTCTCATTTACCACCTCCAGACATCGTACAACAACACCATCAAGCCACACAAAGCAGAGATGCATCCCAGAAACATTACAGCATCCTCACGTCATCTCCTCCTGCCCATCATCTACCAGCGAGATTTAAAACACTGTTTAGTTCAGTCAGTTGACAGAAAAATAATCAATGGATCAATAAGTTGCGTATGAAGCAAAAATTACAAAATATTTTCTCCTTCAAGCTTTTCAAATGTGAGGATTTGCTGAAAAACTAATTGGAAGTTGTCACCTTGGTTTCTTGGGAACCATGTGCATTGTCACACGTTGTAGACCAAAGGGTTGTTTCAAAACATCCATTTTAACTATCAAACTAAATTACCAATACTTCTGTTACTTTTGCTGGTATTCACACATCTCTCACATGACACCATTCATACATATCTAGTTTTGCTTATAACAACAGCATAAGCCATCATTTTCACTGCCACTCGTTTGTATTGCTGAAGTAACGTGATCGCCCGCATCCTCTTCATCGGCTTATATGTTTTTTTTTTAAATATCTTTGTCAATTCTTACTGCATGTGTCCGAGTCATTCTTAACATGAGCAGGAAGGGAAGCAGCAGACCACAAATAGAAACAATGACTGGGTGCACAGCCAGATAATGTGCTTCTATTTCTGTGATTATACTTCTAGTAACTGTTTAGAAAGCATCAACTTTGTTTGGTCTCTTTTGCAGGATACTGGCGTTGGAAAGTCGAGTATTGTTTGGAGATTTGTGGAGGACAGCTTTGACCCAAACATCAACCCAACAATTGGGTGAGTTCCTGTTGTCTCCCACGCTAAAGGTTTTGTTTATTCTCTGCCTTTCTCATTTGTCGTGATTAAGGTTCTTGCAGTGCACACATGCACCTAAAGTACACCCAGACGCTTTCTTCTGTGTAAACTATCATCATAATTTTTTAACAGTCATCAATAATTGATCGCACTTACAGCTGAAAGATTTAGATAATCAGATATATTATAACTTTCATAGTCAACCACTCTCAAGACCAAACTTTTATTTTACATTTTCATCAATTTTCCTGAGAAAATGTAGAAACGTGCCCCATCTTGCATCGTTAAGGACAGTGGTAAATTAATTTGCTGGATCCTCCACTTTAAATGGATTCACTCCAAAATGTAATGGGTTCGTCCCCATCGCTCTGCCAAGTCTGATCCAAAGTGGTTTTGTCAGCAGGATTGTGTAATTCTGCTGACAATAAATAAATTATAAACCATCATACCGACATGGGGGAATTCATAACCTTCTGGTCGAGGTAAGAAGAAAACATTTCTATACAGGATTGGCAGGTAAAATACAATAGCCTCACCATTACTCAGAATACATTAGAACGTATTGAAATTATTTTTCACCTGATAAATATGCACTTGCAGACATTAAAACCACATTTTAATAAAGCCTACCTCAGAAATAAAGTATGAGGCTGACTATCATGAAAGCATTTCCTTCCGTTTTTACATTTTAGTTTTTTTTTTATAAAGCTGGTGCACGTCTCAGATATCTTCAATCTTCTGCTGATCCAAGTGAAGATGTGTTTTTTTCCCAGTGTTTCTGACATTTGTAAATCACTATATGAGATGAATATTTTTATAATATAACTCATGTTATACGTGTCTCATGAAGCCATTTCTCTTCACCAGGGCCTCATTCATGACCAAGACGGTGCAATACCAAAATGAACTACACAAGTTCCTGATCTGGGACACAGCGGGGCAGGAGCGGGTAAGTACTCTCCTTGTTTTTTTAATGGGCCTTTTAAACAAAGCAGAGGAGGATCTACATGTGTTTTGACTCAACAGAACAAAGTTCTCATCTGATAATAAAACACACAAAACTGGTTGAAAAGGAAGTGAAAAAGCTGACGACACATGTATGAGCCACTCCCTGAACCGGCCTGGAGGAATGTGAACAGTGCAGTTGTTCATTACTTCTGATAGGGGGCAACATTTACCTGTCTATAGGTACAGTTCTGCCCCAAACTACATTTTCAGGACTTTAAATGTTGTGTGGTGTGATTCGCATTTTTCCTTCTTCTAATCATTGAATTTTTTTTTAGGGAGTTATTATGGTAGGAAAAATAAATCTGTAAAGATTAGTTCCATTTTAAAATCTTTGTCCTGCCTCTAATTTCCATCTCATTTCTTCTCTCTCTCATTGCACTCATATTTTCCTTTTGTTTGATTTGAAGTGCTACACGCCACTGAAATATGTTGTCTGTTGGCAACTATCATGTCCAGGTGCTCCCTCTTACATAATCTGGATGCGTGTGTGTCTGCAGATGCCATGTTTGGAAAGCTTCGTGTCCACATAATTTTTATTTGACTAAAACCATACAAACTGATGACATGTGAAACCCAAAACAGGATACATCTTGGTGTCTGAGTGCAGTTTTGGTGTTAAAGCCTGTGAAATCGACACCATGCGTCAGACAGCCACTACTTTCTCCTTTGACTCACACCCTACATCCCACATTTGTCTGCACTATCTCTCCACATCACTTCCCTACACATCACTTCCCCATTTGTCTGCATGTCCTTCTGTTCTTCTCATACACAATCCCTTTCCCTGCTGCTGTCTTCTCCAGATAGGTGAGGTAGGACGCTGCTTGTTTTCGTTATCTCCCACTCCAAAAGCTTTGCCCTCTTCACGGGTTGAGGGGACAGCAGTGCAGCCTTGTTTAAGATAAGATGAGAGGGAGAAACAAAAGCTGTCTCGCTCCACTGGTGTATGCTGCCACTGTGTGTTATCTGAGAGTCACTGCCAGAAGGCCTGTCTTTTTCTCCTCTTTGTGTTTTCCTGAAAACAATATTTTTTCCTCTGATTCTTTTGTGTTCTTTTTCTATTTTTAGCACCTTTTTTCCATTCCCACAAATCCACTTTGTTCACTGTATTTCCAAAGTGTTACAGTGTTTCGCATCTGTGCCTGAAAAAGTTGCAACATTCCGTTGGTGCAAAGCTGCTGTGGTATTTCAAAGCCTTTCATGGCTTGTTTTCTTACCTCTGTGGAGCTTTGGCCTATCAAAATCTGTTGAGTTGAGTAAGGGGAGTACAGAGCCAGCCAATTCACATGTAAGGGGAGACCAGGGCAGTAAGGAAAAGCTCTGCGATTTCTACACTCCACAATCCATATCTCAATACCACATGAGACCTTAGGAGCACATCTGAGCCCAGCTGTCAACAGCCCTTCCAGGCCTCCCCCTCCTCGGCGCTCAGTCTCACTGAAAACAAGCAAAGGGAACCTTGCATCCGACTGAAACAGGAGGGTTCCTTTCATTATTCACCCAGCTTGTGGTCGCAGCAATTAATAAGCACTCACAGGGTATCAGTGGGGCTGTTTTCTTGGCTGCTGTGCGGCCAGACGACTGGCCTCGGTGTGATTGCTCAGGGTTAAGGCACAGATAGACCACACAGGACTGGCGGTGCTGCAGCCCCACACTGGCCAATGAAAGAGACAGCACTCTCTTCAGAGCCGCTGCCAAGTATCCCAAGTTGGATATCCATCGGTGGACAGGCGGCCAGTAACAACTATAATTATGTGGAATGTGTGCTTTTCCTGAGGTAACAGTGTCACTCCAAGATGAATAGTTTATTCCATCGTATTGTAATGGAAAATAGAATTGGCGGGAAAGAAGGGTCATTCCAAGTCTATTTGAGACATGGGGGCTTCTTTTAAAATAAATATTGTTAGTTAATACAAATTACATTATGTCATTAGTCTGCTTAATATTCTCACATGTAAGGACTTTGAAATGGAAAATAATAAACAAAACTAATGCAGTCTTGTATAAAAGTCTTATATACATAAATCCTGCATGATCACAAAGTTCAGGTTTTCTGGAATTAGATTTAAAGAGGAGCCGATTCAAAGTTATTGTCATTTTGTTGGCTGTAGTTTGTGGTACTGTTGAATGAGGATATAGGCAAACTAACAAGAACACCTGTGTGTAATACAATAAATACAACTCAACAGCCTTTCATTTCTGTTACAGGGGAAACCCTTATAACAATTATAACACAGTAACAGCCTTAAAATCCTGAATCACTTAACTATTACATTTAAACGTTTTTGTATCAGAACAAATAGTTGCTTATAGAAGCATTTAATAAAATAAGGTATAGTAAATGGCCTCATAATCAACTGTTGTATTAGGAACTAAACAGAGGTGTAAGGAGTATTTGGATCTTTTACTCAAGTATTAAAGTAATACCAAAGTTTATTCTACAAATAGAAGTCCTATAGAAGTAATTTAACATCTGCAGAATGTGGTATAACTTAAAAAAGTTAAATCGTTATATATTAGTTGTATATAAATATATATAAGGCATTTCATGGTTGTAGCTAGTTGCAGTGGAGCCAATGTTTTACAATTTTACATGCGGTTTGGTAGATTTATATGAAACAATCCCTCATCTATAATATAACAGATCCAAATCACTAAAGTAACGAGTAACTTTATTCAAGTGATTTTTCTTAAGTGTATTGAAGTAAGCAAAAAGTAGCAGTGAATGTAAAAAAATAATCCTTAGTTGTTTTAAAGTGTAATGTTAGAGTAAATTTACTAGTTACCTTCCGTCCCTGGAGCTAAATAATGCTAAAGGAATTAGAAATAAGTCTTTTTCTGTCTGCTGCTTTCTTGAAATTGTCTTAAAGGCTGTTTAGTCACCATCCTGAATATTTGTGCAGCTTAGAAACTTTAAACTGTTGCTGTAGTTTAACCATTGCTTTCCCTTTAGCATGAGGTTAAAACCCCAATACGTCTTGATATGTTATGACAGCGGGCTAATTTGTAAAGCCAGCTTTCACGGTGCCCTGGAAAGTCTTTTGCCATAAATATACCAAAAGCTGGCACAGGAAAAAGAACCCCCTGCCTCCCAGGCAGCCAGGGGTGGACGTTCTGCACATGTTGTTTTGATTATGGAGGGCTTTGTGATGTGTTGGGCTGAGATCAAATGTATAGTCTTCCATAAATATAAAGATCCTAACAGCTTTTGACACATTCTGCTCATCTTTCTCTTGATGGCTCCCACATGTGTGAGGTCTTGGTGGAAAGACGAGCCGAGCAGTTTTAAATTAAACTGCTCGCCTTATGGGCTCAGAACACCAGGTCTCTGGTTTTATGAAACTGTGTCTTTTTTGCTTATTTTTTAAGGTTTTTGTAAGTGTGTTTTATTGAGTCTAATGGAACTCACAGTGAGAGTTATCACCACCTTCTGGTCTTATGTAACGGATAAGCCTTATTCTAATAAAAGCCTAGAGACTAATTCTGTGTCAAAAATGCAATAGTGCAATTATAGAGATATTTTATTTTTAGTTCTCATCCAAGAGTGAAGAAAACTGGAAGTAAATCAAGTGTCTCCAGAGACGAGCCGTGATTAATCGACTTTGAATAAGATCTTCTAAATTGCTATTTTCCCTGATCATCTTCTGTTTCACATGGTTTCAAAGCTGCATCCATATTTAATGATGTCAGTAGATCATACAGTCAGACAGAGATGAATCTCATTGAGAAGCTTTAGACACTTCTTGTCCGTCCCTGTCCAACAATGGACCTTCTTTTTTCTTCAGACGAATTGTTACAGTGTTTTATAATGTTTCCTTTCTTTGCCTTCCCACAGTTTCGTGCTCTGGCACCGATGTACTACAGAGGTTCGGCAGCAGCCATCATTGTTTATGACATCACAAAAGAGGTATTGTTAGCTTTTTTTTCTCTTCAACCACTAATCCACTAATTACTCAGTGAATACTTTCATTGATTTAGTCTGTATCTTTTCCTGAAGTTTGACATTTTCGGGAATGAGTTAATCTTGAGAATTAGTTGAAGGGAAGATTGATACCGCTCTCATTTCTGATACTACAGCTTACAGTATAGCAAGTTGTGGTTATGTGCTAAACTATTTCATGGATTGGCCAAGAAGTATCCCATGCCATATCCCTCTGGTTTTAGGCTTAATAAGCTAACTGCCTGCTGGCTTCTGTAACATACAGACATGAGAGTGGTGCTGATCCTCCCATCTTACTCTCATCACAAGAGCAAATACATGTGTTTCCCAGAATGTCTAACGATTCCTTTAACCTTTCTCCAGAGATATGATGTGCTGTCTGTTTATTAGTCCTCTCAGTCAAACATGCTGTTTACTCTTACCACCAGGAGTCCTTCCAAACACTGAAGAACTGGGTGAAGGAGCTGCGTCAGCATGGGCCTCCTAACATCGTGGTTGCCATCGCTGGCAACAAATGTGACCTGTCTGATGCCAGGTGAACCTGAGTTGGAGATAAAACTGGCCCCTGCTCATAAGTTTTCTGTCTGCTGTCTTAATATGAGGTGGACAGGTGCTGACTCTTGGTCATTTCCAGTAAGATAGTTATATTTGTTTAGAGTTGAACAAATAGACCTTCATATTTGAGTGTTTAAGGAGTAGTTAAAGAATTTGTTGTTGTTCCTTGATGTCTTCAAAAAAGTTGGAATACTCCCAAGCTATGATGATTTACACTTTTGGTACTTCACATATACATATACACCATCAATTGAACTGGTGGATTGTCCGTATAGCTAGACAAATGAAGTGATTACCAGATCGTCCATGATATTGGACAATCTGAGAACATATAACTACATATTAATTTTGTATTTACAGGGAAGTGCCAGAGAGAGAGGCCAAGGATTATGCTGATTCCATTCATGCCATCTTTGTAGAAACCAGTGCCAAGAACGCCATTAACATCAATGAGGTGTTTATAGAGATAAGTGAGTGTGTTTCTCCACCATTTGGTATTATTGACCTACACGTCCTCAACTTCCTTGAGTCGTGTAATTCTTTAATTAATCATTTTCACAGCTTTAATACAGTTGACTTCTGAACTGCTTATTTTAGACTGGATAAGTGTGTTTTGAGCAGTGTTGACAAATAGAGGTACTACTTCTAAATGTGTCTAGAGTGTTATCAGTGTTAGTGTGAAACAGAGCTCTGACGTTGATGAGCTGCTTCAGGATAAGAAACAGATAATCATGAAGTAAATTGCTCAAATGCCAGATAAGTTGGAGTTTCCTTAAAAACGAGATATACATATTAGCGGTGTACCATTACCATAGAACAATGTACTTGTATATAGTTTGTATACTAAAACAACTTATACTTAAATGAAATTATATAATACTTACACTACTGATTAAACAGACTTCAGAGCGGAAAGAAAACTAAAAAGTTTTTCTTCCACACATTTAAATACTTTCTGTAACTGTATCACCACATTTACAAATTGACCTGAGTAGCACACGTATGAGAAATTAGTATTATATTAGAATTGTGGAATATGCTTGTTATTCAACAAATCCTTTATGATCTCACTAGATCTACACCTTAAGTGTGTTTCCACAGCGGGAGGTTTCCCTGGGGAGCAGGAATTTTTTGAGAAACTCCGTTTAACCACTTGTTATTCCACCAGAAGAACCTGAGTTTAAATTAAGTTTAAGGGTGATACTTTTACTTCCCCAAAAAGTCTGTGTTTGGGGAGTAGTACTTTCTGAATGCTCTGGAACACACATGTTGGAAGTTTACGGGCTCTCTATCACTATGTTGTCTTTTTTGTGGTGTCACTTCACATGTCGCCACATGCAAATAAGAATGTGTTTGCCTCACAGGTAGGCGGATCCCTGTTGTAGAGGCAGCAGGAGGCACTTCAGGAAAAGGTTTCAAACTGGGGCGTCAGGCCTCTGAGTCTCGCAGGACGTGCTGCTGATGATGCCGGTGACTGTTCCCACATGACCTATGACCTGACCTTTGCTTATTCTCTGCGTCCCCGACCTGCCTCAGCTCTACACGCCATCAGACATCCTGCCGGCACTGTTATCCGGGTGTGGCAGTGTCACTCTGAGGATGATAGTAAATGCATTTTTAAAGCACTTAAAGCGACACTATGTAACTTTTACCGAGAAACAGGGCCCTCTGCAGCCACGTGTGATGATAAATTCCAATTTAGCTGCGTAGTCCCACTCACAACAGACAACAACTGAACAGTTAATATTACAAGTGACCCCTGGCTTCCTGAAGCCGCTGTAACAAATTCACCTAACTCTGTGTTGAATTCCTTATATTTTAAAAGATTCTTGAGGGAATATTAAACATAAACTGTAGATTTTAATGACTTCGAAGTCTTTTTAACTGATCTGCAGTTCAACAGTTCAACATGATTCTGACAATTTAAGCTGCGACTATCAGTCACTTAAACACAGGAGGTCGTCACATAGAGCAAGACGAGAGGTTCAGGGTGAGGAGTGGAAATTCTCCCTATTCCAAGTCAATGAACCATCAAACTAATGTGGAAGCTGCTATTTCAAGGTAATAAAAATACATAGTGTTGCTTAACGATAGCAAATCATCATGTGTCGTCTGTAAGTTGCTTGCAGGTGAAATACTTTCAGAGCACAGACAAACATGGTTGCACAAATACATTCATAAGACAGGGGAAGACCCCCCCCCCCACACACACACACACACACACACAACCCACACACACAGACATTCTGGCTTCTATAATGGACTCCAGGCTCTATATGGTATGGTGTAGACTCATGTTGACCAGAGACTCATCAGATTCATTCACAAGTGACTTGTAGCTGTAAATTTGTACAAATATATTATCTTTCAACAAAAAGTTAATTGACAATGTTTAAATCTCAACCTCAAATTATTCAGATAATATTTAAGTTATTGCCTTTATTTTCCTGGGAGACCTTTTCCCCCAAATCTTCTCAACGTTATGAAGGATCCATTTTCATAATTAATGTGTATAATCGATTATTAATATTATTAATATTATTAATTATTATTAATTATTATTAATTTCTGATCAAAGAGATCAATGTGTGTACCAATCTCTCATATTAACGTTTGCTTGAAGGATAAAAAAGTCAAGAAAGATGGTGCAACATCAAAATGGTGTTTTGATCTCAGCCAAAATCAAACGATAAAGGAATGGTTCAACATTTTTGGAAGCACTCTTGAGATGAGAATATTGATGGCTCTCTTACGTCTGCATAGCTCAACATGAAGACCAAGCCAGGCTAGCTGTTACCACGTCTTTCCAGTGTTAATGCTATGCTACGCTAAACAAATGTTTGTTATCTCCTTCTAATGAATGCTCAGATGTGTGAGTGGAATTGATCTTCTCATCTTACTTTCCGCAAAGTTAAGAAGCACATTATCCAAACTATTCCTTTAAATCTTTAGAATTAATTAGTTGTTCCTCTCTCATTTGGCAATCAGGATATTTTGATCGTCACTTGCCCGCAGATGATAAAAATAGCTAAAGATTGAAAAAAATGCCATCTCACTTTTGAGAGCAACCCAACAATCCTCATATCCCAATGACAGAGCTTTAATCAGGGCGGAATTCTCTGACTCTGTTGGTTGTCTTGAAGCTGATTATAAGCGAACAGTTCCAGCTGCTCACATGTGTTCCACATTTCCACTTGTAATTGCTGAAGATCCATGAACAGGCTCATGTGGATGATGTACCCCGCAGAGCACAGAGAATCCTGCCGGTTGTTTCCAAACACTACTCCAACTTCATTTTTCTTTAATCTCCTGTCTGTCTCTAGCCCTTCGCTGTCTCTCACTAGAAATTTTACAAGCAAGGCCAGTTTTTCTGAGGTATTGCCAAATTCTTTAATTGTGCGATAAATATTTTTCATTCTCCCCCGGGTCACACATCCAAACTTGTTTTACTGGCTGCCCTGTGATGGAAACAATACGAGATCTGGAAACTCGACCTCGTTGAGAGGAAGCTCCGATTTTTGGAGCTTAAATCTCTCCTCATCAGAAGTTTATAGGTGGAGAATCAGATGTAACACTGTGTT
Source organism: Platichthys flesus (assembly GCF_949316205.1). NCBI lineage: Eukaryota > Metazoa > Chordata > Actinopteri > Pleuronectiformes > Pleuronectidae > Platichthys > Platichthys flesus. Next base: position 22,521,953 of record NC_084946.1, read on the forward strand.
GACATGCTGACCCCTTAATGAACCTTTGTTTCCATTGCGCTCTGTATGCACTTTGTTCCAGCATCTGCTTTCTGACTTTCCTCTCTCTTCTGTGTTGTTCCCCTTAAATGACAAACTTATTGCCGGGCCAGATTTCAATCATGGTGCAGTTACAGCTTTCACAGAGCCACATCATCACCCGTTTTCTCTGTGATCCTTATGTTATGTTACAGCAATCTCGTTAGCCTCTTGATATTGTTTGAACTTCAGCAGCAGTGGATCAACGATCCCACACTGACCTATTCATTCTTTGTAATTTCATGCTTCCCTGGATCTCATTTGCTCCCTCAGTCCCAAAACCTATTTTCAAACCTGCCAAAAGAAATGCAGATATGGTCTTAATTATACTGCATCGGCACATTTATCAACGTGAATTGTGTCCTTTTCTGCCAGCGCATGACACTTAATTTGCCTTTGAGTGTCTTAATGTAACTGATGAAAACCTAAACCTAAAAAGCCTAATCTTTCATGATTTCTTCTGTGGAGTGCAATAGTTGTTATAATGACAAAGGTAAAATGTGACCTAATTGGAGACATTAGTTACAGAGTGATGTGTTCACACAGAAAAGCAAATGCCTGTCTAAAAGATCTCCAACAGGATAATGAAAGGTTTATATGAACCTCATTTAATGTGTATTTGGTGAAGGGTTTGCTCATCTATCATATGACAGAGAGTCCCAAGACTCTTCTGTCTTTGATAATTCACCAAGCATGACATCATGATAGCAACACTAGCTACTAAAACCTCCGCCATCACATTAAGAAGGGAATCACTGCAGCTGCACTTTTGACTCACTGACTGTTTGTATTAATTGGCTCCTAATACGACCTAACGCTGTCTGCAGCATGTTAATATGCCTGTGAAACACTTTATGAAACATTCTTGCACGGGTGTCAGACTTTCCTTAATATCCCATGGTGTTATTTTAAAGTTTTGACTGTTTGCTCGGCTCATATTGCGATGAAGACGTTGGTGCCAAATAATCAAAACTATTTTACTACATCATGCATAATTAACCATTTTTTATTGTTGTTGTAATATAATGATTTAAAGTACTAATCGCATAAAATGCTTACAAAAATATTTGAGTTCTGATAATGATGACATGTTTCCCCCTCATTTGGAAACAGGAGGCATGAATAGTGTTTGCCAATTTTGCATTGAAAAATACCATTAGTCTCGGGCTGGCCCTGGGAATGTGATTAATCTATATTGTGTATATTTTTCAGTGTCGATAAATACCATCAGATTGCACACAAATCGATGACTCTATTCTAGTCTAAGCCAGTCATGTGACCACAGTGGACTTGTTCACCATTTTCAGTGAAACCATCTGAACTGTAGTTACCATATTTAGCTTTTTATTAAATTTCATATTGATTGTAACAAAATACCTGAGATCTTTTGTTTGCTGTGTATTTCCAAATGTGTAAAAAGGGAATTGTCAATTGTTTACTAATAAAAGATTGACAAAAAATACAATGTGTGCCTGGATACAGTTTTTTTTTACTGAGAGAGACTCAAGAGACGTGTGCATTAACTTGTTCCTTGGGTATACAGTGACAATGTTGTTAGTGATTGGTTGTGTTGTTTATTTTGAGCCAGAGTCTGGCTCTATATATAAACTAGACACTTGAGATGTGTGTTTGATGGGCAGAGGGATTTTCACTGCAATCCAAGTAGCGCTCAAGAGGTCAGAACACTTTTTTAGACAATCTCCCAGAATCCCCTTCTGTTGTAAATACTGCACACAGTACTGGGCCAAAGTTCCAGGCACTAAAAGCGATATGAGGATTATTCAGAAATAAGGTCCTGAGGGTTTTTTGATTCATCAGTTAATTTCATGGAAAGTCAAGTTAAGTTTCAGGAATTGAATAAAACAGGGACTTTAACTGCAAACTTGACATTTTGATCAATTAATAAAGGCAAAGAATCCGAGGTTAGACGTATTACTATGATTATGATCAGGGTGTATCCCACCCGCCTCTTGCTAAATGTCAGAAGGGATCGGCTCCAGCTCCCCTCGCGACCCTAAAGACTATGTGGTATAGATAATTAATTAATGGATTTATTATTATTATTATGAGTCATAGTTGGAGTAATATAATTAATATTACATCCACCCAATAATCATAAATTGAGTTTTCCTGAAAGGTAGCTGCACCCTTGCCTCCCTCTCTTTCTCTCCCCCTCCCTCCCTCCCTCCCTCTCTCCCTCGCGCTGCAGAGGCGGTGACGTCACGGCGCTGTCTCTCACTCCCTTCCTGCTGCATCACAACAGCCGCTAGCAGCTCGAGTAGCACCAGTGACCGGGGGGGGGCCGCAACACAGGATTTATCCGCCAGCCAGCTCGTTGACAGAGAGAGAGGGGAGAGAGGAAAGAAGAGAGAACCCGACCACCCCGCGGACCCTGCAGCGCCCCAGCGACGTCCTGACTTCGGGGGCTTGACGGACAGGAACTCGGCTGCAGCGCGATAGCCCCGCTCCAGCTGTTGGGACATGGCCAGGCCGGAACAGGTTCTGCTCCTGGAGCCTCCGCACGAGCTGAAATTCAGAGGTAGGAGCGGAGGGGAGGGCCCGGCTGTGGAGGGAGCAGTGGAAGGAGGAGGGGGGGGGACGCCTCTGCCAGCGGGGTGGGGCGGAGGAGGAGGGAGGGACGGACGGGGGGGGAGAAGAGCAGGCCCATGCTTTGGGAACCAAACCTGTGGCGAAGCTGCGGTGCTGCTCTCTCTGACCTGTCACCCTCCAGTGAAGCCCGGGGAGGCTGCTCCGAGAGGACGGCAGGTCACCTAGCTTAGCTTCACCTAGATTAGCTTCCCACGGCTAAGCTAGCCGGGCCCTGCCAATGCCTTCTGCCCGCAGCCCCTAAGGTCCTCAGAGGGGAAAGACACCACACGTCACGTGCACTTGGGGATATGCCCACCATGATAAACAGGCCTCATTATTATCTCCCTCGAATTCCACCAGCTTCCATTGCACACGAGCTGCTAGATCCTTAGCAGGTGTAGCTAGTTGTCATTAGCCCTGACAGCCAGGGGTAATATAATAACATGGCAGCTGAAAACTCTGCAACCCCTGCTGCCTCATGTAGCTGCAGGTCATCAACATGCCGACAGCCTCACAGGCACAGAGAGACATTCACTCCGTGTTCCAGTGAGAGGTATCACTATTGGTACAGAAACGTATAGGGTTCTATTGCATTCGTTTTGATCCTGATAGAGTTCAATGCAAAGATCTCACTTTAGATCTGTGTGCACAGACAGAGCTTCACTCCTGATACACCATGTCAATACAAGACTTAATCATTACTACTGATAGACTGCACAGCATCATCTGAGGACAGCCTGTACTCTGGTGTAAGCAACATAACATGACACGTTTCCATCCAAATCCAGCAGTGGAGCTCCTGTGGCAGCTGTCAGACTTCCCAATTGAAAGTGTTAACGCATGTCAAACACAGAGCCTCGGTACACAGTGGCAGTGTGTTACCTGTCTGACCTGAAAGCTGCTGTTTGATCCTGCTGTTCTAATGTAAAATATTCCACTGCCTTTATATAACGTTCCAGAGCTGTGACCAGATCCCAGGAACTAACAGTTCATTCTGTGCTCAGGTTTTCTGAATATGATCCACTCATTACTATTTCACAGCTTTTCATAATTATCTTGGGTTGTTGTCTGACCTATGTCTCAACATCTCGCTGATGGCGTTTGCTCGGAGAACCAGAGGGGTTTTTGGAAACGAGACATTAAATGACATTAGTGACAATTCTCTGATATTTTATTGACTTTTAAAAAAAACGAATAGTTATTTATCTGCACCCTGATTACACCGTTATAGTACTTTTACAATATTTCACACATTAAGGTGTTGCTATACTGAAGCTACCCGTGTATTGACAATAATAATGCCGTGTCTTAAGAGGAATCGGACACAGGCTCACAGTGTCAGAGTCCCCTACCAGCTTGCACATTCAATAATCAATAATACACAACAAGGTGTCCTGTGTGGAAATAATGGACAAAGAAGACCTGACCCTTGCTATAATACTGACTCTTGTTATTTCTTTCCTTTTTAGAGACACTTACAGGACACCTCTGAGCACATGACATCACAGTTGTACAATTATTTATCAGTTATTTCATTATCTATTCTATGGTTCACCAAATCCCACCAAAATTGGCACTCAACCTCAAACTGAACTCAGACTTAACTAATTGAAACTCCAGTAGATATTGATTAACGAGTGCCTCCCTAATTGGAAACAGATAAACAACTTTGTAACTGAAAGCAGATTCTTAGGAAATTCTGAGGAAAGTTTCCAGCTGGACAATATAGGACCTTTTACAATAGATCGTAACCTGTATGTTTCATAGACATCCATGTGTTGTGGCTGAACAATGTGTGTTGCTCAATATACTTGACAATGGCACAAATCACATGTCTGTACTCAGGTCCCAAGTAATATGTAGGCACACAGGGTGAACCTTCAGGAAATAGGGAGTGGGTCAGTCAGGAGAAACTTGTAGCTCAGACCATCTGTGGACCAAATACTCTCAGATGTTAAGCTATGGACTTTTTCATTTTTATCTTCGTGAGGGTTAACGTTGACAGATCTCTACAAAAGCCTTCCAGACCTCCCACTTTTTATACACTTTTAATTAGATCCAACCTTGGAAGACGACAGATTCACATATCAACTCTTCGTAATAGTTTTTTTACGGCCATTTGCGGTTTTTCGTGAGTTGGACGGTGTCCCAAGAAACTTTCAGGAAGTAGTGGATCAGGTGTAGAGTAGTCAGTGGCGTGGGTCTCTTTCATTAAAAGCCTTCAGATGTCAAGCCAGGATTGTGAGGGTCTGAATTTGCTCTCTGTTTTTGCTCAACGGGTACGGGAAGTGTCAGTTGCTCTGGATGTTTGTTGAGCTGAAACTTTATCTTCAATCTGGTGTATGTGCTAATTCTGAAATAGCTCCATGTTTCCCTGCAGTGTGAGTGTGAGTCTCTCAACTGCAGACTGTACCCTCACCACAGCTGCTACTGTAGTGTCCTAATTTGTTGTTTCATTGGGAAACTACTTGATAAGAAGACTAATGGTGAGGTTTGTACATAAGGCCACAGGTTCAAAATTATATTTGGATTAATAGAAGGTGGTCCACAAATGCATGTTTCAGACCCAAATCAGCTCATGTGTCTCACCATGTGTCTCACCATGTCCAATAATTACAGATTTTAATACGCTGCAGTAAAGCAGTGAAGAAAAGCAAGGGACCTCTCTCGTAGACATTGTATAAATTCACTATAATGTTTGTTCTATGTGGTTTTTAACTTGTGGAAAGTCTGAAAATTAAACTTGGTTCCCGTAAGATGTGAGGTACTGCGATTTGTCATTGCCACTAGAGAGGGATTTGTTGGATTTAAACTATGCATATCTGACCAGTGAGGGTTCACCCCCTACAGTATGTGTAATGTGCCAATAATGTAAAAGAAGACTCATTAAACTCCAGCCTTTCTCCAAGGTCGGTGAATTAACCAGATTAAGTTGTGGTACTTTTCTGACTGTTCTCAAACTAGAGCTGTCACATTGTACTGGAAAAAAATTTTACAACTTCAAGTCCGACATATTAAAAACCTGCAGTAGTTGAATTGGCAGCAAAACCCTGTTTACCCACATGTCAGGTCCAATAAAGATAACATGTGGCTGTAGATTGAATTTGTCATAATTGAATCCACATCCAGAAAGGCTTTGGTAGACCACATTTAAATGTGCGTGTACACATGTAATATATTTTTAATAGTGTACTGGTATTTTACTAAGTTAATCTATCTGAACATTCCTATTGTTCAAACAACTCGCTGGAGCCTCTCTTTGCTTTGTATGAAGTGTGTTTCCCCTTTTTTTGCCTTATGTAGTTCCGGATTTTTCTGTCTCTTTCTCTTAATTGCTTCAAGTCTTTGATTACCCAAATTAGTTTTTACATCTGTTAAATATTACACTCCCCGATGACATTTCAGAATATGACTTTGTCAAATATTACACACAGACTCTCGATCTAACTAAAACTGCCTTTACAAAAACAAATGTTCTAAGTGTCCACCTTTTGTCTTCTTTCTTCACAGGTCCATTCTCAGATGTGGTCACCGCAAACCTCAAGCTCTCCAACCCAACAGACAGAAATGTGTGTTTCAAGGTGAAGACGACGGCACCACGCCGGTACTGTGTGCGGCCAAACAGTGGAATTATCGATGCAGGCACCTCAATCAATGTCTCAGGTAATAAATGAGAAGCTTTGCCTTGAAGGAACTGTAGAATCATGTGACATTACCTGGTTACTGATTAACCAAGAGAAAAGTTTAACATGTAGCAGCAACACTTTCTCAAATAATTAGTGAATCTCCAGAAAATTAATTTGACAGGTTTGGTAATTTAGTCTTAAAACAAATTAGATAGAAAACATTTGCTTGTTGCAGCTTCTCTGACTCGAGTGTCTAGTTATTTGACTACAGGTCAAACCAGTCATGCAGGTTGAAAGTGTTATTTTCTTGTAAATTTGGACTGATGTTTCTACACTACAAAATTGATGATGAAAGTAATAATTTATTACAGCCCCATTCGGTACAGTGGGGACTTGTGAGACTGCATATCTGCATATCCACGATTGGATAACAACATGTGGCTCATTGTGAGGAAGGACCTAAAACTATTATTTATCTTGTATCTTCAATGGGTTTGGTCTTTTACATAAACACTTCACTCCTCTTTCATTGCAAAGTATTCCCCATGTTCTCTAGCCCTGGTCCCTCATGGCAGGCCTCATTCCCAGTCAGACACTTGGAGGGAGACAGGTACAGTCTAGTGTTTCCACACTGGGCCTCCTTTGCCATTTAGAGCCACAGACTCATTTTACAGCCTCTCCTATCTGGTGTCAACTACTGCAAATGGTGTCACTGGGGCCTGCTGTCAGCAGTGGGCGACAAATCAGCGCAGTCCGCTCTGTCAGTTAGCTTCATTTTTCACCCTTATTAGGCTGAGAAAGGTCACAGGTTCGAGTCCCAAAAGAAGTCTGCTTTCTGAGAATCTAGTCTGCAAACATGTAAGTGTCACGACTGGGGTCCAGAAATCACTGAACTACGACAGCCGGCACAGTCTGTGACCTCTCTCGGTCTAATCTGTCTTCAGGGAGAATTCAAGCCTACATAGTTCATCGACGCAGTGCACTTAACAAGATGGCAAGGTCTTGGGGGTACTCCCTTTACAGGCACTGTTTGCTTTTAAATCAAAATTAGAATATTTTGATGAAAAAAGCAGAGTTTAATTTAAAGACCTTACATGGATAACTCGCACCAGTGTTTTGACCTATTTTGGTTGCTTCTTCAAAGGAGTATGTGGGTCTTAACAGTACTGACAGACATTTCCCTCTCTTCCGTTAATTTAGCTGGACCTTGTATTTAATGGTGCTACTCCAAAACATATGCCAGTTTGACCTTTTTATCGCCACTCTTTTCAATTCAATATGCAAATGGTAAATGCCACGCAAAGCATAATATGTGTCATCAGCAGTGTAAACAGTGAAGGCTAATAAACACATATTTCAGGGTCATACTCATTCACAGCAGCAGGAACATTTCCAGAACATTCAGGCACCTTGGTATAGCACTCAAGAGGCAGGACATGACATATACATTCTACTGTGGAAAGCACAGTGTTTTCGTCTACAGCTATTGACTCCTCTGTAATGTTTATTTTGGCCCTGGCAACAATACTACAAGCATTTGGGCGTATGTGCAAAATCAACAAAAGAGTCAAAAGATGGGATATTTGTATTCTTCAAGTTGCACGTTTCGTCACACGCCCACATTCTCGCTGAGAATTTTTCAGTTTTTTGATAGGGGGCTGGCAGGAAAAGTTCAAACTGACTCAGGCGATTGCGTTCTCACATGCAGCCCCCCTGGAAAGTTTCAGGGAAATGTTCAGTCCTCAGTGCATGTCTGAAAGCAGATCAAGTCTCAGCAGAAGTAAAAATATTCTGAAAGCACAAATAATCCCAAAATCATCCTTATTGAGGTATTCAGGCAAAAGTAAAGGATTTATAACTTGCCGCAGTTCAGTATGTCTCGTATTTCAGAATTTTCTTATGACAAAGCAACACAAAAGCTCCACAGACATGCACTCTCAATGAGGCGAGAGAGAACCGTCTGCCACAGGATACCTACAGACCTCAGATGTGTCATTTGCTGGCTTAGCTGAGGATAGACCCAGTGCTTTTGAAGCTCAACCCAGCTGTAACTGTATATGTTGAACGTAGCCATGGCCACAGGAATGCTGCGGGGATTGATTGGTTTTATGTAGCAGCATCCAGTGGAAAAATATGTGGCGTGAGTGTTTCAAAAAATCCTTGTGTCCACAAATATTGAGCTCCTTCTGGGAATTTGCCTGAAGTTTGTCTGTGATACTGGGGATGTGTTCTCATTCAGAGGGAGCCAGGAAGCAAAGAACAACAATTCCCGTGTTGCAGTTATCAGAATGTGCTTCATTAGCTTCTCCTTGCACTCGTTCCTCATTCCACAAGGAAATAAGTCTCCTGTTTTAACCAACATCTGAGTCCCTATTTATGTTCATCACCATCATCTCCACACAAGTGGTCTATCACCATATTCACAATTAGTTATGTGCCACTGTCAAAGTAGCACATAACATCATTATTTTGTTATGCATTTGTGTTGAATATATCAAAATTACTTAATTTCATGTGGCATTTAGATTTAATCCAACCTAGCAAAATCAAAATTGAACTATATGTGTCAGCTTTGTTGGACTCTACAAATAAACTAACATTAAATACACCACATCACCATAATCAAAGGCAGGTTCATTTTTTCAATTAAAGTATAGGACGTTTGATCGATCAGATGCTCAATGAAGTGCAGAGTCTACTTAAGTTTTATGATGAATGGTTGTTCAGAAAATCGAAAGTACAGACATAAATATTCTACATAAACCAGGGGTGGGGAACCTTTTTCTAATTAGAGCCATTACAATCTTTATAACATCCTTTACTGGCCATACTAAATTATTTAGCACATACATCAAGCTAACCTCTCTAAAGCAATGGCCTGAACTGTTTCTCTTTGGCAAGGCGTCTGATGGTAGTGATGATGATGATGCTACATGCAAATGGGTTTCCAGGTTCTGGTGAGTCAGTGTTAATCAGAATCATATTTGCAGGAACAGAACAGCTCACAGCAGTAGACTGTCCCGAACAGAAATGCAAACTTCAGTGGATTTCCCCTAAGAATGAAAAAATCCTCGGCACGCAATTCAATTTACAGAAGTCAAGCAGACAGAAGTTGTTGTACCGAGCTTGAGCATGTTGTTGCTTTGCAATGGTTCTTCGAGACAAACAAACACTTTGGAATAATTTTACTTTGCGCAGGTCGAGCAGCTCCGCAGCAGCAACAACGGCCAAACTTACTAGCTAGGTTGAATTAGCATGACCTGGATTGAATGAGCTTTCAGCTTTTTAGCTTAGAAACCGCATTGTCAAAGATTAACTTTTTTCACTATTGTTTGAGATTATATTAACAAATGAATCAATTGCTCTGTAAGTTCAAAATAATTGTGAATTTCAGCTGTAAATGGCACCATGAATTGAACTAAATCAAGTCATGAATGTTGACAATTGTTGTATCTATAGCTGACTGACAGAAGATTAATCTGCACCAACTTTGATATTTGATTATATATTAAAGACATTCTTTAATCAAATAAATAAATGCTATTAGGATGAAAATAAAAAATAGATATTCACTGTTGGCTAAAATAATAATTTATGTTTTAAAACTTTAATTTGAAATTGTTGTGCATCATTTTATTTCCTGACATTTTATAGACCAAACAACTAATAAAGTAAAAAATGTAGAGTTATGTTTTTTCCCCAATGATTAAATGATAATATAAACTGTAATATAATCGTCTGCAGGCCGGATCTCGAAGCACTTCAAGGTAAATTGTTTGATGTTATTCTCTTGTGAGCATCTTGTCTTGCACAACAAAATGTATTAATGACAGGAAAGGAACATTTCCTTACCGCCCTCCCTCAGCCCTGTACGTTTTCCATTCATCATCAACAAGCAGGCAGGCCATTACCTTCCAGCTTGAGCGTGTTGACTACAATTAGCCTCTGTGAGTGTTATGAATGTTTACCCAGCATGAAGACAGAACACTAAATCATACCATTAGCAGAAGTAGCTTTTTGTAAAGGTGTGTTCAAAGGCTGGAAATCAAAGATGATGTAAATCTATGTTGTTTTTTTTTCATCTCAGACTTTGGCTCCGGACCTTTTTTTCTGTTGCTCAAAGAACGTAAATGCTTTCCTGCTTCCCCTCTCTGTTATTGTCCCCTTGGACCCGAAGGTAGATGGCAGCACAAATTGATTCTGACTGAAACAGGACGTTCTCAATCTGTTCAAGCCGTCTGTTTCTGGTTTGCGATATTGAACTGCCTTGATTGCTGTAATAGTGCACTACATCTCTGAGGTTTTCCACTCTAGGGAGAATTGGCATGTGCCATATATGAAAACCATCCTAATAGCTACACCAGCTTTGAAATTAGGAGGTCATTTGTTTCTAGTGAAAGCCAAAGAATCACGCAGACGTTGCAGACATAGTTGAAGTTGATGTCAAAATATGCCTTTGAATTACACCCTCATTTAAAATGGGACAAAAAGATCAGCCATCAATAGACATTTTCTACTCTTCTACACTGGCCACTTGAACTCCAACACTGGCATAAGAAAGTGATTATTAATCATTGTTGCAGCTTTAAAATTCTCAACTTCTCATTCATTGGAGTGACATCAAATAACACACCACAGACTGGGGGGGACTGCTGTGGTGATGGGTTAAAGTAGTGTTCCAACTCCACACCTGCTTTCTGTTAGAGTGATATGTAATGTTAAGGAAGAAAAAGGCAGAGTTGGAAGCTGTTAGCGAGATTACCCCCCTGAGATGTTTAGATATGTCAGTGTTTCTCTGTCATGGTAACACGAACATAGAAATAAATCATCTCAACCTCTTTTTCCAAGCGGCAGGGGCAGCCCCCAGATTCTTGAAGACGTGGAGGCCCTAGTTTACTGTTTGGCAAATACATGGGTATTTGATACTCACTAATTCCTCTAAAATCCAAGGAGTGAACACAAGAGGTGAGAAGGGGAAAGAGATGGAAAGTTGCTGACTAATACTAATAGCTGGCGTTCCACAAGTACTTGTATCGGGGAGAGAAGCTTTCACCCAGAAACCATATTGTTTACCTGCTTGTCTGTTGCAGTGCGGATAAAAAAAAAGAAACATACACTTTTCCTAAGGCTCCTGAGGATGAGGTTTAGAAACCAAATCAAACCAGGGGAGTTGTTACAAACAAAATTAATGTTTTAATTCTTTCGGACTTCCTGGTGTGATTTATCTTCTGTGTCCTTGTTGAGCTCACAATCCCAGATCCACTGCCCTTACATATCACTTTAATATTCCTGCAGAGCCTCATAACCTTTCTTCACATGCGACCGAAGACGAAAACGTGTTTCCGCCTCTTCTGACACTGATTATCATTTTCTATTTCAGTTATGCTGCAGCCTTTCGATTACGACCCCAATGAGAAGAGCAAACACAAGTTCATGGTCCAGTCCCTGCTAGCACCTCCTGACATGACTGACATGGAGGGAGTGGTGAGTGTGTCCCAACATCTAAAAGTGTATTTCCCCATTATTCACAGTATGTTTCCTTTCTTTTGTCTTGAAAACAGGTATTGTAATTTGTAAAGTAATTAACTTTGGTCCTGATAGTTATAACTTGTGTGCTTGCAGCTGTTGTGACATGTTAAACATCTGTAAATTACTGGTGACGCTCCTGTGAAAGTGTGTTTTGAACACTGGAGGCTTTTAATTATCTTTGTATTGTAATTATCTATAGTCGTTATTTATTATTACTGCTGCTCTCCACAAATGGTTTCGATCGACTCATTGGGAAAATGTCAGTTTCAGCAAAAACTTAATTAAAAACAAAAAATTGTATTGATTTTTTATTTTAATTAAAATAGTTGTTGGATACAGCATTACTTATGTGTGTGATATAACGACACACAAATGCACATGCACATTCAAATACAAACACACATACAGTCAACCTGAGTAATGGTAACAAAAGCGTCATTGGTACTGAGGAAGAGTCTGGACTCCAGTGGTTTATTGTTCAATCCTGTGATTGTAACTAAGTTTAGACTTAAAAGCAGGTTTTGTTTTGAGTTGGGTTTCAAGAGAAGCACCCCAGTGAGAGCCTGCAGGCTCTTTTGTTGTTTCACACAAAGGTTGGAGCTTGAGAACAATGGACAGAGCAGATCCTCCCTGAAACCAGTTCAGCTATGTATAATAATGTTAAAAACGACATTGACTCGGAGTATAGTCACATTTGAAGCCAAAGCCGTAATGATTAGTAATTCCAAGTATTAAACCAGCAAATTTCCATTTGGTGTGTGATTCAGCTTTGGGATTATAATCCTGCAAGGGATTTTTTTCTAAAAGTAGGCTTCTGCACCAACTTTGAATATCTGAAATTTCTGATGCTGAGTACCTAGATTATGTTCTACACAGGATCAAGCTGGAGTTATGAGTGTCTTGGAATCCAGCTCTCCTAAATTAAAAAGGCTCCTTTGATGACATACAAAACTTCTCTTCTAATATGCTCATTTGAGCTGTGTATTGCAGCCAGGGCATCAAAGTGTAAACCTTGTGTTTTGATGACTCATCAAAAGGTGATGCCACCTCCCCGAATTTTGGTGTTTTCGAGTATTTTCAAACCGCATTTAATTTTCCTGAATAATCAAACGTAAAGCAATAGGGCCTTCACACTGTCGCTGCTTGGGCCCGAATAAGTGACCACTACAGAAATCTTGTTTAAACACGTAAAGCTGAAATAATTATACATTTTTATGCTTCTCTTCTCTGGTATGGGAATTTTACCAACCATAACAATCTGTCCTTTTGTCTTGATTAAATAATTCTAGTGGAAGGAGGCGAAGCCAGATGAGCTGATGGATTCTAAGCTGAGGTGTGCTTTTGAGTTGCCACTGGAGAACGAGAAAACGGTAAGCGACAGCCTGTGCTCTCTCTCTCGCTTCCTTTCTCTGTCTCACAATGCTGGTCTTTGTTGTCACAACAGGTTTTATATCAGAATGAATGATGCAACACAATTTGTTTTATTTTCAATTGATGGTGTCATTGTTTATTTATGCTGCTGCAGGTTTTCACCGTGATGCTTTTTATTGCTTCTGTCTGAACAGAACAACTTTTGTATTTGTGTCACAGAGGGGCTACATGATTTATGGGGCTACGGTTTCTATTGTTGTTATGTTGTTCTGCAGCATCCCACCTTTTTACTACTCTGCTGAATCCATCTTCTCTTTCTTTGTCTCTATCCTCTCTCTTTATTTCTACTGTCCCATCTCAACTTTAAAATCTCCTTCTCCTTTTACGCTTTCTCATTCTTTATCTTTCCATCTTGTCTACACTGTCTCTGAATGAAAACATTATACTGTCCCTCTACATCTGCTCTACGTCAGTCACCTTTCTCTCCTTGCCTTACACCCACGCTCTCGCCCATCGAGAACCCTTCAGAGGACCACTTTGCACTTTGTTCAGTCTCACATGCAGTTTATTTTATTTGCGACTTTCTCTCTCAGGCCCCACACAATTTTAGAGATAGCTCATCACGATCTGAGCAGAGTCCGGAGGTGAAGAAGATCATTGAGGAGTGCAAGACGATGCAGATGGAGGCGCAGAGGCTGAGGGAAGAAAACAAACAGATTAGGGTGAGTGACACAACTGGACGACCACAATCGGTTAATTTCTCTATTCATTTTGTTTTATTTTCCATTTCAGTGGTTCATCATAGAGTCAGGCATCCCTTTTATCTCCCTGTAAGAAATAATAAAGGGGGGGGGGGATTTGTTTACTCTCCGACCACCACCTCTCTGCCACTTTCCACGCACTTGCTTTCCTGCATCATGTCCTAATTACTTCCTCTCCTCTTCCCTCTGCTTCAGGAGGACGACGGCCTGCGGATGAGGAAGAGCAACGTGATGTCTTCTCAGCACCCCTCCGTGGCCATGAAGAAAGAGGAAGGGTTGAGCGTCCGCACCGTGTTCCTCATCATGCTCTTCTTTGTGGTGGGCGCCATCGTGGGCAGGTTGATCTTGTAGAGGGCGGAGCAGTTTGGCCGGCCGAAGCATGCTTTCTGGGGATGAAAACAAAACAAGAGATCTGGGATTTTGGATAAAAAAAATGCCACATCCGCTAGGTGTGGAGGGGGGAGGGGCGGTACAATATTCGATTCAGTCTAATTTATGTAAAAAAAATATATACAAATTCAAAGATGATGTACATGAAGAAAAAATGTAAACATCATCTTATGAACAAACCCACTGTTCCAGGTCTTGCCTCTACGTAATCATCACATAATCATTCTGGCCCTCTTCCCAAACGCCTCATGCATACAGATGACTGGTTCTGTGGATGGGGAGTAATAGAAACGTGATTTAATGCTCGTGATTCAGACGAATGGATTTTTTTTAAAACACCGGCGAGGTAGTGTTGGTGCGATTGAGTCAGTTTGCAATTGTGCGAATGTCATTTACGTGTATTGTTTTTCTTTTTCTAAATGACAGAGGCCAGACCTTACGTATATATGTATACGTAATCCCCCCCACCTCCCCTCCCCCACACACTGTACAGTATATCCAGGTGTTCCAGCTTAACCCCCTTTAAGGAAGGGCTGTACCAGAGAGATGATCCACACAGTCGGGGTTTCACACAGGGCTATCAACCTGACTCCTGCAATCAGAGGCTTTGTAAAATCAGCTCGTCTTTTGTTTGTAGAACCTCGATCAGTGTGGGAAACACTACAGCGTATTATCTTTCTTCATGTCCCGTTTTGTTTTAAGTCCACTTTACTCCCATCACCTGGTGTTCACCACATCCCCGCTTGACAGAGGGGGATGTTTGATTGCATGCATTCACACACGAGTGTTGCATCTGGACTTTTGAATCTAATTTAATTGCTTTTATAATTGTCATAATAATATAATATGGTTGTAGGTTTTCACAACGACATTGTCTGATTTTGTTCTTTTCTTCATTTCTATTGCATTTTTATGATTTTAAGTAAATTCTTTTTTTTTGTTTGTTGTTGTTCGGGTTGAAGCATTTAAGAATTATCACAGCTACCAGAAACGAGATTTGTATGGATCTTCTGTAAATGTTCTACAGATGAAGGACTTGCCTTGTGACCTGTTTGGACGTGTTATTCTCAGTCCAAGAATAAACTAAACAAAAAAAACAAAAAACAGAACGAATTGTTTCATCTCCAAATTTTGAGGAATAAAAGCAGTGGAGATTCGCTCTCTAATATTTGAAGGAAAAAGATGAATTGGTAAACACGTTTCCAAGTGAATCCACAAGATGAGTGAACAGCCGTAAATTCCCCTTTGCTAAACCAAAAATAAAAGATTAAACTACTCCAGCATCCTTCCATGTTCAGCGGAGGAGAAGATGATAGAATTGTCCGGTGGGTAAAAGACTAAAGAGTTTCTACTGTATCTCTGTAAGGTTGTTGGGTTGAGGATGACTTGCGGCTTAGAGGGAGGGCAGAGCAGACCTGTCATCAAGTCTGGGTCACACAGCACTAGCACACAGTTCTTCTTGTTCACTGAATTCCGAATGGAGTATTTTAACATTTAATGCAAGGAAAGTACTTCCAAGTACCGGAGTATAGTGTTGTTGGTACTCCAAGTAGAACTTTTAACAGACAAAAATAACTGTGTAAATGCTAACGGATCCAGACCCAGTTGTAAAACTAAACTGACCGAGTCTCTGACCATCACCATGAACAATGTAAGCAGTCGGGAAACTGTTTTGTATGTATATAAATAAATAAATAACTCTATCTGAGAAGAAGATTAATATACCTAGTCAAGTAGTCTATCTGGTGTACAAAAACAACCCAACCTGGTTGGACTATGTAGCATCTTAATAAATTAAATGAATAAAACCCCATATACCCAACAGTGTGAAGTCATTTCCTGTCGATGCACACAGGGTGCAAGGTGCTTTTCCATTCATTTTACAGCGATAGGATTGTGCAGCATCTCTTTCGGTTCAGGTTAATTCCTTCATTTAAATGTTTGGTGGTAATGTGATGTGTTTGTGTGTCTAATGCTCGCTGCCGCCAGCTGTTACCGCAGAGGTTCACTTCACGTGGACTCAGGATCAACAAACTACCACCTACCATCAGTTAGAAGCTGTTTTGTCTAATTGTCTGGAGAAAAATACAGATGCCTGATGAGTTCCATCTGGATGAAATGTTGCATGAAAGAGGTTGAATTGCACTCGACAGCACAAACCTGCACCAGGGCCCAACAATCCTTCACATGACTGTGTGGTTTTTATAGAGAAAAAGAACAGATACACTAAATGAGCTATACAGATAAAATTCTTCCATTAAAAATCCATATGTCTCTGTTGAAGGCTGGATCTCTTCCTGGAGGTCACAGCCCAATAAAGCACAGCTGGAGTTTGTGCCATTCATGTATTCACATTACATCCAGGTCACTGCGACATTAATCTGTGTCTTGCATCGAATATCAGTGACTTCAGATGAACTAAAGTCATTTAACAACCTTTAACCATCTGGATGAAAAAACCTCCACCTTGTCACAATTGCCATTTCAACTAATTTCCCCCAGAAGCAGTTGTGTTTGCTTTTCTTTGTATTTGTAACAAAAGACACAACTTTGGAGACACAGTAAAAACTCTCAGGGTAGAGTAGACAGACTATTCCTCATCTGCATGGTTAGACGAGTTTAAAAGCTTTCTGGAAATGCTGATTTTTGTTTTAATATCAAAGCATATCAGTCTTTTAGTGAAAAAGATGTTGACCGATGCAACTTGCACGTACAGCTAATGACAAGAGGCACACACTGGGGATGCATTCAGGACTGTTTTGAAGGTCTAGCATACATGTTCAAGTAGACCTCAAGAGTTTCTCTATTTGGTCACATTAGCTCGTCGGGGCGTTTATCCGGGTAATTACAAGGTGATAAGTTACTGAGGACGCCACATGGCCCATCACAAAAAGAATAATAACGACTGTGAAGTGACAGAAAACCATCGTGCCGTATAATTACGACTCTTCTCCCGGCCGGGCCTGCTGCCACTGACAGCTCGAGGCAGAGTCTTAGTTGTTACCACTTTGCTTGACTTGGCAGCTCCACAATTTGCTGTGGGATAGGAGCGTTACAAAATATGGCTTCGAGGAAATTAATGACCCCTTCGGATTTCTACGGGATCTGCAGCCGTGGTGTGGAATAAAATAAAATCCCGGTGATTCATCCAGTGTTATTGTATCAGTAACAAGCAGACGGTGTTTCTGTCTGCACCTTGCGGTCGGAGGCAGAAGAGTGGAATTTGTGTCAGTAACCCCCCCCCCCCCCCCCCGCTGTGCACCTGGGCCCGGTAGCTCTTCAGCTGTTTGGCTTGGCCACAGCAAAACACAGCTGCAAAACATAACGGTGGAAACCAACCGATGTGATTTCACCTTTTTTACAGTCGGCTGGGAAATAATCCATTTCCAAGGTAAACCGCAAAGGAATGTTTCAAAACACCGGGAGGAGGAAAACAACAAGACGTCCTGAGGTGCCCACCTGAACGTGGAGGGTAAACCTCCGCTGTGACCCTGGTGCTCAGATTGTTTTTGTTTTGCTTTGGCGGAGCTGGTTGTTTCCTCCTCTTTCAAGTGAGATTCAGCATCTGTCTGAGGAGCTGTAAAATGACATTTTTAGAGCAGACGTCATCAGTTCAGTTCTCAAAGAAATTACGCGATGTCTCATAAAAACGTTATTTATTACCAGTGTTATTTATTTTAACCGTTAATATGAACTCAAGAATTTCAGGGTGAAAAAAGGGAAGAGAACCAGTTTTTTTGACACGTTCAACGAGGGAAAGTGAAGCCAGATCCCATCACACACATCTTTCCAATGAATGTGCATTAGATAACTGCTCAGCAGAGACGTAATGACGACTTGATTAACTTTTCTTTCACTTGATCCTTCTCCCTCGACCGTGACCCGGTGCTTCTCATTATCCATTCTGACCCGAATTAACCCACATCAGATGCTGACCTCTGACCCCAGAATCCACGTCTTCTGGAAGACACGGCTTGTTTTTGGAGGCTGTGATTGATCTCCAACCATCAGCCTCACTCTCATCCTGTTTTGGTGAATCTGGTCCTCATTGAGCTTCGTGCAATAATCATGTCTGGCTGCCCTGAAAGCAGGAGGACCCATAAAACCGTGCATCAGCCTAAGAAACACTATTGTTTTTCACTTACATGGATTGAACATTCAATCTCCTGCTTTATCGACAGGTTTTACACATGTTTAAATCTGTCCTGAATTTATTATCCTCCTCTAAGTTGCACAAGTGAAACCGAATAGTCGTCTGGCACGTACATGAGCCGGATTTCATGCAAATCCACTTACAAGTGGACCCTGTAAGAGTTCAGCGGCCGTAGCGCTTTGAGAAGGACGCACAGTTTGCCAGTGAGGTTGGAGGCAGGACAACTGGCAGTGAGTGATGGAGTCTGGAGGAGTCGGCCTGCGGCAGATCTCTCCAGCAATAACCCATTCAATCATTTGTGTGATCTTAACCTTACAGCAGAAACATGACCCGGTGTAACAAGCCACCAGAAATGACAGATCGCACTCAGGGGAAGGCGTCTGTCAGAACGAATCCCCCAAAGGCCACAAGTATATTAAAAAAAGTTGTCTTGTAGGAAACGTTGCAAGTTATTGTTCATCTGTTGTGTTTTTAGGTGCGAAGAGTAGATAGGATATTTTTTTCATTTGTGTTTTTCTGGGATCTGTTGTGTCCTGCGGGAAAGAATGAAGTGCATTTGACTCTAACTGTTAGTTCTCAGGTATTCTAACAGTTACAGTAACATACAGCTACTTTTTCAGATTCACTTTCATACAAAACATATATACTGAACACATGTACATAAAGATCTACATTTATACATCTCCTCCTCCTTATTCACAGAGCGGTCCGGACGGCTGGTTACCGGCCAGACAGCGAGCCAACATAACCAGTGACAGGGGCGGCTCCTGGTACAGGCAACATAGGAGACTGATCTCTCATGACGTGACACATGCAATGAAAAACAATACATTAACGTCACACCATCATCCTCTAACCCCGAGGACGCACCGGAGGTAGAAGCGCTGAGAAAAGCGGGAAAAACCGGGAAGAGCCAAGGCCACACACACACACACAAGCACATAATCTCCTGTGGGGGGGGGGGGGGGGGGGGGGGGGGGGTGGCGGCTACAGGTATGCATAGTCAGTCACCTGTGAAGACCAGCATCATTTACCCCTGAACCGGGGCAGAGAAATGATGATGATGCTGAAAAATAATATATAAAAAAAAGAAATATAAAATTAAATATAATTTGTTTTAATTAAATTAAATTAAATTAAACTTCCTGCGCAGAAGCCCAATGCGCAGGATGTGCGCAATGGGCTTTTTTTTTTTTTTATTTAATTTTTTCCTGCTTTTATATTTAATTAATTTAAATTTACATAGCGTAAGATATTTTGCAATTAATAAGAGAAATTTTAAGAAGTTTAATATTTTCAGCTTGGAAAGAGTGGGATTCGAACCCGTACACTTTACCGACTAGGCCACACCGCCTGATGGTTGGCATGGGGAACTCAGCATACTAACAACATGGACAAATTATCGTGTGTGTCCGTGTCTGTGTCATTTTATGCCGCTTTTGATAAACACAAGTAACTTTTATATTTTTGGCTTTTAGATTCTGGATGATTTAACATACTTTAAAAACCTATTGTTAGAGAATAATCCAGTACTTTCTAACATTGTCTTCGGCCGCCTTACAAGAATCACCATCTGCTGTGATGTCCTGAGGCTGGCCCCCTGCTGGCTGCTGGGTTCCTCTGCTGCTCTAGCTAGGTTTGTGCAGCTTGTGATTAACTAAAGTTGTCCATAAAAGAAAATCTTTAATATCCTTCAAGGTTAATTTGATGTACAACCAGCAATCAGTGCAAGACAAAACAACTATTTAGATATTTCATTCTACTTTTAATATATTGTTGTGTTTCTAATAATTATTAATGTTGGTGACATTTCCTTGATGAATGGGTTTACGATTTATTACCTCTGCTAAGGAGGTTTTGTTTTCATCTCTGATTTGTCAGTCAACTAGTTTATGTAATAAACTACTGGACCAATAACCACACAACTTGGTAGAAGGAAGCTGCGTGGATCAGAGATGAAAAAGATAGATAAAGGAAATTACTGGCTGGTTCGTGGTGTTGGATCTGTTCGGTTGTTGGTTAAGTATACAAGCGTGAGGTCATGGCAGACTGGAGCCCCCTTTTCTGTTTGGCATCAGATGAAACAGGAAAGTGCAGTCGCTGCCCCGCGCTGCAGCTCTGTGGGCAAAACACATTTCATTTGTCCTCAAGCCAAATAGACACATTTCTCAATAGAAACTCATTTGTTTCAACTGCGGCAGTCAACCTATGGCAGATGCTTTCTTTTATGAGGCAGCTGCAGCTCGTATTCTTATAGAAATAATAGGATTTACTTAACAGGGCCTGAAATTTGAATGAGTGAGAGCGGTTGGACGTTGCCCGTACTACTGCACTGATGTCATCTCAGTCATGTGTGTGTGTGTGTGTTTGTGTGTGTGTGTGTGTTCACTGCAAATGCAAGATTTTTATGGGCAGGCAGGAGATGGGAGGGGGGAAAAATGTAATCCCTCTGCTGTGTTTTCTATTGAGTCTCCATCCAAAAGCGGCGCTGACTCTTTCTTACCAGAACATTTATCAGACTAAACCACCAAACTGTATGTGGTTTGGAAAATTGGTTTAGCTGAAAGGAAACTCCTTAGGGCTTGTTTTGTTTTTCTTTTCTTTTTTACAGTCTATAGGAACATTCTTCCAAAAGTCGTATTACAAGGAGAAGTCTACAGAAAGTCAAACAACAAACTCGAGAGATTTATTTTCATAACTGTCAGCTCAAGCCTCACATGTGCTGCAGAGATCCATGTGAACGACGTGAACTGCACACAGGACGGCTTTCATGGTTTTTCTCCTGTGGCCCTTAAGAGTTTCCTCATCACATTTGTTGCGGGATTGACACAATTTTGGACGTGAGTTCTGGTCTGGAGGATTTCAACTGCTTGTTCAGTG
Organism: Platichthys flesus; assembly: GCF_949316205.1. Taxonomy (NCBI): domain Eukaryota; kingdom Metazoa; phylum Chordata; class Actinopteri; order Pleuronectiformes; family Pleuronectidae; genus Platichthys; species Platichthys flesus. The sequence goes on from NC_084946.1 coordinate 22,543,309, forward strand.
AAGGAATTTTGGCCAGTTTACTTGTGTATGACCACGTGTCACCTTAATTCTTGTGTGACTTGGTTTGATACCAAAATATTAAGTAATTCAAAGTTTCACACAATGAAACCATTTTTATTTGTTTCTCAACGGAGGTGCTTCAGGAAATGTTCTCATTCTCCGTCTTTCCAACACAAGATCAAAACTACTCTCATGTTGGTCTGTTAAATATTATATATTAGACTACAACTAACAGATGGTTATTTGTCAATGAGGATGTATACCGTGTAACTTACTGGGCTTCAGAGGTGGTGGAGCTTGTTGCCTCCTCAATCAATCAAAGCTTTACTTATAAAGCACCTTTCATGCTTTATCTGAACAAAAAAGAACAAGACCAAATGAAACAATTAACACAGTTATAAACAATTAAACCAATTAAACCACATTATAGAGCCATATGAGCTGTTTCCCGCTTTTTTCCATTTTTATGCTTAGTAGAAAGTAACTGAAAAACACAGGTCTAATACTTTACTTGACTACTTTGAAATGTTTTGATTTAGTACTTTTACTCCACTTGATTTCAGAGGGGGGATGTTGCATAAAATAATATAACGTAAATGACATAACGCACCATAATGTGAAACAATGCAACCTGACGTAACCTACCCCAACATAAAATGAGATCATGTAAAACGACGTAACATATTGTGACGTAATGTAACGTAGCATTAAATAACTTAAATTACACATTGTATATGCATTATATACAGTAAAGTAAATGAAATCCCCCAACAGTTTATAAAAAAGTCAGAATTAGCTCTGCTGGACGTATTGACAACATTCAAATCTAGGTTTAGCGTGAATACTTCATATTCATGTCATTTAAGCTGATGTTATTTGCACTTTATCAACATCTGGAAGGCAGTACTTTTATTTGTATTTTTTGTATAGTTTCGGCTTGTGACCACACAGCTCTTCTTGTGACCCTTTGGCGGCCGCCCATTTCCGAGGCTAGAAAAACACTGGACCGAACTATGATAATGAGGTACTACAAATTAACCTCATTTTAATACCATTACTTCAGATAATGACTCAAATTGACCTTGTGCAAACACACACACACACTGGAATGCATCCAGAATGAAATCATGCTCTTTTTACTCGACTTACTGCAATTGGGTCTGTGTTTTATCTGCTCGTGGTCTGTGGATGTGTTTAATAATCATCCACTGGGCCTGATCACTTACATGTTGGCCCTGCGCTCCTCTCCGCCCTGACAGTCTACTTTATGGCATACAACAGAAACCACAAAGAGACGACCCCCCCCCCCCCCCAACCCTGCTCTCAGTTATCACCACCATCCAGCCATCTCCAGCTCGGCGGATCTATGCAGTTACCGCTGGATTCACTAGTTTCAACAAGGATATTTCCCAGTTCGGAGTCGGTCCCAGCGAACATATTGCACACATCATTGTGCAGATAAATGCCGTTCATCCAGCCTCAGTTTTTCTTTCAATCAGTGTCTGTTCCTTTTTGGTGTATGTGTGTTCGCTTGTGGGGGTTACAGACCTATATACTCCATCCCAGCCTGGAGGATGACCTCATGGGGCGAGCAGCTGCCATCACCATTCTCGCAGGAGTTAATAGGAACAGTATGTAGCCTCTGGAACAGACTACCTCCTGCTTTCTTTTTTCTGTCTCTCTTTGTCCCCTCCAGTTTAGCACCAAAGGGCCAACTAACATCATTTTACCTTCCTTCACAGCGTATTTATATTGTTTTCACATTTCTCGGAAAAACCGCCTCCCTCTCTTCTCGTTCATTCTGCCTCATTTTAAAGATGTATGACAAGTAAAACCCACCAAGGCAGAGTAGGGTAATGTAATCCTGATGTAGCTCTAATCAATAATTTAGGATTAATAACTACTTGTAAGTGATTGACGTGACAGCCCCATTTATCAATCCACTCTGCGGCTTCCTCCAACTCAACGGAGCTCTTTATTGTCTTTCAGTTTTTGTTTGGCTCTCATGTCAAAGAGCACTCACTGCTCTCCAAGCTCCAGTTTGGGCTGCGGCCTGCTTGCATCTGTTTTCAGAGATAAAGCTACAAGAACTAAGAAGTCTCTGGATTTTCACCCGATGACTGCAACAGTTTCAAGTTATTTCAAGGTCAAATTAATCTAAGATGTTACTTGCATGTCGTGCTTCAAACACATGCTTGAATCAATGAATTACGGATTGAAGATGAATCAGCTGGAGTCTACGAAGGCAAAGCAGTGTCACCATCTCCATGTTGGACAGCAGGCTGACTGCAGGACCCACATGAATTTAAAGGCCTCTTGTTGCCTTCATTGTTTTTGAAAAAAAGCCTCTTATATCCAGAGCCTTCAAGTCTAGCCTTTGTGAATGAGCTTGTTAGCAGCTGAATTAGCCCTCAGCTGATGAACACAGTGGAGATATGTGAAGTTGGTTGAGATAATCTAATCAACAGAGCGAAAAGGAGCATGAATATTGCATTTGATCATGTTTATCAAACTGTTTTTTCCAGTTAAACTCACTGCAGGACTATGTACAAAATCTTTCTATGAGTGTTGCATTTATGAGAAGGTATATTTTAGAAAGGGATATTTCCATGTCTTTTTTTGATTATTATAAAGCAGGTCAAGATGCTGTAAAAATACTGTGAATGTATGAAAGCACTCACCATCTGTGGAGAACCGCAAACAGCCCATAGTCAGAAGCTGTGCCTTGGAACCAGCTATTTATTTGATTTTATACTTTTACTCCACTTGTTTTCAGAGGGGATTATTGCACAACATAATATAACATAACTGACGTAACGTAGCTAAACATAACATTAAATAATTCAACCTTACGTAATGTTACGTAACTTTACTTAGCGTAACTAAACATAACATAAAATACCATAACACAACGTGAGGTAATGTAACGTAGCATTAAATAACATAACATACACATTGCATACGCATTGTTACACAATTAATTAAAAAGATCATTTGTATAGCTGCAGTTTTGTGATGTTACGATGAAACAGTCAGACCATTAATACACCATAAAAAACACCAGTTGGGATTCTCTAAGATTTTAACTTAAATTAATCTCTATTAAGGACTCTAATTAGTGTGTTTTCTGCTTTCTCCAAGGAACATGTCTGAGTATAATCCTTTTAACACGATTCTTCTTCATGCGTGAAAAGATGAAAACTGAGTTGAACTGAAAGGCCTGCAGTAATTATGTAGAAGCAGGTGTAAGGATTTCACAAATGTAAGATATCTCTGTGGAGCGTGACGCTTCGCTTGCTTCAGTCATAACAGAAAAATCTGGATATATATATATATATATATATATTTAAATATTCCTCTGTTGCCTCTTAACCGCCGCTCTTCTCGGCTCATTAACTGTCAGAGCGACTGCGAAATCTATTTGGTTGGCCGGCGGCTGTGCGCTCTCATGATGCCGTGTGCATCCGATCTGATATCCTTCTGTGTGTTTCCAGCAGTTTAAATCTCCTGTGTATTGTGTGAGCCTTGTGACAGTTATTTGGCAGATGAAATGGCAAACGCACTCACCTTCTATCTGGGCTTTGAATCATATGAACACCAGAGACACGACAGACTCCTGCCGGGCCAAAAGCCCCTATCTTCTGTTTGCTTTTTAGAAAAAGTCAAACTGCAGCTTAGGGACAGAACCACAAATAAACTCTCATGTCTGCTCGTCTCGGTTGCTCCCTCCACCACTTTGTCCAGACTGAGATATCTCAACAATGACTCAGTGACCATGAAATGTTGCACACACGTTCATGGTTACCCTGATGATGAATCCCACTGACAAGTGGGAGCCTCTGACTTTCCTTCTAGCGCGACCCTAAGGTTAATATTTGTGGTTTGGCATATTTTAACAACTATTAGATGGATCACCGTGAAATTTGCTACGGACTCACATCTCCCCCTCAGGATGAATAGGCCTTTTTCATTGCTGAGACTTTAGTACAAAAATACATTTAGTCAGAACAATTGTAATATATTGATCTTCTAAAGGCTGTGATTAAAGATGGACAACCTGTCTCCATTTCGTCCTGTTGTACAAAGAAGAAGCTAAAACATCCAGAACTAGGGCGGGGCAGATGTATCAGTGGCAAACCTCCCCCTCCCATTCACTTTCAATCTGTTCGAGTGGGGAAGGTGAATAAAACATCTGCTTCCTGTGACGAGGCAAATCCCTGCATGGCTTTGCATGGAGTTTAACTTCGGAGACCTTTGACCTGCGATATTGTGACCGTGCCCTAAGGGTGCCACCATCTTGTGCAGTCCTGCTTAAGAACAGCTATAAAAGCTGAACACGCCGCACTAGCTGCTCACAGGCGAGACTCAGTTTTAAAGACTAGTTCAACACAAGTTATTATGAAAAGTAATTTTTTAATACACATAAAAAAGAATCACTTTCTGAAATGGTGAAACTAACAACGAATATTAGACCCACATCTTTTTTTTATCAAAAAGTACATAATAGATGGTTAAAATAAATATTCTTCTGATTTATCGTGACAGTTGATAGAAGAGCAGACTAATGCGCTCCCTGGGGAGGAGATAAGGCCACATTCCATTCCACAGTGGGATCAGACCGATGAAGAGGATATGAGTTAGAGTGCAGACATTTTCTACGTCTTCTTCTTTTCTTTCCAGTATGTTTATATATATATATAAAAAACAAAGATATGTACAAAGTGCATTAGTCAAACTGCATCATGGGGAAAAGTCCACTGGAATGTCCATGGCTTTCATCCCATGTGGAAATAACTCATCCCTGTTTCAACCTTGTTGTAATGTTACGACAGGAAAACAGGATTTATGCAAAATAAATGAATTGATCTGTGAATTGAGGACAGCTTTTTGATCATTATACTCAAGGAACACGGTTTAAAAGCATATAAATGTATTTTTACATGTTGAAATTATGCCACCTGTATATATGTTGAAGGTTTATATACAAACTTGTTTTTAGGTAGAAATGCAGCTGAAGTTAAGAGTCATTAAAGTGAAACTACAGGCAGCGTCTGGAAGCCAGATATTAAAAAAAGACTGAGCTCACTTGAATGTCTCTTTTCCAGAAAATGTCCGTTAATGACTTCAGCTGCGAAACAGGTTGAATCAGTCTCTAGAACAAGCTGCACAGCAAAGATGCAAACAGCAGCAGCACCAGCTGGGCCCGTCTCTCCGTCCCGTTGGCTGGTAACTGAACTTGCTTGTTGTTGAATCCTGATCCATGGCGATGAGAGCGCTGTGTCACCCCTCCACCGCAAGGCACCAGGGGAGCTTGAAAGGAGGTGGGTCTCCGCTGTGGTCGGTCGGGACTGGACCCATCGGTGGGCCTCTCCCCGATGAACAGCAGGGGGTGTTTCCTGTGGTCCGGCTCGGACTTGAAGAGCTCGTACTCCTTGTGCGGCAGCTTGATGCCCAGTACCGTGCACCCGTCCGTGGGGGTCAAGTCCTGCTCCACTCCGACCTCCCAGTGTCCGGCCCGACCACACCTTCCTGGCCTGGTGCCGTTCAGCAGCTTGGCTGTGGGCTCCTCCATGGCCGTGACTCTCACCTGGGTGACCTTGAAGACCAACTCTGTGGCCCCTGAGACCTTGACCGAGGGGTTTCCCTGAGCGTAGTGGCCAGAGGCTCTCAGGGTGAACGTGGGCTGTGAGCAGGCGGGGTCGGAGTAGTGATGGTAGGTGCCCTCCCATGCGTGCTGATCGGGGTCAAAGGTGAAGTCACGAGTGAGGAAGAGGACAGTGGGACGGGTCTCACAGTGCCGGCTGACCCAACGGCCGGCCAGAGCGAGAGGGGCTGCAGGGGAGCGGGGCAACACCGGGGGGCGCTGCTCCGAGGAGCGGTACACCAGAGCACACACAGGGCAGGGGTGGATGTGATGCTGTGAAAGGGAGGGATGAGAGTGTTTTCATTATCATTGTATATTTGATATCATGTTAGTATCAATGTGATGAATATTTTTGATACATTTCTTCATCATCTCCTCATCACATTTGAAACGCGTCAGGATAATATGATACATTAAACCTCAAGGGAACGTTGACACCCCAAAATATCATTATTAATCAATTTTAACTGAAACGGTCAATCAATTAATCAGTTAATAATGATAAGAAATTTTATCAGTAATAATTTATATGAGATTTAAAGACCAAGAGGATTTGTTCTGTCCCTTAAAAATATTTTATATGCTTTATTCATAGGTCCCTTCTTGCCCTTCAGGAACATCTTGCATTCGTAAATACACTGAAAACAAGAAGACAGTGAAAAGTCTCACCAAGGCGTTTTGCAGTGGCTGCTGGTAAGCTGTGGGTCTGTACTGGGTTCTCTGCGTCCAGTCAGTGTGGATGTCTCCTAAGAACAGCTCCTGAATCTTCCCTCCATGGCTGTGATGCTGCGTCTCCAACCGAATCAGACCCATCTCCATCATGGAGAAGCCCAGCGCTGCCAGACACCCCCTCCCTGCCCGGGTGTTGTACAGTTCGTACAGCTTCCCCGGCACCACTCGACTCAGGGTCGGACGCACGCAGGCCGCAGGCAGCCTGGAGGCCAGCCTCTGAATGGCTGCCAGGCTGTGGACCACGATGCCGACCTTGCTTGGGTGGTGTTCGGCTTCGGTGCCTCCGCGGGTGATCCAGGAGGCCTGGCGCAGACGAAGCTTCCCCAGGATCATCAGGGAGTAGGCCGGGTCCTCGCAGCTGCTGTCGGTGTAGTAGTGCTGCAGGGCTTGGAAGTGACGGCTGGGGTGAAAGGTGTAGGAGCGGGTGAGGAACTCTGGACCGGGCCGAACCTCACATCTGGACACAGAGCGACAGGTTGGTTAAAACTTAAAAGTAGATAATAATACAATAAATATACATATTGCCTGGGCAGGCAAAGCATTCATCAAAGCACCTTCATATCAAACCAGCATCACCCAGCACATGTCGGCCAGGGACCGGGCTTTACTTGGCCACAGAGACATCTTTTTGACATGCTGACGATAAGTACCTGTGGAAGCTGTTCAGATCTGATCAAAATCTTTAAAATAGTGTTTGTAGGTGAAACTGACTCCTTTCAATAGCATCTCAAAAGTACGTCAAAACACACGGATCAGGGTCTCAAGTCGAGTCTAGTCCTCGAGGAAGTCAAGGATCATGTCCTCGTACCTGTGACAGTTAATCTGACTCGAATCCAAGTCAAAGGCTCTGGTCGAATCTCCCTCAATTTTAGTAATAATAACGACTTTTATGCAAAACAATCCTCAAACTTTTGAAAGTTGTAAGAGACTCTGAATTTGAAAACATAAGGTAAAACAAATGTTGAGCTTCAGGGCTCCGTTGGCCTTGACTCTCTGGATCTCTGGAGCCGTAGGGATGAACGTTACTTTCCAAAAATACTTTCCACATATGTCACGTCTCACACATTCGTCCAAAGTCTCCCATTTGGTTTGACATCTGGAAAGTGTGAAGGTCACGGCATCCGATTCACACAGTTTTCCTTCCACAGGCGATCCCATGCCACAACTTTACCTTGTTGACACCCATGTGCCGTCCAGTCTTGGGGGGACGTCCGCTGTGATTCCCACTCTCTCCTGTGGGTGGCGATACTGACAGTGGGGCAGCCACTGCAGGACTTCACTGAGGTTAGAGGAGGAGGAGGAGGTGAAGGAGGCCGAAGGCACCTCCCATAGTTTACTCCCGGTCCCGGCCACAAACACGACTACAGAGGAAGGAGAAGTCAGAAAACAGCAGAGTAAATAATCACTGAGGCTTCATTTAGATCTCCGGGCGGATTCGGGGTGGATGTGGGGAGAAAACGGGGGAAACCAAAAGTATTCCCATCAGAAACGGTTATCAGCCTCCTTCATCAGAGGAGGAGGGGAGCCCGGGGGAGCCCGGGGGGAGGAACGTTCACATCTTCTTTCTGTTACATCTAAACATAATTCTGGTCGAGTGCAGGCTGCAATTTTGGTACATTTCCCATGTAATGAGTCTGTGCTATAGGATCCATACATGGCTGTGAATCAGGACGCTGGCCGCTGTGCAGACAGTTTTGGCTTGTCACTTCAATCGGCCTGCAGCTGCAACACACAGCCCTTGTTATTGTGTTTGCTTGGGGGAAGGAGGTGTGTGTGTGTATGTGTGTAGGTGATTGTGCATGAGCAGTCTTTGTACAGGAAATATGCATTTCTATCATCGAGAGGAATCAAACGGTGCGTCACTGACGGCAGCATCCAGCCAAGCCAAACACATCTGTCGATATTATGACTCGAGGAACACTTAAGGTGATGAATGTTCACGCCTTGAGTTTTCCCAAACAATGACAGTAAAGTTAATCCGAATGAAAGCACGATTCACTCCATAACACTTATTGATCTGACGCACACATCTGGAGAGTGTCGGCGTAGCTGCACTTTCTGCTCCCTGCACTTGTTGCTAAACGGAGAGGTGTGTGCGTTGTCGACATCAGCGAAGGCCTGAGAGTTCTGATCTGGAGGACTGTCCGATTGCATTTAAACGTGAGGTAACACGCCGGGGTCCGTGTGGGCAACACATGTGTGCATTTCTGTGTGTGTGTGTGAAAGTTACGGCTTCAGTTTCATTCTCCCAAAACAAACGTCAGATATCCAAAAGGGACCAGTTCTCACAGACATCTCCTGTTTTCTCTTCTGTCCTCTTCCCGGTGAATTATCGCTGCACACTTCATATTTTGCAGTTATTAAACTTCACAGTGAGCTTTGTGAACTTTTTTTGAACAAAGCCATTCAGGCTAACTTTATGCCAGGCTTAGCTAACAAAACCATCTTATGACCTAGACTTATACTTGTCTGTATATTAACAGACAAATACGAGTACTCTCATTCTTATCATTCAACTCTTTACGATTGGTTTTCCTAAAATGTGAAGTTTATGAAAGAAAGAAAATAAAATTAATCTGCCACTATTTGATGATTGATCGATATTCATATTATTAGGATCTGGACACTTAAGTCACTTTGGTCACAGAGACATTGTAAACACTGGTTATTTTTCACATTTTCTAAACAAAACAAGAACAGCTCCCAGGAGAGTGAACACTTATAACAAGGCCCAACAGTGCCCTGGTGCAGCCACATTTAGATCTGCTAGATCATTCTCTGAGAAATCAATGAAAATGTCTCCAGAAAGGCCTCACCTGGCACTGATGAAAAAAAGTCCTGCCCCTTTGGCTCGATCTCCAACAAAATGTAATGGTTTCTTTTCGTGGCCATTGTCCCATCCTTCCACCAAGTTGGACTTGGACAACAGGCAAGGGTGAAACCATAACCTCTCTGACAGAGGTAACAATCGATTTATTAAGGACAAATTCAGCAGATTATTCAGGAATTTAAATAATGTTGTTTTCCTTCTCCCCCTTTCGATCCCTTGTGTCCCCACAGCTCTCACATTCCTCCTCTCACTCTCTAAACTTCCCCGGGACGGAGAGACAGCTTTATGGAGGTAATCACACTCCACTTTCCTCTCCCTTCTCTTAAGATGCACATGGGGAGCGGATCACCTGTCGAGCCTCCAGTCGAGCCGGGACCTAGCTGTGGAGGGGTCAGCTCAGAAGATCGCTCTCTTCCCCTTTTTACTGAGCAGACGGAGCCGGAGGAGAAAGGGCTCGGAGTGGAAAGTGTGCGACGCTGCCATTTTTTCCCTGTAAAGGGCTCCAAGATGGAGAGGCGTTTATTAACCCTGTTAGTGACAGAGGCAGGATGTGTTTTATTCCCTCTCAGTCTTGGAATGCTTCCCACACGCTGACCACAACCACAGTCGTGTGTGTAGAGTGCAGTCATTTCCAAGCATCCTTCCACCTGACACACACACACACACACACACACACACACACACACACACACACACACATACACACAAATAACCTTCTATATTAGTGAGATCACTCATTGACATAATGTATTCTCTTCCCACTCACCCTTTAACTCCCACCCTCAGTCTGTAAGGCCTGTGCTCGAACTGGTCATAACAAAGATGCACACCTCTACACGCACTGAAGTGCATGTTTGCAATTCCCCCCCCCCCCCCCCCCCCCCCCGCGCGCCTGTGTGACGTGTTTGTTTATGCTCCGTGTCACTGCAGCTGGCGAGGGAACCCGGTTAGTTGCACCCAGCTGCATTCCCACAGGAGAACTCATAGCAGAAATACTAATCAGGATTAATTCATTTCCACGGCACCTTGCAAGTCACTGGGTCGGCCTGTTTTGTGTTACCCACGTCTTTGTTGCTGCGTGCGTGCAACATGTTGCCTTTAGTGGTTACAGTGCACGAGCAGAGAGGCTGGAGTCACAGCCTGGGATGTGGAGTCACCCGGGCTGCTACATTTTGAGTTTCTGTTTTTTTGCCAGAGTATTTCTATGGAGTGATTCTTAAGGTCACTTGTCATTCAGCCCCGCTCGCTCCCTTGGATCTCATTCCAGTTGGGCATGTGGTTGCATTTACTAAAAGAGTTCTCGTAAAAAAGCAGAGCTTAGTAAAACAAAATTGCTCATCGTGGGGTTTTAAGTATTCTCCTACGAAAGGGCCTGGTCCAACCACAAGTGAGGCGATGTTGTAATTCATATGATAATAACCAAGCCCCGTCTCACTTTGGTGGAGTTGGGGGACTGTTGATTCACTTCCTACATAGGAAGTCAAATATCATTAATTTTAATCTAAAACGTCTCCACGGATTTATTATTTTTCGCTCTGGACCCTCAAACCTCCCATTGATGCAGTCCACACCTCCCAGTGACAGAATAATACCCTGTCTCAAAAACAAAGCATTTTTACCGATGAAAACTAGAGGACGTCCGGTTCAACTCTGATGAGAACAGTGGCCTTTGACTTTATGAGGTAATATATATATATACATATATACTTCTGTGACATCATCACATCCCTATAGAAACAGACCATAATAAAAACCTATGATGTCACATGCTCTTATACGGACAGGGGAGCAGAGCACCTGCCAACACCTACAGCTGTCATTGGTCAGTTCAATGACGTTACAGCCAATCAGCAAGTGACATTTCAGCAGGAAGTCTCCCGCCATGTGACTTTAAGCAATTGTTTGATTCCTCAATCGTCTCATAATTAAGGACCAATTTAATATGATAGTATAATAATTGTTTTGAGGTGTTTAATTGTTCCCTTTTTGGGATTTTTGTTGAGTAAACAACTTATTGGTTTATTGAAAAATCTTGGCAATTGAGAAACAGTAGAATACAGAAATGGCTTGTACATATTCTGTATTGCTTTTGCACTATTCTTCATCCATCTTTCTTTTTATATGTTGTCAAATTTGTGCCTTTTTCTGAGGTAAATGCTCACTGTATGTTTGTTTATGTTGTAGCTACATTGAGAGCAGTGCTAAACTGAAGTCATATTCCACTTACTTGGCCAAAAACGCTAATTCTGATTCTTACAGATAATGAAAACAATTGTTCGTTTTGGCCTAAATGAGAGAAGCCATGTCATTCTCCTCAAGAAGACCAGGGGCTGTTGATCAATACAGACTTACACCATACAGAGTTATGGTTTAAGTTTGAGTTAAAGAGCAGAAGAGCTGATCTGTCATTCTGATCATCTGCACAAAAGCTGACTACACAGTCACAAGCAGCTGAACAACACGTGTAGATGTACCACAGACAACACACCATTCAACCCTGCAGTGTCACAGTTCCCCCACAAGAGGTCAGTGCAGCCGCCTGTGGCCTGCGTGTGGTCAGGCCGGTCAGTCTGTCATCACCAGTGACTCTGCAGCAGCCGGCCGGCCTCACCTCATCCCACTGATGACCGGCCAAAGTCATCTACCTGCCCATGAGCTTCCAGGTCCCAGTTCTGTTTTCCACACGCAGAACAAACGCACGCCGCACGCTCACAGAGACACACACTGATGTACAGTAGGGCCGCAGAAGGGATGCCATTTATACAGGACCTCCAGGCTGCACTCTGTTTGTTTGTTTGTGTTTGTGATTAGGGTTTGGCAGCCGCCGGTCTCCTCTCTCGCGCGTCTCATCCGCGGAGCCAAAGTCAGAAACCGGTTTAATGCACTTCTTTATTCTGAGCCATCCTGGAAAAACAAGAACCAGACGCAGGCACTTTTGATTCGGGCCTAGCTTTGCAGAGGGAAATCAAGTGCTTGACATTTAAGTCAAGCCAGTGCCTCATTCATTAGAGAGAGACGCCTTTGTCTGGTTCGTAGTTCTCATACTTGTTTTGGCTTTTAACAGGAGAATCACCAAACCGGCCAAAGTGGAGACCGCGGAGGTGAAAGGAAATCAATTCTCTCCCAGAGAAAATGTTGTTGGTGAACTGAAATGATGGCAAAGTCCTCCATGTTCCAGTATTTTAACTGCTTCCTCGTGTGTTCCCTTCGTTTGTGATCTGTACAGCCACTCTCATCTCTCTTTGCCTCAGTGCCGCAGGACAAAACCCACCGACTGTCCCTGAAGTGCCCGTGCCCTCTTGGCCCACATCCCCCTCCCCTGATGAAAAAGCAGTGACGTGTACAGTTTATTTATCCTGGATGGTTCTCAGATTTCTTCTTTTTTTTTCTATCTTTGTTTTCTCTCTTCTCTATCTCTGTCGGTGGTGGATGAGGTGATGAAGTTTGTCAGGAGGAATGGGGGTGGGAGGGAGGAAGGGCGAGGCGTCTTCATGTGCTGCAGGGACATGATTAGTGAGGTGCAAGTGTGTGTGTGTATGTGTATGTGTGTGTGTGTGTGTGTGAGCAGATATATGAAATGCTACTGTAGCTCAGAGATTCCTGAGCTGATGCTAGGTGTGCTCAGATGGAGAGTCCTGACTCTTCTAGGGTTTTAGAGGGAAGGAGTGTCTCCTTTATTCATGGTCAGAGAATAACAAAGAATACTTATTTTTATATTCATCTTTCAAACACATTTATTTTTGAATTACTGTCACAGGCCATTGGAAGAAGAACTATTCCACGGTTTAGAAAAAAGTCTAAATGAAAAGATTTGAAAAATAATAAGTAAAATATCCTTTTCTTTATTTCGCTATACATAATGATTGATAAGAAGGGTCCTCATCCCAGTGTTGAGAACCATTGTTAAATAACTAATAAATTAGAAATACCTTGGGTTTTTCGTTTAGTTTTCAAACTGGAAACTACCCACATATCGATGAACACAGCGATCTCCATCAATATCATCATTTTGTCCACCAGCCCACAGGAGACATGACCAGCTGCATGTCATAGAATGGTCAAAATGGTCCTGTCTATTTTCATTGATAGGCAGCTGCACTATACTGCTGTAAAACCTGTCTTATTACGCTGTAGTTGTTCATTGAAAGACTAAATTAAAGTGTAAATCTTTTGTTTAAATAAAGTTCCTGTTGCTCCATCAAAAGGGTCTTTAGTCAACTCGTCCCATCTTGTGTCTCCCACACAGAAACAGAAGATACTGTGAGCCAGCAGTCTGTTTCAGTCTAACCAACCAAATGTACGTAGGAACAAACCTCCTCATCACATCTCTCACTGCAGCCGAAATTAATATCAACCCTCAGACAAACTTTCGGTAAAAGCCCGTCCACACTCTGAGATTTTCAAATGTCCGACACCAAAGTTTACAAGTGTGGTACAGTCTCTGAAAGTCAGTCCCAAACAGGGGCTACTGTGAGGAAAGCTGACCGACGGCCTATTTCGAGCTTTGGTGACCATGACTGCCCGGTTGTGTGGGAAATACGTGACCGAGATCACACTGCGGACGTCGGATCCACATCTACAAACCAAACAGGATGCAGCATTAAATGATGAAGAATGAAGAGGCTTGTCATCAACAGCTTGTCAGCACAGTTTTTTTAAAACCACACGCACGGAAATGATGGAGGCAGAATGAAAAAGACGGTTGTGGGCCTGGCGTATGAGGATGTAAAACTTTCTTTCAGATCATCACAGCCTCACCGTGTATTCAACACACGTTCTGAAAGGCCTCAAAATCTTCTCATCTCATACAATCTTGAGGCAACAAACTTACACAATTGCTGATGATGCACAATGTACTATGGTCTTGTGACAGCACAGGTTGAATCCCAAATTATCGATGTAATCAAGTTACTTGAATTTGCAACTTTAATGTGATTACTGAGATTATAGGAGCCGGAATGATTAACCTATGATTTGATTATGTAATAATCAGATTTAATGAGCAATATACTAGTGAAATGATGTCTACAATTTCTGATTTGTTTCTGATTCCTGTTTTTCTTTGTAGTATCAATGTAAACTACATGTTTCTTGGGTTTTTTTACTTTTGGTTGAACATAAAGTTCTGACCTGTGACTTTGTTCTCTTTTGAATCTTCATAAACTTAGTGATTTATTTATAAAACAAGCATCAGATGAAACACCGGAGCCATGTTTGTTGCTTATCGGCCTCGCTGCTGCAGCGCCCTGCTTCTGTTTCCCTCACTTCCCTCCACGCTTGTCGCCGAAGTCAGGCAAAGGTCAGGTTGATTTAGAGATTTAGAGAACATGAGGTCTGTTGTGTTATTCTAACCCGCAGTCCGCCTTCCATTTTTGGGCTTTAACCCCAGTGTGTCTCCCAGACCACGAGTATCCCTCCGTCCCTGGGGCAGCACATGGACGTCTACTGTTGTCTTTTCATCACAGTGTAAGCTGGTTAATCCGGCGGCCTCGTTTATTTAGAGAAGGGATCTACCGGGGTTTGCCCAGTGGACGCCGATGCCAGGTCCACTGTGGTTACAGTGGAACTCTGGCTCCTGTTCACGAGGCAGCATCGTGCAGATCGTCCCGTAGCTTTTCACACCCTCAGCCCGGAGAAAACAGCTGCCACATCGAACCAACGCATCCACCTACTCCACCGTGCTCTCATCTTTTCATCTCGTCTGCTCCACGAGCTCAAACTAAACATTTCCGCTGTTCTTCATCAAGCACTGATGGATGTTTAGTTTTCAGACACGAGCGGAGAGCCCTCACTATGAGCACCTGACATGCAATGCTGTGTCTCTTCGTTCGAGAAGTTGATAGCGGACAAGAGAAGTTGATGGTCCGTTGATGTTCTGAAGCTGCGATTACATCGGTTATACCTTAATCAAGAAGATCGGGTTTGGAGGCGTTTCTTTGGGGGGAGATCCAGTCGGTGTGTGTTTCACATACTTGGAGAGTGTCATGTTTAAAGTGAACTGCTATGGGCCGGAACTGGAACACTGCATCCCAGGTTTCATTTAAATGAATGTGATCAAGGCGTTGGATCAAGAAATATTTTCATCCAGTTCAGTTTAGTTCAGTTCAGTTCAGATCTTCATTGACCCGCGAGAGGAAATTCTTCCCTCCGCCAGACCTTATCCAAACATTTACTGTAAAGTCTCTTCTGTAACATCACATCGGAGACTTTTATCTAGAAGACTGGAAACAGTGGTTCAAGACCAGCTGTTTGCAGCTTTAAGCTTTGGGTTTCAAAGGACGATCAGTATGGAGTCAATGTGTCAGAGTCAGTGTTATTTAAAGGTGGGGTAAGCAATTTAAATTCATTCAATTCTGCTTTTATCTACTCATGGTCCATGGCTAGCTGAACATTCTGTGTGAAAAAAAATCTAGTTTAAACACAACGGCCAGTCTCTATTTGGGAAAAATTTAAACGAGGACGATCTGTACCGCAAAAATACTGTTCCAGCCAATCAGCGACAATCGTGTATGTGCTTGTGATGATAAAGATAAAGGTCTCTCAACCAGAAACAGCCAATGTCCATCCACTGAAAGTGTACACGGCGAATGTAATAACTACTGTTAGCCACTGGGAATGCTAACACCGCTATCTCATGGGACGTTAATCCCGCAATAATTGTTTTACAGTAGCAGACGACAGCTAATACAAAGAAGACAACGAACTAACGAAAGGCCGAACATTGACTCGCTTCAACATTGCAGAGACCACCGGGAGATCAAAGAAATGAAAGGGATGAAAGGCGATGGCAGGTGGGTAACATTCATTTGGTTTAGCTCACTGATGTCTGTGGTGGTTAAATCCTTCTGAGATCAGTGGTTCACCTCGGAACTGTGCGTGCATGGATGTTAGGGGTGGAGCTTCTGTAGGAACAGTGACAGGAGCAGTGTGTTTGTTTTCGTCTTGAGTTCAAACTATAGTCCTTCCCTTCGGTTGCTTTCTCCCACTTTTAAGGCCGACAGGAAGCTTTTCTCATGCAGACAAACAACATTACACTTGTCAAAATTCATCTAGTACAAAGTTTACGGTCCAAACGATTCCACTTTGATATCAGTAGCCCTTAACATTAATTTCTAATCGGTTCTCAAACTGTCTGTTTGGGGCAGGGATTCAGTCGTCCCATGCTTCTCTAGAAAACATTTCACAGATATCGATCCAGTCTGTTAATATGCCAGTAAAACAGCTTCATCGGTGATAGTTGGAGGGGAGGAGGCTGGTTTTGGGCGGCGGTCTCCTGCTGCCCGTCACCCTAACCAGCCCTGATGGGTCAAAAGCTGAGCATCTGCGATCGAGGCCACGGCGGCTGGACGATGGGCTCTGCACAGCAGCCTGAGGTGGGGTCAGTAATGGCGGTCTCCTGTTATTCTAACCATTAACATAATAGCAACATTAGTTCCAGGGCCACGCTTCCCTGCTCCTGGGGAACCATTGTTTAAAGGCACCGCTCCTTTTCAAGACTCCACTGACCACCGATGCTTTGAAGAGCCTCGCCGCAGTGGAGGGGGAACACAGACCGGGCATTCATAAGTCTAACGTCAGCACAGGGAGTGTTTTTATTTTTCACATGTTGAACTTTTTCAAATTGTTTGAATTGTGACAAATTACATAACAACTTCCTCGTAATTATGAGTCTGTCCGTTATAATCTCTTCCTTTTTGTCTCCGTGTCCTGCCCCGTGTGCTCCTGGAACTGCCCCCCCCCCCCCCCCAAAAAAAAAAAGGGTTCGGCTGATTCCTCACATGAGAGAACATTTATCTCATTGTTTTCATAGTGGAGCGGCTTCGGAGGACAGAGGCAAATCTGCCATGATCTTTAAAGATCAGATTCTATTGCAAAGATTTACACAGCAAATTAACATACACCGAAAAAACAACTTTAACGGAGTTAGAAAATTCCTGAAAAGGTGAAAAGTACTGTGAGCTATGTAATACTGAATTGTGGAGTGTGACCTTGAAACAGCATGAGTGGTACATTTTGAGTGACTACACCTACCACAGTTGACAGTTTGCTAGCTAGCTATAACTTTTCCCTCAAATAAATCATCTCAGTCTTTGAATTGAAATTTGAAATTTGAAGTTTTTCAAATTTGTTGGGGCGGTTAATAATATAGAAATTCGTTTGTTCACATGGACTTTCAACATTTTTTCAACTCAAGACGACAACAATTTTTGTGATCAAAATAAGGTTATAAATAGAACTTAAATCAAACTAAATCTGCATCACTTCATGGAAGAAAAATACATCATTAAAGAGTTGAGTTAAAAACAAATTTAAGCTGTGAGGACAGACACACTGCCTTCCTGCAGACACTGGTTGCACTCACCTTGCCACAGCAGCCAGACTCCCCTCAACAGGTGACTGAAACATCCGCTTGACATGTTTCCTGCTTCCGCACACTTCATTCACACAAACACACACACACAAACTCACACACACTCACAAACTCACACACTGCTCTAAAAACAAACTTTGATCCCCGGGAAATCCAAGAAACAGAGAGGCTCCTGTCAGCGAGAGACGATCAGGCAGAATATCACCATGACAGGAGCTCATATATAAAATGTCCAGTAATCCCTCAGATGAAACTCTGCTCTCTTCTTCAGCCAGACTTCTGTCTTTCCTCTCCTTCTTTTTCTTTTCCCTCTTCTTCTTCTTCCTCTGCTTCTTCTTCTACCTCCACTTCTTGGCTTCCATGGTCAGTCTGTGAAGAACGTCCTCAGATGGAACCTCTCGCTTTATGCAACTTCTACACACTGGTGCTTCCCTGCAGTTGGTGAGAGGGAGAGTAAATGCTCTCTCTCTCTCTCTCTCTCTCTCTCTCTCTCGCTCTCTCGTTCTCTCTCCACCCCCCCCCCCTAACCTCTCTCTCTTTCTCTCTCTCTATCACACACTGCTGGTTCACCACTGTGCAGCCCTGTGGATCTGTTCCACTTGATGCATGTGCAGCCAGTGTGTGTGTGTGTGTGTGTGCATGTAAGAGGGAGGGATTGTTTTGTGTGTGTGTCTGTGAAGTGCGTCCTGTCTGGCTCTTAAAGTTTTGAGTTGAGAGGAGGGAGGAGAGAGAGGGAGAGAGATGGAGGGAGGGCAGAGATGGAGAACATTTAGATTGTGTGTGTGTGTGTGTGTGTGTGTGTGTGTGTGTGTGTGGAGGAGGCAAGCTTCAACTTCCTAAAGTAAGAGCTCTGGGGAGCTTTTAGCCTAAGGTGTAAAAGTGCAGTGGTGAATAGGAATTAACACTTCAGCCAATAAAGTAAACACGTTTTTCACTTACTGCATCGCTCGTTGAATCCAGCCATGTCGTTTGTTTTTAATTATGCTGGTAGAGATTTCTGAAAGTTAAAATTGTCAACCACAAGTCTGGGCACATACATAATTAATCCAACAAGCAAAACCAATAGCACACTGAAATAATTACAACTTAAATGGGGCAACATTTTATTATTTAATGCTTCATTCTCCATGTACAAGGAAAACATGTATTGGTAATTATTGGTCCTAGTGATTAAAGATTCAAAAGAGACAATGCTCATCATTTCTTTTAATCCAAAGACACGAAAGAGGCCTTGACTGACTCCTACTTTATAATTTTTAATCTTCTTGCCTCTTGTTCTTCTCTTTTGGTAACAAACGCTCCTTTTTAATAATCCCTCCTCTCTGTACTGACAGTGAGGATATTCCAATGGAAGTGACGGGGGACAATATCCACGATCCTCCACGTCCTAAGCCAAAGGGTGGACTGTGGCTCAGGGGAGAGAGCGGGTTGTCCACGAACCAGACGGTCGGTGTTTCAATCCCTGGCTCCACAGGACTGCATGCTGGAGTTGCAATTGGGAAAGCGAGTAAATGCTAAATTACCCCTGTGTGTAAATGATGAGTGATAGAGAAAGTGCTGTGTACAGAAGTATGCGCATGTGTAAACAGGTGAATGTGACCTGCACTGTAAAGCACTTTGATTGGTTGATGAGACTGTACTCAAACAATCTATTCCATATTTTGAAATAAAATAAAAAGTACGAATTTTGGGCTTTAGCAATCGGACATTTTCAGACATGAACTCTGGAGAACGCCCGCAGGTTTGGGTCTGAAAGCAGATTCAAACTATTCAAATCGACATTTACCAAAGTCAGATCATGTTGGTACCGGACGCCCTCATTATTACAACCACAGGCAACATGGACATCCATCCATCATCCTATCACAACTGCTGGTCCTTTACGGGTCACTTGGGGACTGGAGCCAATCCCAGCAGTCATTGGAGGAGAGGCAGGGTTCAAGCCGGGGACCTTCTTGCTCCCCCGAACGTGAACAGCCAAATGGAAATAATTTTTGTCTTGGTTATCACTTCACACACTTTTCTCCCAAATTAAAAATGACGTATTGGGTCCTTGGAAGATATGGGATTTTCTTATAGCAGAGTAAAATAAAGTCCTCTTGATGTGAATGATGCTCGGAGGCACAGCATGACTGAGATTGAGGAAGTAAAAGAAGCTCAATGGCGACGTGTCTGAATGCCAGAGTTCCCCTGAATAATCCACAAACCTTGCTGTGAACAGTTTTCTTTGGAATAACCCTCTACCGAAAAAATATTCCCAACGAAAACTGCTCCCAGTCGGGTCTGTGGCTTATGGGGAGTAATGGGAACACCGTTTCTGGGAAGAGACGTTACTGTTGACGTTTTGAACGACATTTTTCGTAACACTGCGAGCACCACAAATGAAATTCCATTCGCTTTTCATTTTACTCCTGCCGGATAAAATCACATAGACGGGTGTGTGTTGCATATAAAACAAAAACTATCTGCATAGTACGATAGGTGAGCGGGAAAGAGTGTCTCAAGTAATTTGTGTGATCCGACCTTTTAGACTGAGAGAAATTCGCCCATAAAGAAAGGTCTAGATTCAAAACCTGCAGCAGCTGCACACACACACACAAACACACACACACACACACACACACGGTTCGCACAAACCCATATCACACCCCATTAGAAAGACACATGAACACACAAATGCTCCAGTCACACTGATTCATCGGCTCCGTGCACACATGTGGTCCGGCGGAGCTGTTGACACTGTTGACCGCTGCCGAGGTAAAGAAGGGTTTCAAAGTGCCTGCCAAGTGAGAGCTGGCAGCACATCTACGACGGGTGGGCTGACCAGAGCCCTGGCACACGGTCAAGGGTGCATACACACCCAACACCGCTACACACACACTCACACACACACTCACACACACACACACACACACACACACACACACACACACACACGCACACGCCCACAGTGGCCAACGCAATTGGGCTGAGTAATTTTATCTATGGCGCAGTGTTTTCTATGGCAGGTTTGTAATGCATCATCCTGCTTATATTAAAGTTTCTTTGCCAATTGTCCGTCTGCCTAAACCTGTTCCTCCTGAGTCGAACATTCACCAGCTCAGAGTTTCTCACAGCCTGCTCACCGTGTTGTCAAGGTCATGAACCACCACATGGACGGGTATTAAAGGAGGATTCTGTCGTCTTTTTCCCCCCTTCCAAGAATCTGGATCCTATTTTTGTATTTTCTTCCATTGTTCCTGTCCGAAGTAATAACGCCGCGCTCCCCGAGCTAAGTCCCGACATTTGGGAACACTCAGCCTTCTCTAAAAATACAGGCAGACAGGCCACGAAACATGAGCAGTCAGACAATGTGAGAATTTTTGAAGTTGCTCTCCTGGCATTGGTTATACCCGTGAAGAAAAGTCCCCTCATGGATGTAACTCTACACTTTGTCCTCATTAAGTATTTCTGCATCTACAAATATGCAAATTAAATCCACTCGCCCCCCCCCCCCTCAACCCCCCCTGTCTTCAGCTTCACGTCTCCTCCTCCAACACACACAGACCTCTGCTTTTTCTTCAGTTTGGTCTTTACTGTACGCTGAACAGTGGCAGAATCCAGACACACTGGTTTGAACAGGAAACCAACATCGAAGACGGAGAAGAGGATTGAATTGAGCAGGGTCACCGACAAGTCAATGAATGGTAATTTCATTGGTTGCATCAATAACTTAACAGTAGAGAAGTACAGAAAAGACTAAGACTTACAACTATCAAATGGATAAAATGCCTTGCTAACACTAGTTTTCTAAATCCTGTGAAAAAGTGATGCTACGATGAAACAAGAGGTATTATTGTTTATGGAAAACTCCAGTGTAAGGGGATTAGACTGGTTCCTTAGGTTTGTGGACCCTGGCTGTCTAAGTTAGTTTTACAAATGTCTACAGTGCACGTCCACATTGGAAATATTAAATCATTGTGTTGACTGGTTATGCCACTCATGCAAACATACTTTATACTTTGTTAACACATGCTAACAAAGTATTTTTAAATTGGCGGAGGTACTTTAAAGGATGACTCAAAGGGTTCTGCAAGACACAGCAACACACAAATATCTTTATACCACACAGACATCTCAGGTGGAGGCTCGGGATGGATGATAGAATGAATATAATTTCTGGACTTTGACATAAAAATCTTGAGTTCTTGTCCTGACTCGTAGATTTGGTTGAATTTCTGTATTAGAAACTTTTATATCTCGTCGTTCAAGTGATAAAGGATCATTTTACACCAAGAATCCCAATCGTTACATAACCAAGAGCTCTGAGTAACTTCATTGAAACACTCCGTACCAACGTTTTATGACCAAATATATTCATTAACAATGTTTGCTTACAGTTGAAAAGTTTGAATTTGTTTATGTAATTCATTTGGAGACAACTTTCCAATATTTACTTCATTTAATTTCAACACTTGAGTACTGCAGGTCCAAGCAAGACCTTGGTGTAAAGTTTTAAGGTTGGGATTATCCAGTGTAGATAATTGGCTTTCGTCTGACTCCTCGTCTCTCCTGCCTCATCTCTCCTCCCTCGTCTCTCCTGCCTCATCTCTCTTAGGACGGTGCCATCCTCGCTGTCCATAGACGACGCAGCTATTATTTGAGGGGTTGATCTGATTGGTGATCAGTGCCTCTGGCTAAGTGCTAACTTGCTGTGACAGACCCCACAGAGAGTGAAGAGGAGGGAGGACAGACGCCGCTGATCTCTGATCCCAGATCTGACAGCTGGCTCCCTCAGGAGGACACTGCCCGGGGTGTCAGCAGCTTTGATCCACTCAGGGTCCTCTTAGGAATGCACACACGCTCAAGGACACACACCCGCACACACACACACAAACACACACACACGTACTGCGCTCTGATGTCGATGTAAATGGATGCACATTTTTTTTTAATCTCACACCCGGTTCTCCCTTTCCTGTCTCTGATACTCAGCCTCACACACACACACACACCCACACACACACACACACATACACAATCAGATGCACACACTCCACTGGGGCCGGCCTGCTGGCACACACATACAGGAGCTGGCATCAGTTGCCTAAGAACACACAGCGCTGTTTTATAATCAAATAATTTCTCAATCCTGTAACTAATACCTCTCCACCAAGCACGAGCTATCAACTATGCTGGGCACTGTGTGTGGTGTGTGTTTGACTAGGCACATATCCTACATGTCAACACACAGCACACACACACACACACACACACACACACACTTGAATAACACTCACACTTACACATGGGCCACATATTCACACAGAACTTTAGACTGGGTTCATTCATGCTGGTCATTTTGTGTTCTGGTGGTTTGGACCAGGGCCCATTATCATGCCCCTATACAAGCTCGTAGCGCCCCCTGTAGGATCCAGTGGGTATCAAAAACTTCTGCCACTGAGCATAAGAGCATAAGACCTCAAGAACAGACAACAGTTACAAATAACCAGTGATTTTGGCGAGCTTGATGTAATTTAAATCTCAACCAGAGCCAAGATGTTTCATTTTGAATTGGATATCTGAGGGGTTTTTTTTTGTAGGGGAAATTCCTTTTTTAAATCAGTTAAGGGTGAAATTTGATCTCTGTATGAAAATGGAAGTCAAATGTGTTTCTGCTAATCGAATGGATGGAAGAACGAAACATTAAAGCTACCAGGAGAGAGAGAACTTTAAGAAAACATCAAATGTTTTGTTGTAAAGCTGCAGGTACTGATTCTCTCTGACACCTTTGTCCTGTGCTGAGAATATTATGGCACTGTGGACGATGATGAGTTAAATTTCTCTTAAAGTGCACATTTTAATAACATATTTATTTTTGTATTCATACTTCACTCTTATTCAATTTCTCCCATGCACTGCGAACATCTAGTGCTGCTGTGTCATTTGTGAATATCCTCTAAGGAGTATCAATAACACATCTTATCTTATTTATCTTATCTTGTCTTATCCCATTGTTCCTCAGAAGGTTGCACACGTGGTGAGTTCACCTGATAAGCTGGTGCAGACTTCCTCTTGATTCCGTGATTTCAGGGCCGATAGAATAAGCTCAGTAGAGTCTTTCCATTTAAATAACTGATCTCAACATCACTCCCGATCGGAGCCAGATCGGTTTGTCTTTAATGGCAGGCTGTAGTGAATTCTACAATAATATGAGAAACGTATCAGATAAAAGGAAAATATGATAAGTCTGAAGTGAAAACCACACTTGTCTCTTGAGCTGTAAAAGAGCAAAGCTGGAGCAGGAAAATTTTTCTCTGGGAAGGATCAATGTAATTATGTGTAACATAAACAAGGCCTTAGTTTTGTAAAACTGTCTAAATTGCAAAAGCCTAAACTAAAACTGGCCCAACACTTCAAACCAGACCATGGAGTGTTGTGTGTGTGTGTGTGTTAACAAACTCTCCTTCCCGACACACAACCACGTGATGCTGCAGATAGCACATGGCTCTTTAATCATCATACATTCAGAACCGTAGAGCTCCAAACGTGCAGCAGGGAAACACACCCACATTATTCTTCAGCTTTTGTTCATGAAATTTCTCTGTGAAGAAACTAAACCCGGGTGCATCGGTGGCGGGGGTCTGCTCCAGCTGTCACCCTGAGCTAAACACTGCAGATCCCATTCAAGGTGCCGGGGTTTGTTGATCGAAGTGGGTGGCGTGACAAGGTGAGTTCTGAGACACTGTGATGTTGTGATGTTTCCTGAATATGCCGATGAGAAGATAGGCAGAACGTTTGAGTCTGATGTTGTAATCCCCCTGCAGATGTCGAAACACGTCACGGTGCAGGCGAGAGGAGGAATGTCATTATGTCTTCGATCGTTATGGGAGCACACGAGAAACTCCGGGCAACTTCTTCTTTCTGTCAGCGTGTTTCTGCCACACTGTGATAGATAGTGGAAGCTTTTAAATGGAGTCACTGGTGTGTGGAGACACCTGTGACATGCTAGAACTGTTCAGAGGTAAACTTCTTCTTATTATAACCAATGTGTGTCTGCAAACACGGATTCAAAGAGGAGCCCTGGCAGCCAAGGGTGCTGAAGTGTCTCCTGACACTTCAGCACCCTGGGAGCCAGATGGAGTGTCCCTGGCAGATCCTCTCAGGGAAAAGTTGAGCAGATATTCAGAAGCACTGATCGCTAACAGATGATTACCAGCCACAGGTTTTTTTTATTTCTTATTCCCTGGCTGCAGGTTACCACAGCTGCTCCACTGTCGCTCCCACTCTGTAAAGTTTCCATCTCCATTAGTCAAATGAAACATATCAGGGAGGGTTAACACTGCCGGCACGTTGGCAAAGCTTTTCTTTTAAACACTTGAACGCCCATGATGTCAAAACAGAATCATTTGTTATTTCAAATCAATAATTTACCTACTGGCCAAAATCATAGCTTTGCAACAGTGACAATGCACAACAGGCCTGTGAAGTTTGGGATGTCTTTACAGACTGAAATGGTGTTAATGGAGCTGTAGTAGGAATAACTGAGGGGATAAGTGGGTGGTGTCATAAGTTTGTGTAAGAAATAGTTTCAACAAGCTGTGTCCCAATTTAAAAACTGCATCCTTCATACGATGCATTTTAAGACTGATTGAGCCACAGCAGCACAACAAGGCTGTCTCTTTTTCAAAGGCTCCTCCAAATGATGAAGGATCCACTGCAGAGTGGAGGCCTGCGGCAAAAAGGAAGATGGAGTCTTGGCCCCGGATATCTGCAGCCTACACCAGAAGCCACTAAATATTGGCTGTTGACCCCAGAGGCTAATTCATCAATCGATCATAGCAGACAGGAACCAACCTCTCAGGAGGGAGGGAGGGAGGGAGGGAGACACCGGACATTTTGAAACTGCTCATCTTATAAAGGTGAGGCCATGTAATCAGGAAGAGCCTGAACAAATCCTGCAACCTGAGGCCGTTGCAGTAACTAAGTGGAGCAGAGATAAGTTAATGATCCTTTGTTAACGCTGTGTTAACAAAAACATTATGTGATTTTCACCAACGGAAATGCAACCTTTTAAAAGGCAAACTTATTGTGGATATTAATAATTTGTTCGTCTAGTTTTACTTAGATATTCTAATGTCACCATTGGTTTTACTTTACTCTGGGCATTTGTGAAACTCCTTCTATTATTTCAAATTATTTTTATTATTTTGATTTTGTGGTGTATTTACTCAAAACTTGTTTCATTAATTATTTAAATTTGTGATTTGGTTAATACTGTTATTAAAACGTCTGTTCAGTGCCACAAGTACCATATGTGTTCAGTACGTGTGGCCCCAGTGGGAATCAAACCTTTAACATCTTGTAGCTTCGGCTACTTTTTAATGTACTGGCTCTCCTGTAGGGGAGTTCGGGTTCCACAGTCGTTATCGAGGCGAAACTTTCCACACTTTCCTCACTCTATTACTATCTTCACTTCTAAGAGTTGGATAATCTCGTGGCATGTGACATATCTCTGGTCTTCTCAGTTGGAGGAGATATCGTATAACAAAGTCCTGCTCTAGTGACCCCCCCCCCTCTGCAGAGCCTCCCAGGTTGCTGTTCTCATCATTTCTCCATTTCCATTAAGCCTCTATGAAATCACTGAGAGACTTTACCCTGTGTGCAGCGTTCTGTGCCTCAATACAAGTGTTTCTCATTAGTTTGATGTTTAAATGAGCCCGTGCCTGGATTGAACATGTGTTTCAATTTACGCCATGTGAGGATTTCTTGATTCATTTGCTGCTTTGCGAAAAATTATCTCTGTGTCACTGTCCTCCAAACTGGAAAATGGAGTCAGCACGTTCACGGAATACACGTCCAAACTGCAATTTAGATGAAGTATTTCTGCAAAAGTAATTCAATTACAGCAAAGTACTGCACGGTTCAGCACCGCAGCTATTTTAGGGTCGCAACTGTGGCGGTGAAGGAATATGTGTGTGTAAGGGATGAGAGGGAGGGTTTAACATGCAATAAATAAATACTCTCGTCTAATATCAGTATCTGGTATCATTGTAAAAACAACCCGACTGAATGAGTGAATTAGAATTTGAACCCTGGTGAGGTTATGGCTGCGACAGATGTGGGCAGGAGTCACATCTGGTTGGTAAAGCGTAGAGAATGGAACTAATGGGGTGAGTGGGTGAGGGTCTGAGGCTGGCAGATGTCAGCAGAGGCCGCGCCTGTTATTGACATAGCTGCCATCTTAGGTCTTCTTTTCATCCGTCAGCCGGAATTGACCGAGCATCCCCACTGCTTTGTAATATGACCCAGATGATGGATCTCCTGCTACAGGGAATGTGCACGCGCACGTATAAAGGAAACACTTGAACAAACACACACTGCACAGTGCACGTGCACAAACGCACTTGCGCACATTAGCACTCCGCTCTGTTGTCGCTGTCATCTGCCATTTGGATTCCGTATCGCTTGCCCTCGCAAATCTGTGCCCGTATTATTTTACTCGACTTCAGCTGGCAAAAGAAATTTGGTCCCGAGCTGCAAATGGGATCCTGACATGCAAAAGTCGTGTCGGATTAAATCCACGGCCGGGCGAAACGTTTCACACACCGACTTGAGAGGTTGACACTGCTGATGATGATTTATGAGCGATGTAACACGTAATCTTCACATTCTTTTAGCATCAACCCCCAAAAATGTGTAAAGTTATGTAAAGCGAGGGGCACATTTGAATATTGAAAATCGGCCTGTTACCGGATTGAACATGTGATTTGATTTATCACATGTGACGTTCACTTGATTTATCCCGTGGAGCTCCCCAGCACCCACCTGCCAGGCTTTACAGCAATGCCATTGTACCCTGTGCGGTAAATCAAGCACACCTCCAGTATTTCATTTTCAAGTGACCCTGGTCGGCTGCTATTGTGTCTCATATCCTCTGGTTTTATTGCCGAATTCAAAACGTGGGTGCATGAAAGAGGAAGGGAAAGGCGGAGGGAGGGAGGGATGCAGCGGTGGCAGTCTCATGACTTGTCACATTCCACTGGAGGTCTCAGCAAAACCTGGTCCGAGTATGAGAGATTATATGGAGACAGGAGGAGGCCGGGCGAGGTGAGGGCTGATCCTGACCACAGATAGGGGCTCTGGAAGCACTAACAGCACTTCCACCACACCTATGATGGTGGTCTGTGGGGGGGGGGGGGGACTTCATTTCATGTGATTACACATGTGCAGGAGACACATGCTGATATAAACAGGGTTGAAAAATGTGCGTCAATGAAGCACAGCTCGCTCGATTAAAATAATAAAAAGCATGTACAAAGGATGGGAGGAGTGAGAGAAGGAGATTTAACAGACATCCAAATGTGCAACACCAGAAAATGATTAATGTGATGAATGTGGAGGGAGAAAGAAACCACTGCTTTCCTAAATTGAGCCAAAACAGAGCTAAAAGGGGAATGAAGTGCTTAGAAGTGCTTATCAAATAATTATTAACAGTATCAGTATTGAATGAATGAATGAAACATGTCAGTGAGTGAAAGTTATGTATCTCTTAAAAGTTACAAAGTGCTACACAGCAGCACCATAAAAACCTCAAAGGATATGGAAAGTGGCCAAATGAGAAATAAATCAGAATTTAAAAAGAAGAATAAATGAAATATAATAAAACTGTGGAAGCTGATGTTGTACTGAGGGGGAATTAAATCAAGTCAAATCTTGGTTCATGTTCAGCCCTGGATGGTGGAAGTTTTGACAATGTTTGATTGTTTAGATCTGAGGGCTGTCACTGCAGAATAAGAGATGAAAACACAGGCATTAGTTGTGGTGTTACTTTTGTTTTCATGTTTCCCAAAGTGTTGTTAAAATATTATCATGAGAATAAATAAGTTTTAATCTAAAACTTTTCTTTAAGTGGTGACAGTTAGTATATTTATATTTTTACTTTCTCTTTTCACTCTCGATTTTTGCAGTTTGCATTTTCTTCCCTCTGCCTCTGTTCACTGACTTCGTTCAATATAAATGTGACAAACCTTTTTGTGAGAGGAGAAGTTTCACGTGTCTCCTGCGTGATCTGTTTCTCCTCAGTTGCAGGGAGGCTGTGATGTTGCCTTTGCTCTGCTGCAGAGTGAAGAAAGACAGTCCTGGAAAGTGTTGGTACTTAACCACAATACATCACAACTCAGAGCTCGAAACGACACCAACGTGGTCAACATGACAACTTTATGGTGATAATTTGTCAGCGTTATTCTGCTCCTCCCGAGCGGCCAAACCCCCAAAGATCCTTCTGCTGAGTCCCAACCCGCAGTGTTAAATTACTTAATGTGTGAACATTATCACATAACACATGCTGGACGTCTCAGATTTATAGATTCCAACAATATGTCACTGAAAAATCAACATGTTTACAACAGAGCATCTAGAGAGCAGCAGGGATTTGTCCTGATCTTGATAAAGTTGTCAACTCGCATGTTTCTCTCGCCTAAAAAAAAAATCTGCCTTATCAGACGTGATTAATTGCTGTTTGTGGATGTTGCTGTAAACACGAGCAGGACGATAACATGATAACGTTAAGTCGACATCAACACTTGTTTAACAGAGTTTTGGCTCCGGGCTGGATCCCAACTTCTTTCCTGCTCTTTACTCCCTCACACTTGAAGAACTCTCTGATTCTGCACCACCTCCTCTGTGTGTTCCTCACCAACCGCAGCCGATAAGAAGTCTGTTGAACATGGAGAGAACACCAAGGGAGAAAAACACGAGCGCTGGAGACACATCAGGCTTCGGATTTAGCCTTTAAACAAGAGGAGGGAAGTATTTGGTTTTAAACACCCCCGGGTCTCAGATCCTCGTGTCTGATCGTAATCATCATCGCCTCCATTTTGTGCCGCTCCAGGTCTGTAATCGACTCGGAGATGTTGATGCTGACAGATGTGGCGAGAGCAGCTAAGGATGGAGAGATAATCAGAGGCACGGAGGAGAACCAGCAGGTGAGACCACAGGGGAGATTGTGTGCCTCCCCCCCTCTCTAATTTCATACCTGCAGACAGGTGCTTGGCAGGGCCCGACATGCGTGTGAGCTTGAAGGACGGGGGGGTGGAGGGAGGGTTGGGAATGAGGAAGACCTTCAGACGGGATCAAAGAAGGTCACGCTATGGCTTCTGATTCCCCCCCCGCACCTTCCCTCCTCCGCTGATCTGGAAACGATAGATTTCATTCCTGCATTCGCTCCTGAAGAGGGGAAGTGGTGCCGGGTTACCAGGGCGGAGGCCGAGGAGCTGAGGTGGAACTAAGACCTAGAATGAGGGGACTTGTTTGGATCGCTGCAACGCTCGTCATCAAAATGAGAAATGTCACGTCTTCAAAACCAGGAGGGGAATTCTCTCATGATAAAGACAGTGTCTCTCGTCAATGCAAAGAATTCAAGAAAGAAATCAGGGACTTTTAATTTTCATGATCTACTACAGTGGTGTCTTTTTATTAAAAGATCTGGAAGAATATAAGAAAGGAACCTGGATTGTTTCACGCCGGGTTCTTATAAGACAAGTGTTGTTTGCCATGACATTTTGATCAGACGTTCATGGTCCCCAGAGGATGACTCCCAATGAAACCATTCCTCTTCTCCCACCATTAGGTTGCATTTCAGGTTATGACTGAACTATCTCATTCACTATTTGATCGACTCTATCAACTTTGCTCCACACTGGTTTTACACATTTCAATTCGTCCAAAACATTGATGACACTTAGTTCATCGAAAAAGCTCGATACTGAAACTGACCCATTATCTGCCACTATCTCTAAATCCAATCTAAGAAAAGCTTTTCATTTAATCATCTACAAAGTCATTTTAACTCACTGAGATTAATGCTATCTACCATCTGTAATCTCTGTCTGAGATATATTATTTCAAATACTCTTCATCTTATCATTCTCACACTTGGAAACAGTTGAGTCTGGTGCGGTTTGGACAGGACACACGTGTGAGAACCACGGAGCGGACCGGTTCAGGGTTCTGTGAACAAACAGGTGAACAGCTCTTTGTGCAGCAGCGTGGAGCTTCACGGTTCTGACACTGAAACCGGTCTTTTCTCACCGCGGCGTCGATCGCTGCAGGTCCCTTGTACAGTTTCAGAAAGAACGGGCACTACACTAGTTTTCTTTAATGCACTGTCCCATTCACAATTATTATTTTGAAAATCTGCGGCTCATTAGGATTGATAAAAATACGCTGGTTTCACACGAATCCTGCGCCTTCATGATTCCTGCATGTTATTCATGAACATGTTGGTCCCAGCCGTGACACTGCTCCAGACTCATTGTGCTGTATAATTCTGCAGTTCTCTATAATAACAGGGAATCCGATTTCAAGCTCTTATGATGTTTAATTTATGCAGACGCCTCGCGCGCAGCCATGATTCCCATCTGTGGAGTCTTTACAGAGCTGCTGGACGATGCATATTTATGGCTGCAGTCCCTTTTATGATTTCTCTACTGTAAAAGAATAACAGCCCGGCCAGTAGAGATCCAGGAACCCCCCCCCCCCCCCTCCCCAGGCCATTATTTACTGGTGGTGTTGTACCTCGGAGACACGCAGCCGCGATACGGGACAGGAGGCATGCAGGAATTAAATTACACCCGAAATTTAGTGATCCTTTAAAAGAATAGGCTCCCTTGTTGGATAAGTTTACCTACGTCTCCTCCACCCCCCCCCCCCCCCCCTCTCTCTTTCTCTCTTTGGAAATGTCTGCAGGAGTAAATTGCAAAAAAACAGGTCAGAGGGAGCAAGTGAAAAAATTCCAAGTGAAGTGTGGAGCTGGTTTGTGGCGGCAGTGTGCGGTTGACATGTTGGCTCCTGCGGCCCGGGCCCCGACAGACCCCGCTGTAGGTTCGGTTAGAGGAGGGAACGGCTGATGTCTAATTACCTGTTGAGATGTGGTTTGGATTGAAGCGGCTCCTGTGACAGTCGGTCTTTCTTCTTGATGAGGAAATTACAGTCTGCAGCCGGGCTCATATTCTCTTGATTTGCGTCTTGAGGTCTTCACCTGCTTCCATTGCTTCTTCTGTCCTTTGAATTATGTGGTGGAGAAAAAAAAAAGGAAAAAAATTCCCTCTGATCAGAAGTGAAGTCGGTTTATTTTCTCTGCCCGGAGGAGCTGGAGCTTTTTTGAAAAACCTTGCATTCACACATGAGAAATATTTTGATTGCGTTTGATAATAACACCGTGCGATGCAGAATGGATCAAACAGGCCGACTCTCCAGCTCCGGACTGCTGAGACAATCACGTTGTATCATCTGCAGTGGGTCTGCAGAGCTCGGTTATTGTGATATTATGAGCAGGGGTAAACCAGTGAAGCGTGTGTGTGTGTGTGCGCGTTTTTGTGTGTGTGTGTGCGTGTGTGCGTGTGGAGTGTGGAGGCAACAAGGGCAGATACAGGGCAGGGAGGATTATCGGGCTGCCCTTGATAACACACAGGTGGCTGATCTTGGGGCTTAGGGGCTGACGCTGTCCCTCAATCCACCACCTCCACACATACACACACTCACACAGACAGACACACACATACACAGACACACACAAACACAATTCCTGTTTCCGGTGCGTTGCAGTATCATGGCAGAGCTCAGGTTACTGTCTGGCTGCGCAGCTTCAGGGCTGTGGAGAGTCAGGAATGGGACGAAACAGATAGTCAATGTTAAACTGTGCTAGTTCGCGTGGAGGTAAAGGGGTTATTGATGGAAGCTTTATTGTCCGAGGGATCTGACCGAACCGCCTCCGGATCCCGGTTTGATTTACAGTTTAACGGCCTGTTGCCCCAGACATGAATAACACCGTTACAGAAGAAAAAGTGCAGAGAGAGAAAGAAAAAAAAGGGAATTTTATTGCACAAACAAAATAAGCAATTACTCTGGACGTCTCTGCAGCACATTCTTAAGTGACAACAATTCATCTTCGATTTCACACCAGAGTTTTTCCCGTGTAAGACCCCCATAAAGTGAAACTCTCTGTGTGTTTGCTGCTGGTGTCAGCGGTGGGGGCTGCAGAGAGAAAGGCTTGACATTTATGGATGAGGTTTTCCACCATCTCCACTATCCGGTTTTTAAGAGTTGTTACTAGCAGCGAGCCCCTCTGTGTGCAGTGTTAAGGGCCGAGCGCGGGGGGGGGGCTCAGCTGACAGGACCCGGGGTGGCTGCACTGTATTCACTGAGGCTCTGTAAACTGCGGCTCTGATGTGCACATCCATCACGGCCCGGCGGCATGCTGGGTTTCAGGATGGAGGCGCATTTGTTAAACTGACATGGCCAGGGGGTTGGGGGGGGGGGGGGGGGTGGTGGTGGTGGGGGGGAGAGGGAGGTCAGGATTAGGGGAGTGGGGCCGAGCGGGCCGGGGTCAAGATTAGGGTGTCGGGGTAGAGTGGACTGCGCGGACCAGGTTATTCAAGATTAGGAGATTCTTGGGGGGGTTTAGGGGGATAAGGCTCCATGGTAGCAGGTCTGGTCGCTGGACAAATCTCACTTGTTCTTTTACAAGTCTGTGCGTTATTAGGAGGGGATTTGGGAACAGGGCTTTGAGTGGATGTTGCAGGAGGCCACGTTTCAGGAATTTCATTAACAAAGCAACACACCGGAGGAAACTGAACGAGGCAAAAGCTTCAGAGCTTCAGAAAACATTTCTTCAAAGCTGGCTCGTGTTAAATTGACAATTTAGCCGCATCCGTTCACCATGCATATATTATATTGTAATTCTAAATATCCCTTTGTTCATTCAACTTGTGATCACTCTTTGTCTGAGTTGTTATGCTGAGTTTTGACACGTCTGCAGAATATTCCTCTTGTCGTGATTGATGCTGCTGGAGGAAGTGCACAGATGATTCAGCCCATTTATGTCTCAGCTTTTTCCCCTAAATTATTTTATTGATGCTCAGTTTCCACAATGAGAAATAAAAAACACCTTGAAGGACAGAATGAGTGCAAGTAAAAGTTTCAAATGAAGGCACAAGCTTAGACCTTTCTTTAAAGGCCAATAATGCCTCTGAATAAAAGCAACACACAAACACACACACACACACACACACACACACACACACACACACACACAAACACACACAAACACACACAAACACACACACACACACACACACAAACACACACAAACACACACATTTTCTGTCCCACTTGCCTCTGAATCTCAACCTGTTTTGACCTTTTCACCCTAAACCAGTGACTCTCTGTTCACAGCTGTCCACCACCAGCTCAAATCCTGAACTTTATTTAACACCAGCCTGAGAAGAATTTACCATTTGAGAGAAATGTGAAGAATGTTCACGGTTTGCTCGCTGGATTATGAAGCGTAGATACGACAATGTTACTGGAGACAGATATAAATACTTTCAATGACATTTTCCGTAATCAGCAAAAAATACAAGTTGCATTCATCTTCATTGTTATGGGTGGAATCCAGGAAGTATCCAGATCCTAAACTTCACCAACAGTGATAATACCAGCCTGTAAAAAGATTGCTTTGAAATGGTCACTGGTGTTAAACTACATTCATTGAATTAACTTTCACTGACGCATTTGGATGAGGTGAGGCTATTTTTAACAATGATATATAATGAGGGTATAAATAAGGATTATTAAGATTAAGGATTAATTTGGTTTGTAAAAAAAACAAAACAAGCAAAGAACTAATTTATTTCCTCTGAAATCATAATGAGGCATGAAATGAAACTAAAGTTAAGTAAAAACTCCCAAATCCTACTTGTTCTTAATTACTGCACTACCGGAAATCTCAGGGATTAAAAGCTTTTAAAATACTTTTTTTCTGTTTTTGATTACCCAGTCCTTTCAAACACAGGAATGAAAGAAAGAACTTAAAGACTCCTTGAGACAACAATGTAAAAATGATTGTTTTGTGTGAAGGCTCCCCTCCACCGCCGCCCTGTAATCTGGACTAACCCGGGTGTCTGGCGATGGCAGGGCTGGGGTCGGAGGATGGGGAGGAGTGATGCTGACAAGGTACATCAAAGCAAAGGGAGGAGGGAGGGAGGAGGGGGGCGAGGAGACGAGGAGAGAGGGGAGACGGAGATTAGGTTGACGGAGGAGTGCGAGAGAGAGAGAGAGAGAGAGAGAGAGATTATGGGTCAGGAGCAGGGCTGCATGGAAAGAATGACAAGAAAACAACAGGTCTGAGCTAATTAACTTGTTCTTTCAGGGTTTATCAGCCTCTGGCACGTAGACGTTAGTGTTTGCACGATGGGAATCTTCAGCAGGAAGACCCAAAGCATCACCACATTTGGGATCAATACAGATAAACCGCAGCCAAACACAATAATTAAACCTACAGTGACCCCAGCTGATGGGGAGGGTCCTTATAATCCTCGGGGCCGTCTGCTTTATCAGATTCCATCAGAGAGCCGCTGGTTGGTCCAGTTCGTCACTCACACAGACAGTCAGGCTCTTTTTCCCGCAGCCAAACCCTCCAATCACACATAATGATTTCCATTTGTTATAGCCGCAGGCAGAGAGTGAATTTGTGTCCATCCCAACGCAAATCGTTTCCTAAGACCGAACCAAAATTAACTTTATCCCTCGCTTCGATGTTAACTGGTCTCAAACCTCCTTCGTTTAGCTCTGAACTGAGTTTCATCCCTGAAATATAATATAAATATAAATTTAGCAACGAGAGACAATTTGTTACACAGAATAAGATTAGAAAATACATATTAAAGTCTCTAATCTGCAACGTAATGAAAGATCAGAGCGGGGGAAAAGACAAGGATGAAAAGAAAAGAGAGAAGACGGAGATAAAGAGAAGAAGAGTTGAGGAAGAAGAGTAGATTGGTGGAGAGGGAAAGGAGGAAGAGGATTAGATGGGAAAGGGATAGCAGAGGAGAACAGAAATGAGGAGGAGGAGGCAGAGGAGTGAGAGATGTAAATCACTTTGAGACCTTTCTGTTTCACACCCCACTGCAGCTGAAAACCCAAACGTCCTCAGCAGAACATCTGTTGTGTTTGGCCTCCTCTGCTGTCTCCTCTCCTCCTCAGCCAACCTCTCTGACAAACCCTTCGACTCGCCCTCCCCAAAAACAGCTTTATCCATCTCTTGTATATAATAGATCTTTGACCTGGGAGAAGGAGGAAGAGGAGGAAGAGGAGGCGCCAGGGGGCTGAGGGCTGGGCTGAAGGTGGAGAGGTTATAAATATATGAGCGTCTCTGTGAGAAGAGGCTGCCCTGCAGGAAACGAGAGCCGCGGCTCGACACATATTTCTCCAAACACAACAGCGTCTGGCTGTAATGTGTGGTTATTATGGATCGTGCTTTGCTGATTCAGAGATGATCTCATGCTCCTCTGGCAGGAAATTATCTTCCAGTCGTTCTAAATAGCATCTCAGATTCTTGTTTTTCTGGACACATGGAGCTCAGAAGTCTCAGCAGCCTGTCCAGGGAAAACATTTCTAAAAGTGACTGAATCAGGCTCTTACACAAAAAAATACTTTTGAGGACCACATAATAAATGTAGTCATATTAAAGATACCTGAGCTGCCGTCAAACTTCAAAAAATGTCTGGAATATGGAAAATGAATAGATCCAAATCGAAAGCTTGTGAAAGCTTTCAATCGTCTGTGAAGAAATGAAATGAATGACGGTCAGTAGAGAGAGAGGATGGTAGTACAGATTGTTCAGCCCAATGAGGCAAATTGAAATCTGCAAATATAAATTTACTTCTTGATTCTCCTGCAAAGATCCAACTGTTTCTTTAGATTCAATAAAACTGCACCAACTTACACAGACTCATATATATTGGTTCCCTAAATATACCTGTTTTTTTTTTCATGAAGATCTATTAACTTTTCCATAAGTAAACTCTGAAAATGTCGAAAATCTCAAAATGTTAAAGAAAGTGAAAAAAAAGAATCTTGGATCTTCCTCCGGATCCTGAACCGCACCATTATTAATCCTATCCTAAAATGGACACTGCTGAAAAAATGGACACGGGTGAAAACATAAAATGGATGTAAAAGTAATGTAACTAATATAAATGCACTTTCTTTCACTTGTTATGTGTTTTCAGTTGCCACACGGAAAAGATCTGAGTGGAAAGGCTAACATAAACCTTGTGATATCACATTCAGAAGTTTGCTCGGCTGAGGGAGAAAAGCTCTAAGTGATGAAAACATCACTTACGTGTGGTGAATCGAGGCGACTGTGATCGTCCTCAAATTCATGCATGAAACAAACATGATGGTCACTTTTTCCATCAGGTTTTTTTTCCATGGCTTTCCACACCCTCTTCCTCAGGGACGTGTTATTACATCTTTGACAATGTGTCCAACACAAGAGGAGAAATCAGGAGGAGAAAATAGTCTTTTCAGGCATAGACCTACTTTCCCCATAAAACTGCACCAGTAGCCAAAACCATTTTAACTTTTAATCAAATTCTAATAAAGGTTAATCTACCTAGTGCTTATTTTTTCTTATTTAATTTGACATTAGGGGGAAAACATATAATAAACTACATTCGAGCACAAACTTCCCAACAGTCCCCTTATGAAACTACATTTAAACTCACGAGATCCAGATTCTTACTTGGATCTGCACCAAATTCACACATTCATAAATACCAGTCCCTTGAATGTGCCTGATTGTTTTCATCAAGATCTGTGACCTGTTCACTGAGAAATCAACACAATGGTTGAAAAATGCAATGTTAAAGAAAGTAAACATTTTATCCAGATACTAGGTTCTTCTACTTATAAGTCAGTTTCAGGACTCTAAAGTTGTATTCATCTGTTATCATAGATGATGCCACTTTAACTGGCTGTTGTATCTCTATGCTTCTGTCTGTCTCCTGCTGGTTTCCTGGAACTTTTCCCCTGTGTGATATTGACTGTCTCTCGTCCCTGTCAGGTCCCCCCCCCCCCCCCCCCCCGTACACTCTTGTCTGTCTCCAGCACCTTGCTAATCAGCCCCACAGTTGCTCTTTGTCTCCTGCCCCTGAAGTCCTGTCAGGCATGTTGTCCAATAATAACCCGGCCAGGTAGCTCAGCCATGTGGAATTTGACATTATGTCCTGGGGCATGTCGGGCCCCCGGTGGGAGAGTGTGAGTGGACGGGATGCAGCCAGTGTCAGGCTATTCCACAGAGGGCTGCACAGTGTGGGATGAGGTTCATCAAGAGGAGCCGCAGATAATTAAATGGATATAAGGCTGATATTGTTGTAGTATCATCATTATATTTTCATTGACAAATCTCATAGAAATATCAACTTGTTCATTGATGTTAAAGGCTAAATTAGACTCATGTTTGTGTTTTTAATTTAATATTTCAACGTTTCTGGTTTTAATTTGAAAGGAAACACTTCCTTGAAGAATTTTATAGATATATATTTTTCTTTTTTTCTTCTCCAATGAATGGTTAAAAAATAAAATACAATAATATGATGAGAAATAATGATCCTGACGTCCTGGGCAACCACTCGAGTGAAACAAATACAATACCTAAAATAAAGGTAATTAAAACAAAAACCCCAAAAAGTTAAATACCATAAAATAATCCTGAAACTGTTATGAATCATTTTCTTAATTTTTACCGAGACCTCCCGATGATACAATGTACTGTACAAAATATTTAATGTTTCATTTGATGAAGAAAATGACTTCCTTTACATTGAAAACCACATTTTTATTTATTGGTTTCTTATTCTATCTTCTAATTTTCAAACCAGCCAATAAACTATAACTAAAAATAAAATGTTCACAAGTTCAAATTTAAATGGTGTATGTAAGTTATATGTGAAAAGGTGTAAACCATGCATATCATAACATGCTGTCATTATCTCTTTAGGCAGCATCACAGCTGTTAACATTCTCCAAGAGCCTCCAACCTCCTGCGGGTATGATAATCGTGCACATATAGTTCATGTAAACATAATATATAACCCTAAAAGCAGTGAAAGCAACACAGACAAGGAGCCTGCACTAAAGTTTGATGGTTATGCTGCACATAGTTCCCCCTCCTACACTTCTCCTCATTCGCCCTCCCATCTCCCTTCTCTCCCCCCCGAGGACCCGGGGCCGCTGGCTGCAGAGGCGCGGTCACAGTGATTCATGAGCGCGGCGGAAGGAATGTGTATGAGCACCACATGTCTCTTCAGTTACATGCTTTACACACACACACACATACATGTACACACACATGCACACGTACACACACTCGTAGCGACAGGTGCTGCAGCAGAGAATGTGGCGCTGAAGGAGGCCCTTGTTAATGTTGGCACCGGGCTCTCAGCTGTGCCCTGTCGCACCACTGGAGGCTGTGTGGTCACCGGCTGATATATGGGCTGCTGCACAGGAACAGACGTGCCATCACATCCATTCATTATGAAGTTACAGTTGCAGGAGAGAGGACAGACAAACTCTGTATTCTGTCCAACTGTCAAAGGCAAAGCGTATCTACTCTGATGTGTCACCGTACTCAATATTCGGCCCGTTAATTATCCAGAGACAGTGTTTTGTGATGCTTGTTTTTGTTTCACAAGTCCAGGACTGAGACAATCTTTGAGAGTTCCAGGGTGGATTAACGAGGGACAGTTCCTGTGAGGAGAAGTTGCTGCTCGATTAAATTTGTATTGCCTCAAACACCGCAAAACACGCAGTCAATAATTTTCAGAGGGACTATTTCTTTGGTCTGAAGTGGTTCCAAAGAAAACTATTCTAAAATAAGTCTGAGGTCCATTCATAATAACCAGGATAGTGTTTGTGGGGAATTTTCAAATGTGATTTATTGTTATATTACGCGCCACAAATTAAATTACATTCACCTCTGTTGCTTCGAGACTGAATGCTCAACACTTCATCTATTTAACTCTCTGTGTGGCTGCATGCAGGACATGAAGAGTGAGTTTTTAGCCACACTTGCACTTTATGGGTGATTCACTAACATATCTCAACAACTACTGGACAGATTTCACTGAAACTTTGCACAGTTCATTGTCTCACAAGGATAAAACCTAATGATTCCCATGATCCTCCTGCTCCAGCGCCACCTGCAGGTCAACCTTCTCACTTATAGTGTGAAAATACCTCAGCAGCTTTCTGATGGAGTGGCAGCAAGTTGTTGTCAGTCATGGTCAGGAAAATGGACAGGTTTAGCTTGTTGATGTTAGCATTCTGCAACACACTACTGGCCTCATGAACTGTCAGCGTAACAGCATTGGACTCTGTCTCGTTGATTGTAATTTTAAATATTGTCATCATTAAAAGAGACATTTAATTCACTGTCTAAACGACTGTCTTGAGATGGCAGCAGAAATTGAAGAAGCTGATCTAAAAAAATAAATAAAACTGAAATTACCAAAGCTGCGTAGATACAACTGGAAATAATTTGGGTGAACTGACCCTTTAAGCTTAAATATGACAGAGAGTTGAACCTGTGTAAATATTAATATTTCATTCTCGGAGTTGAC
The DNA here is from genome assembly GCF_949316205.1 of Platichthys flesus. Taxonomy (NCBI): domain Eukaryota; kingdom Metazoa; phylum Chordata; class Actinopteri; order Pleuronectiformes; family Pleuronectidae; genus Platichthys; species Platichthys flesus. The sequence goes on from NC_084946.1 coordinate 22,583,331, forward strand.
AGCCGTGGCCCCATTTGCTAATCACAGAAACGTATCAATGTCAATGGGTTAAAAAAAGTCCAAAGATGTCAAAAATGGATAAAAAGCACCTTGTTTTTAATTTGACGTTCCCACGTTTTTTAAGATCTAATTGGCTATGAAAATGTTCAGTAAACCCAGGGGTTAGAAAAATGAAAAATGAATGAACCCACTTTCCAGGATAAGACGTTCCTGCTGACAACTATCTGTACATTCCCACTCGTGTGTGTGTGTGTGTCTGAGTGAGTGTGTGTGTTTATTTCTCTGTCCATCTTTCGTCCACGTTCTCTGGGGCCAGAAGGTTTTAGCTGGTGAGAATGAGACAAGGACGGCAACTGGCAAACGAGCCAGTTCATCAGCGACGGAGACAGCTGAGTCCTCTGAGAGCGCAGGCGTTAATAGACGCATAGAAATGTTCACACTTAAATTAATATCACCTGGAGATAGCGTGCTGGTTTACATACCGTGTCTGTGTGCGTAGCATGTGAAACCGGGGTCAGGTTGGAGCTTGTTAGGATCCCTGTCCGCCTCTTCTAACAGTTCTACTTCCTGGCGCTTTTGTGCATGAATGTGTGTGTTTGTGTTTGTGTGTTTGCGTGCGTGTGTGTCTGTGTGTGTGTGTGTGTGTCTGTAGAGGTGTGTCTTTTACCCTCAAAGAGACCCTGTACACATGTCTTCATGTGTGTGTTTTTGTGTGGTTTGCACGTGCAAACATTTATGTGTAACCAAAGGAATGCAGCGGTGCATCCAGAGGGCCTGCCTTTCTGTGTGTGTGTGTGTGTGTGTGTGTGTGTGCGTGTGCGTGTGAGGATGGATCTTAATTGAACCAACTTTATCCAAAAATACTAAAATTACGGTGGAGGTGAATTCATGACTTTCTGTATCAGGATACATTTCATTGCACTCAAACCATAACACAGTTAAAAGCTGCTGCGTTTCTTCGTTTGTCGTCATTCTGAACCCGATCAGTCAACTGAGCTGGACCCAAATAAAAAAACTCATCTTTTTCACTGACCTCCTCACAGCTGACTCGTGTCGAGCAGCCGTCTCTCTATCACAATATTATTTCTAAATATTGAACACTTTATAATAGTCTCCATCAAAGGGCTCCGGCCTCTGGGAAAATGTTCCCGGACACTCACTGCACAGTTTCAAGTGCCGTGTAACATTAGAGACCGAACTCTGAGGTTACGCATTCCTGGCCCTAGCTGGTTGCTGTCTACAGCTGCTGGCCGCTTGATGAATGAACCAATAGCGTCCTGGATAAGTGATGAATGGACCAATAGAGGATGATGGATAACAGCGGGGCGGGGGGGGGGGGGAGCGTATGGGCTCAGCGAGGTCCGAAACATGAATGTAGCAGCAAGATGTTAGAATCAAGGGAAATGGGATGGGAGGAGAGGGAAAGAGATAAATAGAGATAGAAGAGACAGGTAGGGTGGGTGTAGTGATGAGTGAGAGGGGATGGGAGTGAGAGGGGGAAAGAGAAATGTGACAAAGTGTTAGTTAGAGGAGGAGAGCTGACAAGCAGAGGGAGGATTGACGAGCAGGGAGAAAAGTCTGAGGAGAGTGAGAAGAAACAAAGACAGAAAATCCAAAAGAAGTAAAGAAAGAAACAGATTCTACAGCCATGCTAGCTAACATGGTGAACTTCAGGTTAACATTCATCACCTCTATTATCTTAGGCTACACTACACCTACTATGTTTCAACGGGGGCATGTGACAGGATGCGGACGAATCAGTGAAGGCTACATCGTGAACAAAAAGACCCAATCGGCAAAGGGTTGTGTCTTTGTCGTCATTTCCAAAATATCTCAGATCCTGTCCGTCCACACTAACTTTCAAACATCAACGAGTAACCTATATATTATGACAATCCTTTCAATTCAATTGTTGTTGAGACATTTTCCTGAAATCCAGTAATTTCAACCCTGATGGTGGCGCTAGAGGAAAAGGATCTATACAGGATCATTGTGTTTCCTCCTCTGAAGACCATGAATCTCTAACAATCAAGTGGATGTTGAGATATTTTAATGTTTAAGTGAAAACTTAAGAGAAAAAGCTGTGGATCACCAGAGTCAATAGGAATCATCCCCTGGGGACTACGAATGTAAATACTTATCAAACAATACTTATCAAACTTTCCCACAGTTGTCTAGATATTTCAGTGTAGATGGGCCAACACTAGCAAAGCAAATGGCACCCATAGGTTTGTGGGCTGCTCTTTTGATGCCTTGAGTTTTTTTAAACCAAAAGTAACCATATTTGGAGAATCGAGGGCGGAGCCTGACTGAGAGGTTGAGGACACACCCAAAACCAGCAACCTGCACCTATTGGACGAAAGTAGCTGTCAATCACATTATGTCCATGCCCCAATGTAGACTGTGCTTTATTGTCTATTTGACAATATATGGGACCATCAGTCATAAAATTAACCTCGTACTGTATTGATGGCTCATTGACTTCTATAGACTCAACCTCTATTTGTTACCAATGGAGTCGCCCTCTGCTGGTCTTTGGAGAGAACACGGGTTTCATGGCTTCCCTTTGCGGACGTCGGGTCTACGTCCATTTCTATACCCAGTCTGGTTGAAAGGCAGATGAAAGGAGGGAGTAGTGATGTGATGATGCACAGAGCAGATGACTTGTGTTATTCATGTTTATGTGTACAGATCCATCTATGCCATAATACCACATTCATTCATAGGATATAATAAAACCAGACAAATCTACCTGGCAATCATTCAAGAACCTCTTCATGAGATGAAAGGCACTGTAAAAGAAATGGGAAAACAAAAACACTCCTTCGAGGCCACTCTGCAGAGAGATATCAAACCAGTGGGAAACAGGGGGCATGTGTTCAGATCACTCGATGGTGTGTGCACAGGTTTTCAAGCATATCAAAACTATCCCGACACAGCTCTCACCTGCAAGTCAGGACTGAGCCACAGACGTAATTCCTCCCGCCAGGACGACTGAAATCAGTAACAGCTACAGGGCGCGACCTGGTGCCACGCAGAGCCAACCTGCGGCAACTTGGCAGCGAAACTGTCAGACAGTCACGCAGGTTTGGCTCCTAACATCTCTGTCAACACGCCGCGGCGTTTCGCAACAAAGGAAGACTGATTAAAGTCTGCACACCTGTTCATCCTCTGATATCAAAAAGAATCTGGTGTTTTCTATTCACGAGCTGTGCACCGTGCATCCTCCAGAGTGTGTGAGAGTCATTAGCTGCAGCGGAGCACAGAGGAAACTGAAAGGAGTGCAGGTACGAGGAGCTGAGTGATCCCCCGTGTTTGAAGTTGGTTGATGATGGAGAACATGTGGGTCGTTTAGAGGACTCTTGCCTTCAAGCAGAGGAGAAGAAAAAGAGTGGAGGCGGAGACAGAGAAGTACTGTTGGAGGCTAGGATGAGAAATTGGTGTGAAGAAGTGAAAAAGGACGGTATCGGAGTTAACTAGACTCAGTGGAGCGCAGACCTCCGGAAAGGCTCAACAGTCTCTTTAAATTCAATCCAGCCATGCAGCTAAATCAATAAAAATCCTGCTCCTCATTGCAGAACGTGAAACCACATTTAAATATTAGATCTGCACCAAATTGCCCACACACTATTTTCATCAAGATCCACAAATGAATCCCTGAGAAATTAGTGAAAATGTCAGAAAAATGTAAATATACATCCCTCAATGTAATGGGGGATGTACAAATTAGAACTGCAGTGGAGGCTCAACAGTGTCCTCAGATAAAATCAAGCTGCACCCAACTGCACAAACTCAAAAATGTCAGTCCCCTGAATAAGCCTTATTTTGCAATGTTAAAGAAAGTGAAAGATTCCTCGGTTCCATCTTTACACCAAGTTCCATGGAAATCTGTTGTGTAGTTATTGCTCAATCCTGCAGACAAACAAACCAAAAGAATGTGATGCATCAAATAGCTCAGTTGTAACAGCAGCAGTGGTTCAGTTAGAGACACAAGTCAAATTAGAGATGCAACACAATTAAATACATTTAGAAGTAAACAGGTTTACATCAAATTTACACTGTCAAATCTAAAGGGCTGCTTTTAGAGATTCAACTTTATTCTCGTTGATGCATCAAGACGTAAGCAGTACTTTAATTCTGCAATCGGTTATGGTGAAGCTGTTTTATACAGTCAAAAATAATCATGTTTCCCAAGTGTCTGTTTTTACAGTTTAAAGCAATTTGTGAAATAAATTAAACAAAACACAAATAGCAAAAAAATGTCCCCTCTGAAATCTGGAAAGTATAAAGAGTTTAAAGTGGAAGAAAATGGGAATACTCTAGTAAAAGTGCAGTTCCTCCATATTTAAGCACGATACTTTCTGTTTCCCCCCTGGTTAATATTTGTAAGTGTAATATTACAACTTCATCATGTTTTTATTTTTCCAGTCGGATTCTTACAATTTAACTCTGTTGTTACTGAAACCAGAACCCCGCTGGGCTTCTGTCTGTTTCTTCTGGATCCATCTGGCGACCGGCGAGCCAGAACATCAGTTGCCGATGAAGATCTCAAAACGCTCTAGTGGCAAAATAAATATATTGTTGGCTCTAAGTAAAATATAAGGATTTTTTCATCTGACTTCTGTTTTCTGTTGAAAATGTGAGCTTCAAAAGCTGATTCTTATTGTTTAATTTTCAGTATATATATTTTATTTTACACATTGACATTCGGGCAACCTCTATTGAATTCCCTTTGTTTGCTGTCCTCCATCCTATCACCAGAGGCTGTTGAATTTAATCTTTAACTTTCTTTTGGACCAAAGTCGTGACTTCTGTTGCTTTTTCACCAACTACCATCAAAATTCACAAAACAGTCCGCGACCGAGAAAAGTGTTTACTAATGATTTTACTGTGAAGGTCGTTGATTGACAGTCACGATGCTGGAAACAGGAAACAGAAACTTGGCCAAAAGCATCATTTCACAGTTACGGGTCATTTAGCAGCGAATGGCTCTGATGTCTTCTCCTGTGTGCCAGGGAGCGTTTGAAAGAGAAGGGCAACCTGCGCCATTAGAAAAACAAAACACCGCTATTATCCAACTTCTCTCCGGGGGTTGCCATGCTCCTGTCACTGTAATGAGATGAAAACAAACAGTAACTGTAGCTCTCGGCATGTGTGTGGGTGTGTGAGTGTGTGTGTGTGTGCACGTGCAGACACACTATATTCTTGTGTGTATCTTCATTACTTTCTTGTCTGGTATCAATGGCAGTCACTTAGAGAGTGTGCGTCAGTGTGTTTACTGTTTTCACAGATGGAGCTCTGACACTGTCTGGATAACTGAGATAAATGACTCGTGCTGCGGCTCAGCAGATGGGAAAAACAACACACACACACACACACACACACACACACATTTCCATGGACACGTATGAACGCCCAGGTCCTGCATGAACACAGTTTTTAATTGATCTGTTTGGGCATCAATTAATTGCAATTTGGCACCGACACTAGATCAACAAGCCAGCTCATTAACACAGACTGTGTCTCTGTTGGAAATGAAATACTTTGTCAGCTTATATGTTTTTATATGTTTTTGCTCCTGATCACAGCGAAGCACAAACAGCAGGAAAGAGTAAGGTCCTCATTAGTTTGTTGGGAAACATCAGCTGCCGATTGGCTCAGCGTGGCCTCTGATTCAAGCCAATAACAGGCAGGGCTCATCTGTGATCAATTAACAGCAGCAGTTACTTATAGAGTTTTATTTTTTTTACATAAAGCAGCAGAGAGAGGGAACAATGTGCCAGTGAGGTCATCCGTGTGTAATGAACTTTAAACTACAGCCCGGTGTCATGAGAGGGAGTTCTTGAAAAATGTGTCACTGGTCATCATCCATCACACTTTCTGTAAATGACTTGCAAAGGTCAGGGTTGTTTAGTGGAGGCTGCCGCAGCAGGTGGGCTCTAATCTCCTGCTGCTGCTGCTGGTCTGGGGCTGAACTTGGCCTCTTCCTCCTCCTCCTCCTCCTCCTCTTCCACTGAGTGTCCTCAGTACTCCTGACAAATACTGCCCCCATGTGGGCAACAACACCTCCGCCGCTCTGAGTGAGGTCAAGGCCCGACTGTCACACCCTCAATCAAAATGTTCCAGATTTACTGACCTGTCATCCGAGCCAGTTTCCCTGATGTTGTTAAACCTCGTACACCTGCTGTGCATATATAAGATATCAGAGTGTGTCATGGATATAATGTAGTCCTGGATAAGTTTCCCCGGTGTTTACACAGCAAACTATCTGACACAAAATGTTCTCATTTTACAAAGAGGATCTAAAAGTCAGAAATTAACTTTTCCCTTAATATCCCAGTCACCCAGGCAACTTGCACAATGATGATCGGTCACATGCTCAAAGACACACTTCAGCTCCTTTCAGGTTTCAGTTCTTCACTTTAGCAGAAAAGAAGCCGTGCTCACTTCTCATGACTTCAACTGCTCATACACGATCCAGCTGCTCTCAGCGCTTCAGTTTCAGCTGATATTGTTTTTAAGTTGATGGACGTTAAGAGATCTTTTCCTTTCAGCCTCCCACTTCAGCACAGCTCAAATTTCACCACCTCTCAGGGATTCTTTACCATTTCAACGTTTTAAGTCCTTGTGTTTAAACTTTCCCTTCATACAATCTCAACTTCACTGATTATTTCAACTTTTCAGCAAAAATTTTCTTTAGAAAATGCATCTTTTTCTCATAAGATTTAATTTGACTCTTTGAAATTCTGTGTCGTAATAATTCCGTGAATACCGACGCTCTCGTCTCACGCTCACTTCTCTAAACTCGTTGCTCTGCGAGGACGTGACTCATCCCTGTGGCCGTGGGATGTCTCCAGGTTGAAGGACAGCACGCACACCAGCACACGTCTTATTAAAACACATTTGAAATATAATTTATTGCACAACATAAGATCAACATAGAGTGGCACGATACCCATTTCAATCCCGTTACATCAGAAAAAACAAAAAAAAAGACAAGTTCTTACAAAATGCTCACACCTTCGGTTTAAGATTGTTTTTTTTTACTTAAGAACAAAATGGCCATAAAATTGCAAGATCAGACCAAACTGCATAGATTTATAAAAAAATGAACAAAACAAAGAAAGGCCGAGACATTTAAATATGGCACAATCAGACCTTGGCTACTCATACTTGTCATGAGCCCGTCCACTTCGTCCCAGTGACTTACAGGAGGTTCAGTGCTTTGGAACAAACGGGGGGGGGGGGGGGGGGGGGTTCCCAATTCAAAAGAGGAAAACACTTATTATTTTAGAAACATGTGTCGAACCCAATTTTTTAAATTGTCTTTTTGCAGATACAGATTTCAAACAGAGTATGATTTTATATTATTAAGTCCAATAATTGAAAAAAATTAAATGAAACATTCCATAAGCCTCATTTCCAGTCGCGTCTTATCTTTATGAGACTGTTTTGGGAGCAGGCGTGTGCGTCACTGTAAAAACGTCAGAGTGCAGGTGCACGTAAAGAAGAACTGTACAAAAACAAATTACATGATCGTCACAGTCATTTCTAGATACTATTTACATCTTTGACTTCATTTTTCATCTCGTACAACAGCCCAAACTCACTTTGTCCTCGTGGCTTCAGAGTCAAACACGTTACTGATTAATGGCCGTCGTCTTTCATCATCGATTCTGGGGGGGGGGGTTGCTGCACGTGGGCCATCCTCTCTCTCTTATTGCTGCATGACTCGTGTTTTGTGTCTTTATATTATTCGTTGGTATTAATCTATAATCAGATCTACTGTTTCTGCATCAACTACGTCATAGAATCCAAACCACCATGAAATGTGTGACACTCAACATAAATACCTGCCATTTGAAAGTGGCGAACATGAATGAAAATCAACCTTAAAGAGCTACAGTATATGTACAGTATGAGTGAGAACTGGCAGCAGTGGATAGCAATACAAAATTAAAATCGGAAGTTGATGGCAAAAAAGGTTCCTAAGTCTGTATATATGATCCCCTCACCTCACCTGGACCTCGAGTTCAAAGGAAACATACACATGTAGATGTACATTACAGCATAAATACAAACCCAGCCAGTGGTCAAAGAGAATAAAACGGCACAAAAGCATGCTAACTGGTCTCAAATCACCTCTCATAGCAAGTCATAAACACAGTTTTTTATTAGGGTTACCTGATTAAAGTTTTACAGTTTCATTGGGGGCAGCCTGGTTGCATATTTGTTTATGGTCGTAACAGCTGGGAAGTGAATAAAGACCTTCAGCAAACAGTGTCAGGTTGATCCGTCCTGTCTGCTCACGCACACAACGCGTCCCGGGGGAAATGGTGCAAAGTTTAAAAACCCAAATGAGCCAGTTGATAGTAAAACAGTATATACATGGACAGCAGTAAAGAAATGCGATTCGTTTGGCACAGAACTCAGCAGACTCGCACTCTCAGGGTCTTCCCGTCTTGAGCCGAATCTAATAATAGGAATCGTTTTTTTTCGGTGGCCGAGTCGGCGTCTTTGTGGGTCACATGAATGTTTCACGGCCGATTTACGCCTCCGAGGAAATGAGCTGGTATCTGTTAAAAACCGCTCTGCACCGCCGATACAGCAGTGCCCATTATTTTCAGGGAAACTTTCCAGTTAAATCAAGATCAATCAACGACAAGCATTCAAACGCTAAATGGATTTGAATCGTCGCCGTGGTTTGGATCCAGGAGGCTGGAACGCCTGTTCAGCACGTGTCAAGAAAAACATGGAGTAAACGAGAGATAAAGACCCAAAGTTTTATTGAAATTGAAACCAATTTCCAGCGTAACAGCACCTGCCTGTAGTGGTAAATGTATCCTGGAACCACCGCGATATTGATTCTAACAAACTCCTCCGTTCACAATCGGAGGAAAATAAAGAGAAAACAGGAACTTGAATCTGCTACCGACCCACACGTGAAACCAGGACGTTTATTATCCGAGGAAACATAAATAAAAGATGCAAAGAAGAGTTCCAGGAGTTATTTGGAGACACTTTGAAGAAGCAGCACTTGAGAAAAACTGGAGAGAGATACTGAAAGTCAGACAGAAATAGAGAGAGGCAGAAAGGAGATAAGGGACGTTTTGAGAGAGACTGACTTTCCTTTGGCACCTGAGCCTCAGCGGCAGTGCTCTTCTGTGGGGGGGGGACGGGACCGGACCGGGGTGAGCAGACGCGACAGAAGAGCAGAAGAGGGAGGTGTCGTTAAACAGCTCAGGCTCGGCACAAATATCCTCCCTTGGCCTTCTCTCTTGCTCCGCCCTGAGTCGGTTCCTCCCACTTCAGTGGCACCTTTCAAAAAAAAGAAAAACACGTAACCGCAAGAGTAGTCCCTCAAATCGAATCAGAGCTTTTTGTCCAGCAGGAGTTCTCCTCTTACAGCTACAGGAGAACCTAGAGTAAACAGTGAGTGCTTTCAGGGAGGAGGTTCTCCGGGTTCTTCTGCGGCAGCACGGAGGGGATTTTTCTGTCAGTGCTTCTCTCGGTTTTGCTTCCACAGAAGAATCTGAAGTTCCTCCCAGCTGAGTTTCACAGGCTGGGATCCTCTCACAGGCGTTCCTCTGAGGTCGGTTAGTGCAGATCGTTCTGTGTGGAGGTTCTCCACTCCCCCCCTCGGGTTCGGTTCAGTGTGTGGTTCTATAGGTTCTCCCCTGGCTGATACTGGGGTTCTGTGGAGGTGAAGTAGTCCTCTAGGAAGCCCTGCAGGTACTCAAACGTGGGCCTCTCCTCCGGGTCCTTCCTCCAGCAGGAGAGCATGAGCTCGTGCAGGGAGCTGGGACACTCTGCCGGGCAGGGCATCCTGTAGCCGCGCTCCACCTGGTCCAGCACCTCGCGGTTCACCATGCCTGCCGAGAGGAACAGGAAGTGAGATTTAGAGGTAGACAGAACCCTTTCATTCAAAATAAAATCAATATTTGATGGATGAAATCAGCAAAACACCAACATTAAATTATGCTTGATGTTTATAATTTATAAATATACATTTCTACAATGTTAAATTATCTATTCTGTAGATTTCCTAATTTTTAGGGCTGCAGTTAAGTCTTCATTAATTATACATTATTGATATTCTTACATCTATAATCTATCAGAAAACAGTTCAATAAATATTCCTTCCTCGATCACATAAGATTTAAATAATCACAACAAATCCTCATATTTCAGATTCTGGATCCGCTGAGTAGTTAATCGACGAGTTGCCATCCAGCTGATTGTTTGAGCTTGTTCTATACCAGAATCTCTTGTTGAGTGGGCATCTGTTTGGTTTTATTATACATGTCTCGGTTGGTTTGTGGACAGGTTACCTGGATAGGGGACTCTGCCTTTAGTGGCCAGCTCTGTGAGAAGCACACCAAAGGACCAGACGTCCGACTTGATGGTGAAGCGACCGTACAGTGCTGCCTCTGGTGCCGTCCATTTGATTGGGAACTTAGCTCCTAAAGGGTCAAAATGATAAAAATAATAAAAAATAGTTACAAGTATGTAAAGTTTAAACGCAAGATGCTGCAGAAAACAGAAGAAAAAACACGTCGGTTCAGATTTTCTCCAACGTGTCTTTTCAGCTTCGTATTCACAGAATCTTAAGACTGGTCCTCTCTGGAAAGACGCAGCGTGGACTCACCTTGTCTCGCTGTGTACTCGTTGTCTTCGATGAGTCTTGCCAGACCAAAGTCGGCCACTTTACACACCAGGTTTTCTCCCACCAGGATGTTGGCTGCGCGCAGATCCCTGTGGACGTAGTTCATCCTCTCCACGTACGCCATGCCCGCAGCAATCTGGACAGACCGGGCGAGGAAAGAGATTTGATATTAATACGAATTATATTGAGGGTTTGAGTGTGTGAACTCTGGGTGGTTTTATGGGGTAGAGCACGATAAACTATGTGACAGAAACTTGTGTAATTTTACCTGAGAGGACATGTCAACCAGCTGAGGCAGACGAAGCATCTTCCCTGCGTCCCCTTTCAGGAAGTCCAATAAGCTCCCTGTGAACACACGACCAGAGTTACAGTATTAAACGTTTAACGACTACAAAACCAGATATGTTGGCCACCACTGAATTCTGCATCACCATGGCTCATGTACTCTGTCACGATGTAGATGGGCTCCTCGGACACCACGGCGTACAGCTGGACCAGCTTCTCGTGCCGCAGCTTCTTCATGACCTGTGCTTCCTGCAGAAAGGCCTCCGGGGACATGGTGCCGGGCTTCAGGGTCTTGATGGCTACTCGCGTCGTACCGTTCCACGTACCTGTGAGGAAACAGGGTTGTTAGGTTCAGCGTCCAACTTCTTAAATAAAGCTCTTGAACTCCTCTTGTCATAATATGGACTTAAAAAGGAACAGTTTGATACTTTCCTCAAATTTGCCCTTTGATAAAATAGGCAGCTGGTCAGATTAGCTTAGCATAAAGACTGGAAACACGGGGAAACAGCTAGCCTGGCTGTGTCCAGTGGTATTAATTCTTACTCATCTTATCCTATATTATCTATACAAAAACCTAAGAGTAAAACAAAGAGTTGAGAGGTTTGACCAAGACTAACACAAAATATTATTCTAGTGATCATTAGAGGAGCCTTTACTGTGCAGATCTTATACTAGCCTTATATTTAGCAAGCACACAATCTTCTCATCTCCACCAGGAAGCAAATATCCCCCTAAATATCAAACCATTCATTTAATTTAAGGTATAATATCCTTTACCTAGGATTTCCCTCAATAATAAACTTTAAGAAAAGTGCAATCCATCTCTTTGTTTTGTACATTCAATGTAGGACCTGTTTTAGGGGTTCATTTAATTTGTGTAGGAAGGGGAAAGTGTGGCGCACTAACCCATCCAGACTTCTCCAAAGCAGCCCTGTCCCAGTTTCAGGTCGAGGCGCAGCGACTCGCGGGGGATCTCCCAGGCGTCCCTGGCCAGCCCCTGGGTCTGAGGTTTGGCCACTGGACACACGTCTGAGAGAGCGTGGCACAGCCCATCGGAGTGCTCTGAGGGAGGGAGGAGAACGAAAGAGGAAGGGCGGGGTTAGAGCAGCAGGGTTGTAAAACGGTTAAACACCACAGATATCGACATTGGTGAGCTGCTGTAAAGTGCCCGTGTCTGTTTACTCACTGCGGTAGTGGAAGACTAGTTGCTGTAGGCTGGTGAACTGGGTGCGGGAGGTGATGTAGAAACCGCCGCTGTCCAGTTTCCTGATCTTGTAATGTTTAACATTCAGGCCTTTGGTGTTGTCATAGTCCAGCACTGACAGGCAGTAGGCCCCTGAAGGAGGAGGACAGACGGAGACAGGTTAGAACAATAAAAGCACGAGTCCCTCGGCCTGTGCGACAGCTGCTCTCTGGAGTTTTCCGAGCAGCTGTGCTCGGCCCCTCGGGGACCCTGAAGTTCAGCTAACACTTCATCTCCTTGTTCATGGACAAACGCTCGACAACTCTGAGTTCTCTGAGTGTTGAACAGAAAATATTCATAAAACTAGAGTTTTGTTTTTAAAGAAATGAGAAAATGACATAATAACAAAGTGACATAATCCTATTCCATCAGAAAGTAATGATTGAAAATAAAACCTAACAGTTGGTTAAAACAACCCAACTTATATGAATGTGGTTTTTAAGAGGTGGTTCAGAGTAAATAGAAAATTAAGTAGTTTTCCTGCCTCATGGTCATAATCCTCCACCAACCACTCACCTAAAGGTTGATTATCTCAGCTCCTGAGTTTTGAAGTATAATAAAGTCAAGAACAGGATCTTTACAGAATATTATGATGATATTTTGAAGTGTACCTTTGACCCTTAAGATTAAAAATAGCATCTTTTTCATTATATCATCATTTAATGATTTTATCCCTGCAGACATTTGTCATAATTAGGTTAAGTTAGGTCAAAGTGTTCATCCTTAAGAACAAGTGAACGTTTGCCTGAATTTGAAGAATCTTTCTCAAATCTCATTGGAAACACAAGAAGGGGTTAGGGTTAGCTAAAGGGCCTTCATGCCAGGTATGGACCCAACAACAACAACATTAAGTTGATGACATTTTTCAGTTTATATATGTGAGCTGAGGTCCTCTGACATTACCCATTAACTATAACTAACAGCAGTGGGTCACGACTTGTGTTCTTGTATCCTGCTCTAACATGATATACACACTCAAGGCAACATGTGACCTGCAGGCCTCAGCTCATCCATCACACTGTCAACCTCACATCTAATACACTGACATCTAATACAGGACACATGCTGACGCCATCACTCCTCCTGCCAGAGCTCCTCCTTCTCCTCCCCCCTTTCCTTCGAGTCTCCCCCTTTTACTGTTATACCCGCTCTGTGTACGCCCCCCCCCCTCCCTCAGTGTGTGTGTGTTGGGAAAAGAGGGACTCAAAGCCGGGGGGAAATCCAGCACCCTCCTTGGCTGACCTAGTTCTGGCAGTGATTCACCCCTCTCCATTCACAAGCCCCCACTTCACTCTCCCTTTCCCCCCCACACACTTCCTCCAAAACAAGCCCCCTACTGAGTCCACCTATGTCACAGGGACAAGCTCTCACTCTCAAAGAAAGACAAGACCGTAAATCTCTGCCACAAGCACAGTGGGTGAAAGTTAACAAATGGCTTGATTAGGGGAATTCTGCTTGGTAAATTAAGTCCCTGAAGAACTCGTTTCAAAAGGAGGATCACATCCGCAGAACAGGGAAAGCTCCCGGGACACTGAGGAAGTGACAAGACTTCCTGTGAGTGCAAAATAAAATGTTCCAGTTTTTAATAATCATGTTGTGTAATGAGAATTGTGTTGGATAATGCATGCTAACAACACCTATTTCTTACAAGTTCCTTATTTTACAGCTTGATTAGAGCTGCAACAAAACAAATCTTTAAATCTACTACTAACAATTTCATCTATGCATTAAATACAGAAGCTGAAAATACTTTAAACATTTCTCAGGTTATGACTACTAGTCACTAGTTCCATCTTTCCATTATCGTTACCACTTCTCCTTTCAGGGTCCCCTGAATCCAACCAAAGTTCCTTACAGCAGCAGAAGACATCTTTCTCTCTATTGCAAGTCAGTGAACCATCTAAATGACCTTTGAAGCAGTTTGAAGGTAAAATAACTTCAATGTTATTTTAAACACTTCTCAAAATAGCTGAGAGTCCCAGATGAAACAATAAGAAAGGCAGAAGGAGCCAATAGAACCAGCTTGTTAACAACAGTGGACCCTGCGGGATGTGAACCTCTCACCTTTAGTGGTCTCGCTCTCCCTCACCAGGAAGGTTCCTCGTCTGTTCTGCAGGTTCAGAAGGAGCCGCTCTGAATCCCGACGAGTGATCTTCCCAAAGTACCACCTGCAGAAGTGGGCCACAGAGAACAAGATCAGCGAGAGGCTACTACTGTGTGACTGGAGCAGTCGGGCAGAGACACACTTATAGACGACTGTATAGGACGGGACATGTGCAGGGACAGCGTCTCCAAACTCTTTGTTTTAGCTTCTAGACAGATCCTTGTTTTCTATCTTTAGGTTTTACACTGACAATGACTTTAAATCTCTGTAAGGAACGAAGAACTACAAAACAAAGATCGAGAGTGACACAAGGAGGAGGGTAATGTACTCTTCTGCTTGGATGGAGTCGGACGGGGCCACGTAGTTGCTGGGGATATAACCGCTCTCGCCCGTCGTCAGGGAGCGAGCGAGCCACCAGTCCCCTTCTCTGAAAAAGAGAGGGAGAGAGAGGAGAAAGAGAGACCAAAGACAGTCAATAACAAACAGAAAACTGAGAGGAGATACGTTTACTATTCTTTAGTTTAATCATCTGCCAATTTTAAGATACAAAATGCTGAAAAATATAACACTGTTGTTCTTAAGCTTATTTTTAACTGACAACAAATTCAACGAAAATACCAAAACAACAAATACCACACTGAGCTCCCTGTCGTGTCAGCGGATTAAATCCCAAACCCACTGGTCCCTACTAAATCTTTCAGATTGTAACTTTGAGCCAAATATACTCAGACAATAGTAAATGCTGAGGAAAATCTACGTCACCAAAACAGGGTATGTGTGATAAACTAAAAACAAAGTCATATTTTAATATTATTATCATTATAATTATTATCTGGCTTGAAACCAGAATTTTTTCACTGGATTTGTTGCCAATAAGAACTCATTAGCATTAGGCGTCTCCTTTAAATATTATTCTAAATATCTGCACAACAGGATGATTCACATTTGACACGTCTCAGGGAGAAAGTCTATATCTGAGAAACGTTTATCCTTGACTGAAGACCAGCATTGTTCTTTATCAAAAAAAAGACATTGGAAAATTGGTGTTTTACAAAATGCTGATTTCTTTCCACACCATAAAGTGCAGTGATGTGAGGAAAAACAGATTGTTAAGAGAGGAAGTAGACGGACACATGCAACCTTTTGTTCCACACGTGGTTCCCCCCCCCCCCAGCTCACATTTAAGGCTTTAAACTGTATATCCAGATTTATGAATGCACCAAATCACTCCCCAATTCATCAAAGTGACGCTACGAGCTTGACCAGACAAATCCGTGCAGCAGCAGAGGGACTGTGAACAAAAGGTTGCAGGAGATTTCTTATTGCATTAAGTGTTACTGACCTGAAGCTGTACTTTTTCCTAGGAGAAACCATGAAGCATGAGAGAGAAAGAGAGGGGGGAGAGATAACAGACACGGCAGACACATCAAAACACGGCAAGGAGACGCAACGACGGCAAAGCAGCACAGAGAGAGAGAGAGGAGCCGGATGTGGGACGACACAGCGGGGGGGCACAGGCTGCAGGGCTTTCTAACTTTTAACTTTCATTTGTAATATTTCTTTCAATTCCACAATAGAAGCATCTGATTTACTTTGCATGAATTCCCCACATCGCGGGGGGGGGGGGTTCTTCTGGACTCACTGACACAGTCTCACTCAAGATCTCTTCATGCTTTGTAATGTAGACGTCCTGTTTCATTGTTTAATATTAATGAAAGATGAATTCATTATGTTTTTCCAGCCCCTGCTGTGTAGTCCCACGCTATATGTGTATTAAAAAAAAACAGCAGACCAGACTTATGGCAGGTTATGGAAAGAGTGCAGAGGAAAAGACAAAACAAAACACCATTGTTTTGATGTTAAACACGTGTGTGTGTGTGTGTGTGCGTGTGCGAGTTAGGCTGTGGACGCTTTCACTTGGAAACAAATGCACAATTCTTTTTTTTATTTGAGTGAAATCTATGTTCTGTAGCTTCAGGGGCCAGAGTGGAAATATTGCCATGACAGATTTGTGTCTCAGGCTACATCCAACAGCTATAGCTTCCACACTAACACACCAGAAGACGTATATGCGTGTGTATGTGCTGGTGTACACAGAAGTGTTGGTACACTGGTTGCAGAAGTGTTGGTCTCCTACACATGTCAGCAGTTGTATCAGCTGTCGGAGAAGACAACACAGCAGCCGAGGTCAAGGCTGGTTGTTGTCCTCCGGAGGGGGGGGTTATGTGATGGTATCCTGACAAATCAGTGAAGGCTACGTCATGATTGAAAAGACCCAATCAGCAAACAGCAAAGTATCTACGCAAGAATTCTTGTGTTCGATCTTTCCCGGAGTTTTCAAGCTAAAGCAGGGCCACCATGCGTTTCCCAACTACTCTGTTTTTGCGGCTCTGAAGCTAGTGGTGTGGACTCCAGGTGAATCTGTAGCAGGGTTTAATCATCAGATGAAATCACAGTGTGGATTGCAGCCTCAGTGATTGTGATGACGACAGTTGTGCTGGGAATGTGTCTGCTCTGCTTTCGTCAACAGATGGGAGGAATCAGTGTCTGGCGTCCACAGCTACCGACTGACTCCCACTGTGTTCATTCACACACTCGATTCTGCAAGCTCACATGTGCGTCCACAAATCTGCTCATTTAGATTTTTGTGAAGTTGTGGCAAGAGAGAGAGAGACAGAGAAAGAGAGAGACACAGAGAGAGAGAGAGAGAGAGAGAGAGAGAGAGAGAGAGAGAGAGAGAGAGAGAGAGAGAGAGAGAGAGAGAGAGAGAGAGAGAGAGAGAGAGAGAGAGAGAGGCACAGAAGACGTGATTCTTACGTGTTGTTGACAATCTGCAGCCTGTCGCCTTTCCTAAAGGTCAGATCAGACGCTGTCCGTGACTCATAGTCATACAGCGCCACAAATGTAGTCACACCTCCTGCAGGAAACAACACAAATACACACAAACATGTGAGGAATATATACTATATTTAGGGAACAATGTAATTTAAGCAGTGGAACTTCCCTTTTTCTGCTCCTATTCACGTTTAACTTCCATAATCCAGCTTTAACAATTCAAATCAAGCCCTTAATAATAATTTGCTCTCTCCACTGGAACGCTATAAATCTATTTCGCCCCGCCGCTCCACATCTGTATGAATCTATTTGCCAAAGCCTAATGAGAAATATCGACGCCCAGACTCGCTTGTGACCGATCGCCCGTGAAGGACAGAGCCATCATATCAAAAGGTTTTCCATTTTCTGCTTAGCGTTCCCCCCCTTTCCTTTTGATGAACCTGTGATCTGAGGCTGGGAACACTCCAGCTCATCATCGATCGGGTCATTAGATGCACGGCGGGGAGAGGCGGCCAGCGGAGCCGCTGCCGACGCACCAGCAGCATCTCCGCTCTCCAGATACAGGCAACATTAACCTCAACCATCTGGCCGGGCTTGACAGACTAAACAATCTAAACAGACTTCAAAGTCCAAGAGGAGGTTTAAAGCCTGTTGACGGCTGGTGCTGGGAAAAAGAACAACAACTTGCCGATAGCGCTCTGTGATAATGGAACTGACTGTGAATCCTTGCTTTAGATGCTAGGCTCTTTTCTAACTGAAAGCAGGTCTACGGGCTGAGATAAGTCATGATTGCTTTGGTTATAATTTGTTTCTGAAGAAGCAGCTCAACAATTTTCTTGCCAAGTCGAGTCAAATGAGAAGATTGATAACACATCTGTGTGTGAGATGAAGCTGGAGCGAGGTAACAGCTCAGCACAAAGTGACTGGGAATGGAAACCACCCGCCTGCCTCGGTTTAAAAGGTGAAAAAGAAAAATGATTCACACAAATTAGACGCTTGAGATAAAGAATGAGGAGTTTCCAGCTCTTTACACTAAACTCACTGGTTGCTGTAGCTTCATATTTAGCACACACACATGACAGTGGTATCCATCTTCTCATCTGACTCTCAACAAGACTAAACACAGATGGATTTCCCGAAATGTGGAACTATTTTAAAGAGCATTGTCACCATTTACAGTCCCACTCTTTCTTCCTCAAAATGACATTTTTAAAAGGTTTGTCACCAAGAAAATTTCCCTCATGGACTAAAATAGTTTAAATGTTCTACACCTTCCAGTCTCATTTCCCCCTCACAGCTGTTGAGGAAACTTTTCCAGCTACTGAGCTCCACCCACAAGTTACCAGGATTGGTTTCTTAGGTGTGTGACATCACCACCACCTGCTTTTTACTGCAGCTTTATGGTGGATATACATGGTGCTGCTTATTAACAATATTTATTTTTTCATATAAAAGACCCAAGGGGGACATTTTCTGCATGTATGAAAACTTGATTTTCACTGGAGGGGGGACTTAAAAATGTCAAACTCAAGAACAGAACAGTTCATTTCCTTAGTACGTCCAAACTTAACCAATCTCACAACATGTCCCTTACCTGCCAGAGGTCCCCTGTGGGGCGAGGTGATGGTGCCCGTGTGGTCCACTCCTCCGAAAAGAGCCAGCTCAGGAGTGTTCGTCGGCGCGTGGTGGTGCTGCCCTGGATGCCCCCGCCTCCCCGTGCCGACCGCAGGGCTCCTGTTGGGGGTCTGCGTCTGCTGGGAGGGGCCCAGGTGGTGGAAGCGCCCGCTGTCTGAGCCTGTGCCGATGGTGCCGTCCAGGCTCATGGAGCGCTGGCCCGGCTCCTTGGGCTTGCTCTTGCCCGCCCCCATGTGCAGACCTGGGACGAGAGCCAGAGATGAGTATGACTGCAACACTTTAATTCCCAGGGGATAAAAACCAGGCGTCTTTTGCATCGTTAATATCTTTGTGTGGTTGCCAAAGAGGACGGAAATGATTAGTCGACTCTGACAGAATAATAACTGCCAACTCTTTTTATTCATTCATTACATGATAACATCCATTTGTGTTTTTTCTAAAGCAAAAAATATTTGACTTGAAATCTGCTGCTTCTCTGCTTTATGTCTGTGTTATCTAAATATCTTTAGATTTTTGTAATGGTTTGCCCGAACCCTTATGGTCAATAACAAAACTAATAGTTAATTGCGAAACTAATTTAATAACTTTTATCCTCAAATCACAACTTTTCTTATTAAAAAGAACTGCCCGATTGTTCGAGTTCTGTGTTTTACAAAACTCAACTAACAGCTGCCATCAAGTAAAAAAAAATATAGCTAAGAAAAGAAAATTAGATGCAAAATCAGTTGATAATAAAAGCCAACTTAATTAATCCTTTACTTTCAAGTACAACATATTTTATGAATGCTGCCTGTAATAACTTCCAATTCATGCAGACAGAAGATTAAAACAGGAACAGGAACTGACTGTTTTAAGTTTCTTTTCGTTGCCCTCTCTTAATGAAACGTGCACCGAGCCTCGCCCTCGTCTCCGGAGCCTCGTCCGGCCCTTGGAGCCGTTCCAGCTTCGGTTAGAAACGTTAAGCATGCAAATACTCCGAGAACAGGACACCACGCACCAGTCGACACACATACGTTCAAGGTCATTCCTATCTGTTGATTCAATCTGCTCCGAATCAATAAGCATCTGCGAAAGGGAAACAAAGCTTCAATCAAAAGAGCCCTGGTGCCGGTGAACAGACGCCACAGTAGCAGCTTGGTGTCCTGCAGATAATTGTCTATTGTGAGCTGATAAATGCAACAAGTCAAGAGCGCACTGTCATCAAGAGCCCAGACAAAGACAAACATGCTCAGACAGTCAAGTGCAGCCACAGAAAGCTGGAGTGTCCAGTCCCCCCCCCCCGCCAAGGCCCTGGAGAGTGACTCACTGTGAGGCTGGCTACCTCAGGCCAGCTGAAAAACACAGACGGTCACACACACATGAAACAGCCTTGTTCCTGTAGGAGGGCAGGCAGTCTCACTTCCAGACAGAGGGTATTCACCATATATGAAGATGTGTGCGTCTGTGAGTGTGTGTTTATGTGTGTGTGTGAGCAGCTGTTCCTCCGTCTTTGGGAAACAAGACTCTGTCGCACACCCAACCCTCGGCCACAGTTGCGTCTCACATCCTTTTTCAAACACATGCATGTGTTGGTGTAAGAGTTTCCGACACACTTGTGCGAGTCTGACTGCAGAAGGACGAGGAGAGAGCGAAGAACACATGAGGAGCAAGGAACTGGCAGTGGCTGGAAAAAGAACGTGTGGGTGGCTGTTGTTGTGTACTGCACGGACAGCTGAGGCTTAGTGGGTGTTTTTAAGTGTAATGTGCAACCAGAACATAATTACACAGGTACTGGGATTCTCAGAGATACAGAAGGATCCCACTGCGGGGGAGTGTGGGCGTGTAAGCTGCCGAGTGTGTGCGTGAGCGAGCGCGAGAGATGTCAAACAAACACGTACAGTCATGCAAGCTTTGATTCAACCCTTGCCAGTATGAAATCTGGCTCCCCGGGGGGGCTAACGTTTCCCATGGTGCAACACTGAGTCACACAGAGAAGGGCCTGCAGGAAAAGACGGACAGGACTGGGTGAACCGAGTGACCAGTGACCTGCCTCTGCCTCTCACGTCTACCAGAGGATCCAGGAGAGCCCAGACGAGTGCAAGACAAAACACCATGAAAAACACAGGGATTACAGCCTTAGCAGATTTAAAGCAGTAATGGAGGCACTTATGCAACAGATATATTTAGCAGCCCCACGTAGTCAATATATGCAAACAAACAGATTCTCGAGGTGCTGGAATCTGAGGGAAGAAAACGATGATCGTCTTCAAACAGCCGATGCTGCTAAAACACTAACTGCTGATGTGCATTAAATGTGGATACATGCAATTCAACCACCGGGTAAATTTAGAGGAGACAAACAAATCAGCTGAAATCCAACTGAAAGTCAAGTTACTTCAAGTTGAACTACGCCGACTGATTAGAAGCTCTTCACAGGCTTAGATTTGGGACTTCCTCCTGATTCCTGCCATTACCGACCCAGAGCCGCATCACAGATCTGCTTAGTGAACTAAAGTAAGTCCAGAGTGCAGAGGTAAACGGAAAAGAAGCTAGATCGATAAATCAAATCATAATTTCATAAAGCAGGTATTCAGACATCACAATTTGTCTCATAGGGCTTAACAAGCAATCCTGCGAGCCGCCTCCACTTCTCTCTCTTCTTCTATTGTCTGATGCCGTCTCAACTTCAAGCAGTTGGATCAGACGGTGATCCGAGCCACCGTTCACACCTGTTATTTTAGTTCTGACTAAACTGAAAGTAGGCAACAGCACAGTTTCGTAAACATTAACTCTAGTTGTGTATGATCTTAAGCTTCAATAAAACCATATCTATAAAACATCAGAAAACACTTAAAATGCTCATCACAATTCCCTGAAGCCCAATGTGATTTCTTTAAATGTCTTGTTTTGTCCAACCAACAATCCAGAAAATATATAAATATATTATACTGTAAAACAAGCAAATTCATCACTTTCTCAACTCAATGATTAATTGAGTGTTTGGTCCGACAGGATTAGAGAAGAGACTAATCATCAAGTGCCAGCACACACTGATGAGAAGAGCTAATGCTCCTCGACTGGCTCTGCATACAGATCCTGATTCAGTGATAGCGGCACTCGTGTCCTTTGAGAGTCGCAGTGCACACAGCGTCCAACGCCTCCCACTGGCTCTCCTCAGGACGCTGCACTCACAGCAGAATACCCTTGAAAGCCTCAGAGCCTGCACGTGTAAACAACAGAGCGGAGCCCCACGCCTCTTCCTAATATGGAGTCAAAATGACCCTACGTCAAGAAGTGCTAACATGTAAGTCCGTCCAACACAACGCATCGGGGAGAACGAACATGACTAATAAAGATCTGATAAACAAATTTGATATTGTCAAATCTGAGGAATGGGAAATGAAGTGAGTTGTTCCATCCAAAAAGGAACACGGAGGAATGTGGGGGAACCAGATTGCACCACAGCGCTACATGGCTGCCAGACACTGCAACAAGAACAGGCACCTGAGCAGCGGGGGGCCAGGATGAGGGGAAGGAAGCGAGGAGGAGGATGGAGCCGGGGGGGGGGGGGGGGTGAAGGGGTAACAAAGAAGCCCTTTTTTTGTGGTTATATCTTATTTCAAAAGGAAAAAAGATGTTTTGACTGATAAAACATCAATTATTAAATCCTGATGATTACATTGACTGATTTCATTTGATTGGTGCATATTTGGAATGTTTTTTGCTAATAATTATTTCTAAATTGATCTATCATTTAAAGCTACATGGGAAGCATTTCTGGTGTGAATACAGATTTGCTGATCATGTGAAATACAACTGTGCCTTGTATGAAGCTAGTCCACAGTTAACTTCATATAGGCCGCAGTTTGAAATATATACAAAAAAAGTGAGCTAATGGAGTGCTGTGGAAGCTGAAGTAACATACACTCTATAAACAGATTCTAAATGTGAATATGTAGAGTCTGGAGGGGAGGGACCAGATGCCTCCTGGTTTCTAGTTCACATTTGAGTAGGTTTTGGTCGTCTTCAGGTAAACACTCCAGTGTGGAGAGCAAACTGGGTATCGAGGAGCGTCAACATTCAAGGTATCCGTATATATCGACTACAAAATCCTTGGTATCGTGACAATACCAATGTAATCTTTCTATATGGCGTCTCCTCTCTAACTCAACCCAGAATATGAATACGTGAGTGAATCCAGCTCCTGTAAGAGTCACTGCTCTGCAGCGAGCAGCACAGGTAGCTGCAGTGTTGTCAGGTTCACAGGATTTGATTAGAGAGAGTGTCTCTGCTCAGACAAGTTCTGAAATGTGAACTTGATTTACTGAGGTGAGTCAGTCTGTTCCGCTGCAGAGCAGAGGGACATCTCATCAGAGACACCTGTAACCGTGGTAACAACAAGGAGACGGAGACAAGTGAAGCCTCCACATGCTTCGAAGACAACGATTAAGAAGCTATGTAGGAAAATGAGTCTGGATTTTGAGAAACCTTGATATGTGACAAAGAAATAACAAAATTCAATTGACTTATATTTGGGCAGAATGGAATTTTATCCAAAGACATGAGGTCAACACTAAACCAAAAACCAGCCGAGCGATGATAAATAGAGGCTCGGCTCAAAAGCTGTTCTCTGAGTGGTTTGTCCCTCAGAAGCTGGAGAGCACTTCACTATCCGCACTACATTTATCACTAACCTGTGTCTCTCTCACTCTCAGTGTTGTTGACCAAGTGCTCTAAAATCTATAAAACTGTCTCGCCACGTGAAGTGAATACACAGGAAAACACTGTGGAGTGGATGGGGGGGTAGGGGGAGGGGGGGGTAGGGTGAGGGACACAAGCCGAGATGAAAGTTAATAAATCAGTCAGGTCCGAAAACACCTTTCAGAGGAACCACACATCAAGAGGATATTCTCATTATGTGTCATTTCTACATGTGCTTCAAACTTCCCCTTGGAAAATAACACAAACCCACACTGTCATTTCAGATCTGATATATGTACACAAATATGTACAAAAACTGTTTCTAGTCACTGCGAAAAGAAGTTGTGTTTTCACCAGGGTGACTCAAGCACTACCAAATGGATTTCAACAAAACATGGTCGAAGGATGGATCATGAGCCAAGAAAAGAAAACATTAAATCACAACGGGAGATAGGAAGTTTCTTGTTTTACATTATCACCCATCTTCCAGGAAATGACTCATGAATCTTGATGGAAAAAATCACAGTATATCAAGAGGAACTGATCTCAACGAGTGTGTGAAATTTGGTGCAGTAGGATTGAATTGAAGGGGACTGGTGGGCCCCTGGTGGAGCTACATGCTCTACTGAGGGTCACTGAAGTTGTGTTTCAGATGCAAGTGATCTCAGAACCCACAGTTCTGGCTCAGTGTAGAAATATGTTGTTCAGACAAATAATAATAATCTTTGACGGATTTTACCAGAGTCACAATCTTTTCAGGAATGATAGCAGCACGGAGAAGGATCTGTCCAGACTGACATGTCTCCACAACTGCTGCATTGACAATACTGACATTTTGCACAGACATTAATTATGATTACATGATCTGAATAACTACACTAAACGCTTTGTGTTTGGCTCCAGCACCTCAGCTAACCCCTTCAAAAGGATTTGAGCTGTACAGATAGATGATGGGTGGATAACATTAGCAAGACGGCAGCTGTAGACTCAGTTTCAGGGAACTGCAACTTTGGAAAACCCCTTTAGACTCCCTCATACTGCTGATGATACAAAGCTCTTTTTTCCCCACAGTATGAGGATCGTGGATTTGATCTCGCCAGGGGGGAATCTGTTCATAGCAGACATGGTCCGGACAGACATGACCGAGGGAGAAGATTAGGGTTAACATGCGAGTGCTGTTGTAAGACAGACTTGAATAACAATGGATGTTGCGTGCTCCCGGGCGTAACGCGTTTACCTCAGGCCTCCCAATCATCTGCCTGACTTATCTATGAGGGAAATTATCTGGTTGTATAATAGAAACTGAATGAACAATTAGCCTCGATGCTGAAGATCCATCCATCCATCCATCATCTACACTGCTTAACCTTTTGAGGATGCCAGAGGGAGTTGGAGCCGATCCCAGCGGACATTGGGCGAGAGGCGGGGTACACACTGGACAGGTCGCCGGCATACTGCAGCGCCATACAATAATTCACACACACACACACCTTCAATCTAATCTTACACTACTCTGCATGCCTTTGGACAGTGGGAGGAAACCGGAGTACCAGAAGAAAACTCAGGCAAACACAAAGAGAACATGCAAACTCCACAAAGAGGGACATGGGATCCAACAGTGCTAACCACTGGGCCCGATACTGAAGACCTATACTGTAATTGTTCCCAAATGTCAAATTGTTTGTTTAAATGCAACTTCAATCAAAGGGTAATGTAATGATGACACATTTCAAACCATGATTGTGTTTCCCTCACATCTCCTCTGCCTGATCACCATTTGTTCTCCTCCATCTGGGGGCCGAGCACACTACAGCCGCACAGATCTGCTGAGGCACACGAGCACATTTGGCCATGACAAACCTCACTGAGTCACAACAGACGGTAGCAGTTGCCACTGTGCTGCGGCGAGCGAGGGAGCTCCAGCCAATGTTTTCAGTCAAATGGGAAAATTACAGTTTGCCCAGGGGAGGGGAGGCGAGGGAGGAGGAGGAGGAGGAGGAGCGACGGCCGAACGATGGCTCCCTCAAGATCAAAATGAAAGGAAATGGGCACATTAGCGTCCCTGTCCCATCATGCTCTCTGCTGATGATGATAACATGAAGCAGCACAGTCCACATACATGTTTCATACGCACATCCTCTATAAATAGCCGGAGTCGGAGGGACAGAATGGGCAGTGGATTGAGAGAAAAGGGCCAAAGAGGAAACACTGCAGTCACTTGAACTATCAAATATCGTCCCATCACGGTCTCGTCCGGTCTGTTTCCCAAATGTTTCCGTTAACCCCTCGGGGCCCGTTTGAAGCTGTTCCACCTCACGTTCGCTCGTCCTCAGTGTCAAACACACAGATGACACGTGAGGAGGAAGAAGAGGAGGAGGAGGAGGAGGAGGAGGAGGAGGAGGAGGAGGAGGAGGGGAGATTGTGGCATTCAGCTGATAAAAACACACACTTCCGTTTGCTGTCTATCTTTCACTGGGGGCTCCGGCTGCAAATGATCCAGGCTCTGGGAAATGGCTGCTCCAGCATGATTGATGCTATGGACGAGGGCAGAGGTGGCCCATTCTAATATATATTCATGGATATTTCATTAATAACAGCACATGATCTATATTAAATTCACAGGCAGCATTTCTCTGTGGTTTCTCTGGGTTATTAGAATAAATTGAAGGTAATATGCATTCGTCTCGCAGCCTGTCTGACGATTGAGGCAAATTAAATCTGCAACACTTAATAAATTCATCAAACGGTCAATCAGCAGATCAGTGACACTTCGGAAATGAGAGTAACTGCTTCCTGTTTTGTTTTTTTCATGCTGGTAAATGTATATTATTGAGGGGGGGTTTCTAACTGAATGAAAAACAGGACATATGGAGACATAACCTTGAGGACCTGTAATGAGCCATTTCCTGTATATCTGTGACCTTTGTATGGATTAAACAATTTATCAGGACAACACTTGGCGGATGGATCAATAAAGAAAATGGTCTTGAGCTGCTGGGAAGATCAACACCAGTCTTTTACTGTCCTGGGAAAGACAACACTGTATTTTTATCCACTACACTACACAAACTAGGGAATTAGGATGTTTTTTCTCGTGCTGTATTGTCACAGTCCAGTCGCAGAGATCCAGTGTTGATCTTCCCCCTGTTTGTGTGACTTAATCCAACCTGAATCCACAGCCATATGGAAATGAGCTGGAACATGCCCCAAGCTCCAAACCGACAGTAAATAGATAAGCCACATAATTTAAATGCTATTTCCACGGGATTAAAAACACCAGTTGTTGTCAGCAAAGCAGCTTTTTCTTTTTTTTCAAAAGACACAAGGGGTGGGGTGGGGATGTGCCTGTGCCAGAGAAGCAGCTGTCAGGATGATAAAGGGAAGGGAATGAATCATAATAATAATACAAATATTTTTTTTAAAAGAGGGTTTAAAACATCCACGGTTTCTCAAAAGGATCCACGCCAGGTGCGTAAACGTGGATTTGTGAATGGGGGCGCGCGAGCATTGAAAGGCGACAATGCTGCTGCATGTGCGGCCTGATGAATCAAAACAGGTGCTGGTACAGCTCCATTTTGAATTTCGATGGATTGTTGGTCTCTCATTTGTTCGCCCGGTCCAATTTAAAGCGAGCGGGTCTGAGGATGGTTTTGGTTTTGAACGCGTGAGGCCGGGGGATGCTTTGTGTTTGGCGTGTCGCGGGGATCCGAGGTAAATCCTCAGAGACACTGGCACAAACGTGAGTGAATGAGTGGCCTGTGCAACAATGAGACCCAGCGTGAGAAGGGGGCTCCAGACTGGGAAATACGCAGCACATAAACCAGTATATAAACCAGTATAGAACCCCAAGCACCCGGTGGGAAATGATGAAGAAATATCTGGTTAGGTCTTCTGCTCACTCACCTTGGACGCGTCCGGAGGTTCAGCCCGAGCACCGGAGACGCGCAGCGAGGAACCGGGTTAGATCGGTGCGGCTGCGCTCATGAGACGGAGCGCAATGGAAGCGGGCGGCCAATTGCTGTGGAAACCTCGGACCGGCCACGAATCCCATTTAGCGGATCCCGGCTGAATCGCAGGAGGAGGAAGAGGAGAAAGATGAGGAGGAGGTCATGGTAGAAGCCGCGTTCAGGAGCAAAGGGCTCAGCTGCCGGGCGGCTGCGGTGGAGGGGGCCGGACAAACACCGGACCGACGGCGGAGTGAGAGAGCGGGCGAGCGGCCCCGTTCAGCTGGGAAGGGTCGGTGGAGCCGTGGGTTCATGCGACGCAGCAGGAAGGATGGTGGATGGAAGAAGAACAAGAGGAGGAGGAGGATGATGAAGAAGAAGAAGACATGGCTCGTTGGGAGAAAACCACGGGATCGTGCATCACTGGAAACAAATGACGAGTGTGGGCTTCTTCTTTTTTTTACGCTGTTTACGCAGCAGCGGTGGGAGTAAGAGGGATTCACGTCGCCTTGCGTAACTTGACGCCACCACGGAGTAGTAGAAGAATAAAAACATAATGAATGAATGAATAATAAAAATCATCATATCCTCTCCGCTCATATTTTGTTATTGTTATTTAACTGATAACACGCCTCGTTTTCACCAGATGACTTAGTGGAAAGGTCAATAGGTTGCTAAGCGACAAGCACATCGCTTTGAAGAGTTACGTTGGTTTTGACGTCAACGTTCAGATTCTGATGCCACGCCACGTGTTTAGGGATTTCTGTCCTCACATGAAACAGCTTCAATTAAAGTGAATTTTTTTGGAAGCTGTTACAAAAATCGATTCATGAACAAATTATAGGGCTAATTGATATTTTTCGAATAAAATGTTAATTACCTTATTAGCTGATAAAGCTTATACCGGCAAACTAGACCAACAACATAAACATAAGACCCACGCAGTTGGATTACTTACCTTTCGCTCCACCTTGGATTATGTACCAATACAGTGTGTTATGAACTGCTTCATATTGTCTTAATTTAAACAAACATCAGTTTATTTATAAAACATGGTTTCCTGGTGCAAAAAAAACAAAACTTTATAACAAGGTCAAGATATATTCTGCCATTCAAAGGAACAAAATCCTATTCCACCTCATTAAACCAATCTGGAATTTAACAATGAATAAACACACCTGAGGCATATGACTGTATGATAGTGCATTTAATTGTCTGTTACAGTTCAAATATAATTCAATTAATGATATTCAATCACAAATGAAACTAATGCAAAAAACATTTAGCCAATAATAATACGTTGCAGGCCACAAACACCAAGTCAGTTTGCTCCTTGTAATGCTATGTTGATGGTGAACAGGACACAGTTCATTCTGAAGTCTCTCAAGGTAAGAACACAATATATTTTAGTGTTGTAGTAAGACAGTTTCTCATACACGTGTACACACACACACACACACACACACACACACACACACACACACACACACACACACACACACACACACACACACACACACACACACACACACACACACACACACACACACACACACACACACACACACACACACACACACACACACACACACACAGAGCTTTCTATCGCTTCTTCTTGCTCTCTTTCTTTGGCTTCTGTCGAATCTGAGGAGCTCCTCCTTTAGTTTTCTTTATCTGCTCAGCAGCTTTACTGTCCGTGGACTCGGGCTCATCCTGTGGAGAAAACACACGAGGCATGAAACACCTGGCAGAGTCATTCCAACGTGTGATTTGAAGATATATTTAGATGATGTTTTTGCCACAATGACACAATTTTATATTATTTCCCAAAGTAAATTGAGTTTTTAAGTAAAGTGGGAAGAGGAGGTTTTGTAACTTGTGAGAATATATCTTTTAAGTACAGTTTTCCAGTTAGCTTGGTCTCAAAGTAATCAGCATTTAATAGATGGGTTCAGTAAAAGACTTTGGACACACTGCAAACAAAGAAATTCCGGTGTGTTCCAAGACTTTCCCTCTGTCAGCACTGTTGCTGCGATTGTAATCTTTCCTATTTTTCTAGCAGGGAGGAATGACAGCAGGATGAAATGGCGACATACTGTGGAAAGTAATCAGTACATCTGATGACGGCGGCTGGAAATAGAATAATTAGACACTGGATTTAATTGCTCCGGTCTATAAATAATCTCCCCTGACACTTAGTAAGTATATAGATTGAGAAAGTAACCCTTGATGGCTCAGTCTTTATAGACATTGAAAAAATAATGTTTTCTGTAACGCTATCTTTTTAAATAGAAGAACTTGTGAATCTGACAAACTACTATATAGACCAAAAGTTATTACTAAACCAGGCTGCAGAGGGGAAACACAGTTTACAGGACGGAAACACTTCATCACATGACCCCCTCTCCTCTTATCCTCTTGGTCTGTACCTCACCTGTTCATGCCCCTTGGATATGGGGAGGAAAATAGCCAGGATGCAGATAAACTGGAAGATGGCGCCCAGTAACAGGCCGTAGCGCAGCACACTCTCGAGGAAGGTGGGCTCAGGGACTTCTGGAGGGGACAGGTCCAGGTCTCCAGACATGATGCTGTTGGATGTTCGGTGCAGTCGTTCTCCCTCAGTGACGTCTCTGTGTGAACAACAGAAGCAGCAGAACAGAAGAGAATCAATGCAAGTGATTCTAAATAGAGGCTTACAGACGGGTCGTCGAACAGCCCCATAATTCATAGAAATAATGTCTGCAGAATACGTTTAATAGATGTACTTTACATTATTATTATTTCGATATTAATACTGTTTATTCCGTTACTTGAAAAGTTATTCAGTGTAGAAAATGGCAGAAAATTGCATTAAAAACTCAAGAAAGAAACTCAGACGTTTCCCCAAAACATCTTCTTAATATTTTTTTTATCATATGAAGCCGATACAAGAGTCAAACGTTCACACGTCAGATTAAAAAAAATGGAAATATTTGTAAAATTAATATTTAAAGCTGTGGACGGTTAATTTTCTTTTAGTCAACTATATCCTGATATAACACTCTCTATTTAAAAAGATAATACTCTATTACACACACACATATATATATATATATAAACATATGCATATATATTTTGTATATTTATATGTTTATGTATCATATATATTTTTGGTTTTGCTGTTAAATTTTCACATCTTGTTTAGCTTGTTCTGTGACTATCCACCTTTCTATCTCTCTATCAAACCACCTCTCTATCTGTCTCTCTATCAAACCATCTCTCTCTATCTATCCATCCATCCACCTATCTATCTATCTATCCATCCATCCATCTATCAAACCATGTATCTATCTTGTGGCTTGATATCATAGATGAATTTATGACACAGACAATCTAAGAAGGCAGATGTGTTCTTCTCTCGGTATTAATGTAAATCCATTTAGATGTTTTAATGTAGCAAAACCCTGGGATCAGATACAACGCTTCACTACGTGGAGCTGATCCACGACACAATGTTTCCATGTTTGATTTCAGAGAGGAGGACGTCTGTACCTGTGGCGGGAGAACTTCTCTCTTCTTCTTCGTTACAGAACAGGTAGAAATATATCAACCTCCAGAATCCTCTGAACACAAAGACGCAGCTTTATTTTACAAAGGTAGGGCGAAAAAAACTTCCGCTTCAAGGAAGTGATGTCATAAATCTGTGTGTCACTTCCGACTCGGTAAATGATTGTTTTGAAAATGTCGCCCCCTACAGCTCTTGTTCAACGTTGTAGATTAATTTTGAGGCACAGAAATGTCTCCTTTAGACATACAAGGAAGTATTATTAAAATTCCAAATTTATATAACCCACAAAGAATTAGTGTTTCCACTGAAGACTGTAATTTTTTTTTAAATAATAAAGTCAGAACAATATATATTTCTGCTCTCAGAATCAGGGTTCATTGAGCAGTAGGTTTACAGATACAAGGAATTTGCTGTGCTGTGTTTGTGCAATAATAGATTTAAAAAAATATATAAATAGGAAACAAAATTTTATATATATAAACATTTATACTAGAGAAGGGATTGTGCAAGTTAGAATGATAAGATATTTACAATTTGAAGTAATTTGCACAGTTGTCCATTATTGGTTGTAGGACGTTGAAGTGTCAAAACACACTGATTCATTTAAACAGATTTATTATAAAATATTTACACATGTTTACAAAGAGCCGTTGTACAAGTATACGATCGGAGAGAAGATACAAAACAGACAAGCAGTATAAGTATGACACTTGTGTCTTTAGCTATATATGTATGGCAGTATTGAAGTAACAGTGATCGGATTGATGTACAGGTTGCAGCTGATGTTTTACAGTGAACCACCTCCCTCCCTAGTTTCACAGATTCAGTGACACATCTTGGAATAATGTTAAATGAGCATCTAATGGAGTTTCCATTTCATCTTTGCCTTATGTTTCCTTTTATCCAGTCGATTTTTCAAATGCAATTCTTACAGGTAAAAACTTCTTCTTATACAGTACAGATTTTGTTGTGTACTTATTTAATTTTTTTATGCTTTGGATTATGTTAACTGCTTGAACTTTGGATGTGGTAGACACCAAGGCTGCCGCAGGTCTTCAGGTTCACTCTCCATTGTGGCCTTTCAGGTCCCTTCTGATGATGTCATTCACTGGAAAGCATTAAAAGAAACTGAGTGAGCAGATTTAACGGTCACTGCAGGAGTATCGATTATCTTTTTAACATGAACCGGGGACATTGAGGTTTGTGGTTGGTGCCTTCACTGTGTGGCATTACGTTAATATCCACAAGATGTCTCAATTGTCATGAGCACAGATTATCGACAGTTTTCACAAATTATTGACATTTGGGCTAATCTTCTACTGATATCAAGCAGCCGGTACTTTCCTCAGCTTTCACTATTACTCCTGACTGATGGACGTTTCTGTTCTGTCTCTTCTTCTGCGTCTTAACCACATACATTTGCCTGTAAAATGCACTTCCTGTTTCTGTCTCATCACAGAGTTATAAACAGAAACACCCACCCAACCTGTGTGTGTGTGTGTGTGTGTGTGTGTGTGTGAAAGAGATACAGTCATACTGATACTCGTGGGAAAGTGAATAGAAAGGCCCGACAGAAAACCACAGGACAGGATTTGCAGGCGCACAGTAGCATTGCGCTTGTTTGCATTTGCTGACTGGGCCACAAATTCCCATCTGCGAAACAGTTTAGAAATCTGTCTGCTTCATAAGAACTTTTTTTAAACTCTGACAAAAACGAACCAGGCAGCGAAATTAGAAACCAGACAGACAAGATGATGTAAATGTATTGCTGGTGACTCTTTATACATGTATAGTTAAACAAAGGTTGCAAACTGTAGCTACAAGTTGAGCTGATTGTCAGACTGTTGGTTTTGTCGGACACTGCCCTCATAGTGCTCATAGGTCAGAGAGGTTTGAGTCAATACAGATGAAGTTCAATCAGCATGTCCTCCCCGGCACACTGACCAGTTCTGGAGAACAGTATGAAACAGTATCACTCACCATCCTCCAGGTAGGCATAGCTGAGGTTCTCCTGTTTAACTGTGACCTTCTCGGGAGCCCACTTCTCATGGTTACTTCCACCTGGCTCCACCCTGCACACAGCCCTCCCATGAACTTGACTCTGGGTAAATCTTGAAGGCGGTGACTTCCCGAGTGGCAGCACCGTCTGCTGTCTTGACACCAAACAGGAGTCACTGACCTGAGGACCTTCGAACAGTTTGCCCGCAGGGGTCCTGGCACCGACGCACTGGCTGCGGGTGGAGGCAGAGTAGGATGCCATCGGGGAATCATTCAGAAGGGTCGTATCACAGCTGCTGTAGTGTTGGTTGACAGTGTGGTACAGCATGGGACTGTTGATCAGAGTGCCGGCTCTGGACTGGTAATAGGCTGATTGGTCATCCAGTGGATCAGGTGTTAACACGCAGTCTCTGGGGTCCATGTTGGTCAGATGGTACAGTGTTGGAGAAACATTCAAGGCTTGAAGGTGGCTGTCCTGCTCCAGGTGATGGTAGAGTGGCTTCATCGACAGGCCAGGGACTGAGTAGCCACATGAATTCAACCGATACTCGTCTAGTGGCTCTGCTTTAACGGCTGGAATATAAAAACAAAGATCATCCAACATTATCCTCAGAGTCTATCATTAGCTCACTGGGGCCATGAAAATTGGAGAAATATAGTTGATGCATCTCTGTGAGGTCATAGAGACACTTTGAGCTAAAGGGTAGCATAAGCATGCTCCCAGTGACAATGCTAACATGCTGATGCTTTGCAGGTATAATGTTCACAATAGCTGTGTCTCAATTCAATGCCTGAACCCTTTGGAGAACCCGGTGTAAGCGGCAAATTTACATGGTCTGGTCTTCTCATTGCATCGTCAGCCTGTTCTGTTTGACCTTTCAGACACCTTCCCAACATTTTGCATACCCCTTCATCACCTAGCTAAAACAATTAAATACCTATGACAGGAGTGTAGATGAAGTGCTGAGGCTGACTGGCGTTCTTCTTCCCGTTGACGACATAAAAGTTGACTTTGGCCGGGTGGCAAACAGTTCGGTCTCGATACGGCGGGACCTCAACGAACAGCATGTTCTAGAACAGACAAACAAATAATGTTTCAGACAAACGGTCACGGATCAACGGTTATTGAAATTAGTGCCAGACAGCCTGGATAAATCTAAATCTACGGTTAGATATTTGAAAAAGTTTGTCTACAAAAGTGAAAGTGAACTCACAGCTTGTGTTTTGTCTTTGTCAACCGTAGCCTCCATCTCCCAGATTTGCTGCCCCTCTGAAAACAGAATATAATGCGCAGGTATTGAAATTTAAAAAACAATAGAAAATCCACATATTTCTCTCCTTGCATAGAGTTAGATAAGAAAATTGATAAAGATTTCCCGACTCAACAAGACATGAGTTTGCAAGATGTCAATCCTGTCAGTGACTCCGAGTGCAGCATGTGTATTTATTCATAGCCAGTGGAAATCTACATTGTTTTATGGATAGTTTACTGTTTTACCTGCAGTGTCTGTTTTCTACCCACGCTTAAAATCAAACAAAGACAAAAGCCTCTGCTCTGGGTCTGAATCAGTCTGTGGAACCACATCCTGTAGCAGTAAACCCCACGCCAAGCAGCAGGGAGGCTTCGCATTTTGTCATCTGTTCGCATCCTGCTCTCAAACCATGCAACTAAACTAGTTTGTGTGGGCAGAAGGACCGCGAACAGGGTGTGAAATTTCCACATAGACATACATTACATTTGAAAAAGTTTGTACCAAAGTTCAAAGTATGGACTGACGGAAGATGTTCCATTCTGACGGGCTGTTGAGAAGGACGCATCAGGGTGAAATTTGTGATTTTACAGAGGGAGAGCTGACATGCTTGAATAGTTCTTGGTCATGATTGACTTCCTTGAGTTTTTTCTGTCGCTGCACCAAGCCGATAAGCATCAACCACTCTGTCGCTACAGTCAGGCCGTGGTGATCAAATTGCATTATGTTTCTTGAGAAGGATGTTGATACTATGTCTCCTGCAAAATGAGCCTTGTGGTCATGTAGACATAACGTATTGAAAAAAGAAACCCAAACAATGGCACGGTGAGGATTGTAGATGTCATATATGAAGGAAAAATTAAAGCATTGAAAAACAGACAACAAGCAATACTGATAGGGGATGAGTGTAAGGGAGCTTTTCCTGTTTCCAGTCTTTGTTCGAAGCAAACTAAGCTATCTTTTAATTTACTGTACAGACATGAAAACTGTGTGAGAATTCTAACTCTCCCCAAGAAAAGTATTAAGCTTGTCAGAGTTAGCAGTTCCAACATCAAGTGGTCAGCCAAAGATCTCCTCCTCACCTTGTGTCTTCTCAGAGAATATCACCTTGGAGTCAGGGGTGAAATTTTGTCCAGTGAGGACCATCTGTTGACCCCCGAGCACCGAGCACCGGTCCAGGCCCTGCCTCTCGACTGTGGGGAGCTCCTGAGCTCGCTGGGCTGAGGAGACACAGGAAGGCAGAGTTCCATGAAAGACCAAGCTCGGCATTTTAGAAAATTATTTAATGATTTAAATTCAAAATTGCAGTATTGACTGGTAAAGCCTGCAGGGCATTCACATTATAATGATAATGTAGAATGATAAAACAGTTGCACAAATAAAGAAGAATCACAAAATTAGCATATATAGCATGGACCCTATATAACAATAGAAAACTGAATGTATTGTGTTAATCAAAGGTTTAGTTTCATTATTAACATATATAAAACATAAACATAAAAAGATTGGTATAAATAAATGGATAAAAATAAACTCCTGGATCTTGTTAACATCCAGTTATCATGAATGAATCCTTACAGCATTCAATGGGCTCAGAGGCAACTTGAAGAGACACGAGCCGGCCTCCGGACTGGGGGACGTGGACCTGAAACACCAAACGCACACGTGTGTTCTTGCGTCCGATGTCCGTCTCACCGTTCCTCAGTTCAATGTCGGCATTTCTCAGCTTCAGGATCCCGACACAGTCGATCCTGTAAAATGGAAGAAAACATCGGTGAGATGAAAGTTATAGGACAAAAACTCTTTGTTCAAACACAGTCACAGTCAAATCACACTTGATTGATGAGTCAGTTGTAACCCAGTCTTTGTGACATTTTTGTTTCAAATAAAATGTATCTTTCAGTAAATCTATAGATCAAAGATTTTCTAGATGCTGTAAAAACCCAGCATCTGGTAGGTGCTTTCTGGAAAACCTCTCTGGCACACAGGAAGTGATGCATCTCAAGTTTCTGTCAGCGCCAACAGGAACTTGTTCAGATAACAATATAAATGATCAAGGATAACATTTGTGCAGAAACAAAGAGAATTAAATACAGATAGAAACAACAATATTTCAAATATAAGATCCAAATAAAACTAACAACTCAATTAACTGAATCTCTGCATCTTTACCTGTGAGAGATTTAATACAAAAATCAGCACATTGACTTCAGATTGGTTAATAAGTCTGAGTCAACAGGCAAAAATCCTAAAATTGTGATTACTTGCCTTATTAAGTGCATTTGTCATTTATTTGTTTTGGTAAACTTGTATCTCATGTCTCATACTCACACCACTCTCATTTGGTTCTTTGGCTCCAGAGGGATCTCCAGCACTTTGGTCCCGTTGATCATCCTCTCCATACTGGGCGTGGTGACGGTTTTGCCCGTGACGCGGTGCACCTGGTAGAAGGCGTGAGGTTTCAGGAGCCTCTCGTCGGCCGTGCCTATGAAGACCTGCAGCCCCAGTGGAGCCGAGCCGTCATACCCACAGAGCTGGTGAGGGCGACAAAATGTGATCAAGCCCAATGCTTTACACTCCGTTCAATTAACTATAGGACCATTAATGTGCATTAGAGCAGAGAACATCTCTCTTCTGTGGGGGGGGTGATGTCACAGGTCTAACTGGCAGAGCAGGGACACTGCTTTGCATGACCTTCTTTTGCCTGAAGCGCCAGCAAAGCCAACACAGGCTTATTAATGTAGTAGACCCATCTATAGATACTTGTATCTTCATTGTAAATATTGAGGAACTTTGTTTTGCAGATTGAAAGAATTCATGCATTAATAACTTGCCCTTGTGGGAGTTCGGATGTGAGAGTGACATACGGCTCTTTCTTTCATTTGCATGAACATCTTTACACAATCACATTTTCCAGGAAGCACCACCTACATTTACAAACTTGTGCTCCCGCTCTGTGACAAAGATGAAAAGTGAGAGTGATCTGTTTTCTCTGTTTCCTTTCGTGCATTCACACAAACATTCCCCCACAACCTCCGAGCATAAACGAAAAATACAAAAGCACTCAGCGAGACGCTGCACCCACGCTGCATACGGTCTTAAGATGTGCAACACTTTAACGTGTTTATCGATAGCTTTGACCTTTAAGCACTGCAGCATTGTGACCTTTTCCAGAACTTAGCAATTACAAGAGAGAGACAGGAGAGCAAGTATAATTCTACATTGATATCTCCACAGTAAAATGTGATTATAACTGAGTTATTGATCAGAGAGACTGATTAGCTCCCACATAGCAGAGGTGTAAAATCTACCTGAATTTCTGGGTGCCCTCCTTTGGGTGTTTTTACGGCGCCGCGGCTTCCCTCAGTCTCGTAGTGAGCTCTGTGGTGAGACTTGGGCTGCTGTCGGATCAGCAGTTCATACTGACCAGACTGACTGGGTAATTGTCTGTCTAGTTGAGGAAGTGGGGCCACAGAGAGACCACTGAGAGAGAGAGAGCGAGAGAGAGATATGGGCAAAAGGAGAGAAACCATAATCAATGGCAAAGCAATGTGTCAACAAATTGTACCATATTTCATATTATATTCCATAGCTGTGAATCAAAATGTAGACTTTGTTTTCTTTGATTTTTGCGTGGACGTTTGGGCTCATTAGAAAGACATAAATTGTCTGAGGAACAACAACACACCTGAAATTTCCATGTTGGACTTGATGAGAGGAAGACCACACAGTTGGGACCATGTAGACTATGTCAGGCTTCACCCCGGCTCCACACCTATCAATCCTCTCCTGCTCAATGGCCCAGTCATAAACCTCTCCATACACACAGTCCTGCCTCTGGGCCTGCCCATGTGCACCATGCAGCAGGACAGAGGGCACTGGTCTGGACAGACTGGAGCTCCATTCCTCCCCGATACCCTGAACCTGGGTCTGAAACTCTGCCTGGGCCTGGTGAAGATAGTGGGACCCCTGCTGCTCAAGCGGAGAGGGGATGGGGCTCGGGCTCCTGGAGCGCTGTTTGACAGGAGTGCCACCCTGAAAGGAGTGGGCCTGCACATAGGCTCGCTTCCCATGTGGCGAATGGGAGCGCTGCTGGAGAAGTGGTGCAGCAGCACGTTGGTGCTGTGGCAGGAGAAAGGGCTCATCTGTGACGCTGTTTCGAGGCGAGGCTCCTGGAGAGGAGTGGGCAGAAGAGGTGTGGATGCCCTGGAGGCCCGGGCAGAGGTCTAAGGCGGTAAACCCCACGCTACAGCCACTTCTATTGGAAGGAGAGACACATGGTGATGCTGCAGGAGAGTAGGTCTCTGCTGCCCATCCTGTGGAGGAGTTGCTGCTGGCAGGGCTCACACACTCCCTGTAGGCTGCCAGGACTTTGGAGCCAGGGCTAGGCTGCAGGGTCTGCGAGCTGAGGGAGTCGCCTGAGGGAGTGATCTCAATCCTGGGGCTGGGAGCGGGTATGTTCTCTGGTCTGGATACCAGGCCCAAAGAGTCGAACACAGCCCCTGACAGGTCCTCCCTGGTGGGGCTTCGAGAGGAGGAGTTGTGGCCGGAGGCCGGATGGATGGAGCTGGAGATGTACGCAGCGTGATGGTCGACCAACAGCAGAGGAGGCTGCTTGTCATTCTGAAAGAGGACAACTGGATCATCTGCAAATAACAAAAGCAGAGAATTTGTTGCATACCCAACCACTTGTTGTTGATAATTACATCTATGACTTTGATTGAACAATCCAGAACATATGTCAAAAGTCTATTTTCGGTGGAGGTTCAACTTTCCTCATCGCTCTGTAGGGTGCATTTTGAATCAGGCCTGGCTTTCAAGATAGTTCTGACGTCAATATATTCTGCAGGTATATGCATGCGTCTTAAACTCAGATGTAAGGAAGATGACGTTGTAAATTGAACGTGTTCTGGTCTGAAAAATCCATACACTAAATTCTATTGTAGAATCTTTACTTGGCAAGTTATCACAATATCTATCTAGTCTGTTCATATTGTCCCAACAGCTACAACACTTGATCATCACAGAAAAGTTTCCTCAAGGTCTCAACTTCCCGGACAAAGTTTTTGCTTCCATGCACCACATGTAAGAGAGTGGAGATGTAAGCCTCCCAAATTTGGAATCATTAGCCTCTCTTTAAAAATCTTTTTTATTGCAATTCAAAATTTACTTTATATTAATATTAAGTTTTGCCATTGATTTCCACTTCTGTTCTATGCTTTAGTTCAATGTGTTTTTGAATTTGTTTGTGATATCCGTCCCTGCTTGTATATTTATATATTTATACAATTGTTAAACCTTTTTCTTAATTTACGTCGCGGCCTATCTTGATCAGGACTCCTTGGCAGAAGATCTTATCTATGTGATGGGGATTTCCTGGTTAGATAAAGGATAAGTAAAAAAGAAATGTGTGCTCATGGAGTCAAATTGTTAAAAGTGTTCCTTGTATGAAAATCTACACATTAATGTTACTGCACAGTCAAGGTAAATCAAACAATGATTGTGATTGGATCAGATTTCAAATTGTATCCCCTGTTAACAGAGATAATATCGCACTGTTTCTTAAACCATGTTTCTAAAAATAATGTTCCTAGACTGAAAGAAGGGTCTAGATTTCTTCCACCTGTTGTAAGGGTAACATCAGTACCTGACAGCTAAGTACTCTCTGAGCCATTTCACCACAGCTACAAATTCAACACACAGTCACTGCTGATAAAACATACAGTACATGCTGAGATATTTGATTGATTCTATTAACAGCGCTTATTAATATAAACATATATCCTACCTTTGTCACAGCCGACAGGGAAATCCTCTCCAGGTGGATTATACAGGAACAGGTCATTGAAGTCCAGCTCCTCCTGACTAATGTCGCGACCCAGACTCTCGGTGGGACCCAAACTCATGTCCAGCTCTGAGTGTTTAGATTCCCCCAACTCAACAACTTGTAATAACTCAACACCTAATTCAAGCGCTTAATTAAAAAGCCGTCAGCGAATCAAACTCAATTCAAAGTTCTATCTAAGAGGAGGTTAAAACATTAGCAGCTGCTCAAAGAAAACCTCCTCCTCCGAGGCACAAAGAACGAGAGCTGATGCTTCCTGTCACGGCTGATGGTGACAAGCAGACAGGAGATGAGTGTGAGTGTGTATGTGTGTGTGTGTGTGTGTGTGTGTGTGTGTGTGTGTGTGTTTGTTTATGTGTGTGTTTAGTGTAGGTATAACCCATGACCTGAATATGTTTTTACAGTCACATTATGAGGACTTGTCTTCCTTGTGGGGATGTAAAAGGTTAGAATATATCATACAGGAAACTGAAGTAGGTTAAGTTAGGGTGGCATCATTAGTGAGCGTGTGTGTGCATGTGTGTGTGTGTGTGTGTGTGTGTGTGTGTGTGTGTGTGTGTGTGTGTGTTTGTGTGTTTTTATGTGTGTATGTGTGTTTGTGGTCTTTACACTGGAACCTGTAGGGCTGCTCTACCACATATACATATTAAAAGATATAGCATAATTTTTTACCTTTACAACATTACAAGTGAATCTAAAATACAGTTGTGAGAAATTAGAATATATTAAATGTATGCACCAAAAATAAATGGATAAAATAGAAGCAGAAAGGTAAGTGCAGGCAGCTTTTGGCCACTGAGCGCCAGTATTGTACAACCCAGTCCACACCCAAGTTCGGTTTCTCCTTTAACTTGAGTATATTTTTGTCTATATAGTTGTACTCATACTTGATGTTAGTAAAATGTTTGAGTACCACACAAGTCACTGATATAAGTTTGATTAGATCACATGACTCATTGTTGTTTACTTGTTAGTGTCTATGAGCGAGTCTCATCCTCTTGACCTGTCTTGATTTATTCATCATGGATGATCATGTGTTCATCAGCTCTTGTGACCGGTGAGCCTCGATGAACCAGGCGTTTTATCCACTTCACATGGTGATGTCACCTGATGTCACATGTGACTCTTTAGGCCACACATGAGTCATGTGAGTCGTCAGTAACATGAATCAATGTGAATTGATGTGTAACTTCCAATCAGAGGCCAAGGTTGGGTAGTATCAGGAAGAGTATGTGTTGTTTTTACACAAAATCTCAAGGTTGTACACTGTCAATGATCAACAATTCAAATTAGATTAAATTCATTGAATATATATATAAAAATAAATATATATATATTAGGTTGGTATAATTAGACACATATTAACACGACTGATATAAGACAAACAGTCTTTGGTGTAGAGGGAATTTATGACACACGGAGCTTCTCCTTCCTCTTCTCCATCCTTATCACATCAAAGTAATTCATATCATATCAATACATGTTTCTGACTTGACCCCTTGACCCCCCTGGAGTCCCTTTACCTTATCCAGGGGCACAGCTGTGGCCACATCATCATGGATTGCGATTTGTGGATCGCGTGTCGGAGGTCACGTTGGTGGATCCAGTATGGTGGATTCTATGTCGTGCCAGCTGATCGTAGTGGGAATGACGGATCCTTTGTCGCGTTGGCATCATATAATGGTGGTGGACCACGACCGAGGTGGCACCTGATGATGGATCCTAACTGGCGGCAATGGACAATGACTGTGGACTATAGTGGATCCGATCTTGATGATGGGTCATGATCTTGCTGGTTGCTGACCATAGACTATGATTGCAGCAAGACTGCGGACATATAGTATTGAAGTCATTCTTCAAAATGTTTACCCTCATCAATGCTGCTAAAAACTTTAATCTGGATGATGTTTTCCTACACGTGGCATCTATTGCATATCTGTCCGTCCTGGTAGAGGGATCCCTCACATGTGGCTCTCTCTGAGGTTTCTACGTATTTTTACCCTGTTAAAGGGTTTTTAGTAGTTTTTTTTTCTCTTGTTGAGGGTTAAGGACAGAGGATGTCACACCATGTTA
The DNA here is from genome assembly GCF_949316205.1 of Platichthys flesus. NCBI lineage: Eukaryota > Metazoa > Chordata > Actinopteri > Pleuronectiformes > Pleuronectidae > Platichthys > Platichthys flesus. The sequence continues at coordinate 22,625,436 of NC_084946.1, forward strand.
AAGCCCTATGAGACAAATTGTGATTTGTGAATATGGCCTATACAAATCAAATTTGATTGATTGATTGATTGATTTCTTATCTGCATTAATCAGATGTGAAGTTCATGTTTTTGTGTTGACTGCAGATCTACTTGCTAAAACACCGACAACAAACTGAAGCATCTTCCTCTGTTCATCAGGCTGATGTCACAGAATTGATCAGCGGCTCTGTGGCTCGGTCCTTTAACTGCTGGTCCTGTGGATCAAGTTCCAGGAGTTCGATCCTTTCCCAGGCCTCAGCTTCAGATTTAGTAAAGAAACTTAACTATTTATAGTAAAGTCGCAGATTTGTTGCCATTAGCATTCGTGTCTACAAATAAATTTTATTAATGCAATTTAGTCAACTCCTTTGTGTTGCTACTTGCTCTTGATAGCTACAAAACATGTCTCTAAGCATGTTCAAATCTTTACTGTGCTACAGCTCGTCAGTCTGGTTTCTTATTCACACTTTCACCTTTTCAGACCATTTAAAATCACGAGGGAAAGAGGCAACTCCTCACCCACGGAGAAAATATATGATTCTAAACATGTGACCTCTCAAATGACTTTCTTTCATTTGAAACATTTATTTAGAAGCTCCCTTTGCGTTCCCTGAATAGGATTAGATTCATTTGATGTTAAAGAAAAAGTTAAGCTGCTTTAATCTAGCCTGTTATTATTTGAATCAAGCGATTGAGTCAGAATCTGGAGTTTGTCTACCTGCCAAACTAAACCTTTTGATTTCCCCATAAGCCCATTTCTGAAGTTATAAAACTTCAATGAAAAGCTCTAATCGCAGCAGTCTGAAAAACAAACAGAGGCTTTGTATCTTTAATACATTTATTAATGTATCCGTTGAAGTGAATAAAATAGGTCTCTACATAAAACAATGTACATTATTACAATATTATAATTGCACTTTTATATACACAAGGAACTGTGACACAAGAAAAAAGCACAACGTTATATATAGCTTGAAATCTACATACATACATGTCTGAGATGAGGACATGACATTAAGATTTGAGGACAGCTGCCTTCGTACAACATTCAACTTGTACATAACAACTGGTATTTTGGTCAGTCATTAACGGTCATAGGTAATATTTTTTAAATAAGTTTGAGGTATTTATGGCATGATTACATGTATAGCAATTTGTTTGTCTTTTTGTTCTATTTACAGAGCAGCAATACAGGGAGTCACTGGACCAGCTCAGGCCAGGGCGACAGAGGTATCGTCTTCCCGTCACTATGTTCAGAAGGGTTGAATAAGGATCCTGAGAGGGAGAGAGGACATTATTCATTAACAAAGAAATATCACACTCAAGAGAATAGTGCATATTGTGGAAAAACGTTCTTTAAGCAGACTAGACGAAAAGATTGATAGAAGATCCAACTGTTGCTCTCACCTCATCTCTTGATGAAGGCGACTGGCAGTTCTCTACTGGGAACCAGTAGTCCTGAATGGATCACATCGAGCGGCTCATTGTCTGTGGCCACGATGTCATAGTCTCTGACCAACTGTAAGAGGGACAAACATGTAAATTCAAGTTAAGATGCAACGAAAAAATATTGAATTGATGATTACCCGTTGATTGAGTGTATAAACTGAGCTGAACTTAGTTTGTCTTACCCAGCACATGGCCAGCTGCAGCTGCAGCTCTGCCAGCCGCCGGCCGATGCACATCCTCTTGCCGATGCCGAAGGGAACGTGGGCGAAGGGGTTGATGGTGCTGGTCTCTCGCAGCCATCGCTCGGGTTTGAACTGCTTCCCATCCTCGAAGTACTCCTCATTGGAGCCCAGTGCGTGGCTGTTTATCATCAAAACAGTCTGTTCACGGAGGAAATAACAAATAAATCAATGTTTTCATCAAGCAAGAACAGTAGCACAATTATCAATATTTGTTCCAGGTTAAAGTTAAAGAGACAGTGCAGTAGATTACAAGGCTACAGTCCATAAAGACCTTTTTACTGTAAATCTTGATCCCTCCATACAGCTGAATTGCACACACTCTATTAAAGTTTCTCCAGTCAGACTTTGTACAGTTCTTTTCTAACATGCTTCATCCGGGCATCAGTTAAATGTAAATGAATACAATAATGTAATCTGCTCATGTCAGGTGTATGGCAACTGAGAGCTAATCCACTTACCCCTTTGGGAATGGCATAATCTCCCAACACAGTGTCTTTGTCCAGAGTTCTGCTGGTGAACGGAACTGATGGCGATAACCTGGAAGAATTTGAAAAAAAACGCATGGGAATATGGACTCGGTGAAGCTATATTATAGCTTGACACACATCTCTAAGCTGTTTAACAGCAGCTGAACACACAGAGCAAGATAAAGTGAGATTTAATCTCCAGTCGGAGGTCATGAACATTCCCTGGATGATGTGGTAACGGAATTAGCTTTAAATAACATATTTGATAACTACTTCTCGTGACTGCACCAGAAGAAACAGAAACTAGTTGACAAGTGATTGGAACGTGACCACATGGTATATTTTAAGCTGGGACCACTGGTTTTTTTTTTGGTCGTGCCACAATATCTCATGGAGCTCGGTCTTGAGCCCATCATGTGTGAGTTCTCCTTCTTAATCTTCGTGGTACTGAGTGAAATCATTAAATTACATTACATTACATGTCATTATCACATGGCAGACGCTTTTATCCAAAGCGACTTACAATTAATAAATTCGACATCTATGACGCAGCCAATGAGTTTTAACTCAAACTCTATACTTTAGGTCATAACATTATTATTATTATTATTATTATTATTATTATTATTATTATTATTATAAGGCTGCTTTATATCATTACATCATTATTTATCATGCATTATGTAAAAAGCTGTATTTTACTTTTGTAGATGTTAGGGTGACGGCCTTTTGTATCAAAGTGATGATTACTTTCAATATGAATTTAAACTAATTACTTTCTTCAGTGATAGATTTATTGTTTGGTTTAAGGTGTGTGAAAGCTAAGCAGGGGAGTAATTCAGTTATATCTGTGCCCCAATTCTACATATTCTATGGATATTTAGTTTTGGGAATATATCTACAGTAATTCCCCATGGCTAATTTTCTCAATTGAGTCTCGATTCTCTGCCTCTCCGACTCTCTTTTCCTTTTTGTAATATCAGTAATAAGCTAATGAACATGGTATGACTGATTAACTGCTGACTGATAGGAATGAATTTAATTAGACATTTAAATCAGTCGCTAGATGATGTGTCGTGTCATGTAGAGCTACTATCTCTAATGTAATTGTGTGCTGCAGATATTCTGTCCTGCATTTGTTGCAAGTACATCTGCATGTTTCTCTTTCAGGGAGAATAAAGCCAAATCCAGAGGAAGAAGAATATTGTTTGATGCTGGCTGAATTAATTGATGTAAAGTTTACTTTTCCCCTCTGGAGGTCATGCCCTTGCTCATAATGTAACCGTATCTGTAGGATGTTTTATTGGCAGCGTTCTGTGTGACAGTGCTTGGCCGTACCTCATAGACTCCTTGAGGCAAGCCTTGAGGTAGGGCATGCTCTTGATGTGCTCTCCGCACGGGTTCTGGTCAGCAGGCACCACTTCTTTAATCTCCTCCCGCAGCCTCCTCTGGGCGCCAGGGTTACGTGACAGGTTGAAAATAGCCCACAGCATACCGTTGGCAGTCTGAGAAACATAAACACAGAGAAAGGGGGAGAGAGAAAGAGAGAGGGATAGAGAGAGAGAGGGAGGCAGAGAGGAAATGTCACTTAGTGAGGCAACTACTTTTAGTGCATTCCTCTGTGGGGTCCTGAAAGGAGCTGAGGAATGTTCGGGGTTCCTCAAAGGCTCCTCAGTTACGTTCACACCACATATCTTTTTTTGAAGCACCTGTTTTTTTTACAGGCCGAACTGATTTTTTTTTCTTTCCCACACTTTGAGCAAAATAGGTGAAAGGTAAAACATTTGACCTCGTGTTCAGAACTGTAAGCGGGTGGGCTCCATCTACGTGATCACCAATGTCATTTTATTAAAAGGGTCAAATGTTCATCAATCTAAAGCTGGAATAGGCAGAAGTAGCTTTGTGGACGAGTTCGACATGTTTATTTGTTTTTCTTGGAACATTTCCTGATTTAGATATTTCTGTGCAGCTCCAAACATCACTCACTGTCTCTACTCCTCCGATCTGCAGCTCTGTGATGGCAGCGTAGAGCTCCTTCTTTGAGAGGTTGCTGTTTTGCAGGATGTCACCGATCAAATCGTCATCAGCTCTCTCCTCAGCGTTTCTCTTCAGCTTCTTGTCGATGTAGACTTTGGCTGAGGAAAAACAAAGGAACAAATAATGTAGACCTACGGATTTCCTGTGAATTTCATCACATATTTTGGCAGATTGTGATGTTGGGTCACATCTACACGATCTATTGACAAAAAGTAATTTGGTCTTCATGTACACATCTACAAAACAATTATAAAAGTTTGATAAGTTTATTTTCAATGTGTTGTCTTATGTTTGAATGCCTCTGCCAACCAGTCAAATGAATTTGTGTGTATTAAGTGTATTTCATAATAATTAGCATAGACAGTGACCGTGGCCTTTGACCTTGCACCACCCAAGTGGACGTTTGTGTTCCTGAGATGTTGTCATTACAACAACGGGGGTGGACATGAGGTCATAGTGACCTTGACCCTTCACCTTTGCCTATATGGCTGGCTGAAGTATAGGTCATAAACCCTGCCTTCTCCGTGTAAGTGGATGTGACACGGACCCAAATATAAAGTTCAAATAAATGTCAAATAATCTTTATATAAGATGGTTTCTACCATTTTAGGTAGTTCCTCGTCACATGTTTGTCCAAATGCCTGTACGTTTATTTTAAATTAGTTATTTAGACTTCTGGATGGTGGGAGGAAGCGGAGTCACATAGTCAATCTTTATATACAGTTTCTGCTTCAGTCCAAGTTCACGTTTATGCCAAATTTAAAGAAATTCCCTCAAGGCATTCCTGAGACATTGCGTTCACGGGACAAAAATAAAATGCCTCCATCCAAGACCTAAATAACAACATCATGTCTGACATTAACTTTCTCCATTTAAATGTGTAGGTCTCCTGTTTTGTATTTACAGGGCAAGTTATCTATAGGCACCAAATCATATGAGACTCCGAGGCACCAGCGAGGGCCTTGCTATTTTGGTTCTGCCATTCCAGTTCAACTTGAATGATCCCTGCCTTATCATCAGCCATAAGCTTATTAGGGCAGAGCATCATTCAAATCACATGACATTAAAACGGACTAAATGACTTACAGTCCGCGGCGACTAAAAATACCCTAAATCATGCTCCATGTAAGTGAAGTGCGTGTATGTTAGTGAGGCAGCGACAGCCGCGTAAACAGCACCATCTTCCTTCTCCCCCCATGTTTCACCCCCTCCACCCGCTACTACAAATATTTGACAGATTTCTCCCTCTTAGGTCATGCAGTTTACTACAACTCTGGCTGACATTTACCGAGGTTGCCAAGTACACAGAACCCTGAAGCACCCGGTTCAAACCTCACTCCTGCCCTTCTGTGCTTTTCTGATTGGAAGAGGGCTAGGTCTATAGCCGGGTGTCACCACCTGGTACATGCATAGCACGACACCGGCTCCTGAAGTTGTTCCGAATGTTATCACGACACATTGCTGCTTTTCGTGCGTAACATAATACCAAGTCGCAACAGGCTTGTTCCTTAACGTTAACCCTAACTGAACCCTTACGTAAACGGCATTGGATGACATGTGAAAGGCTGGGGATGCATGGTTATGAAAAGTACTTGAACTATTTATACCCCATCCAATGACACCGTGTAGGAATGCTGAAGCAAACTGTCCCAGAACTTTTGGAAACGATGAGTTTGTGGAGGCGCAGTTGTTGAACTGATGTTGTGTAGTAAACTTGTGCGTGGGTTTGTACCTGTGCTGAAAATGCGATCCCACGCTGCGGTGTGGTCCTGCCATGTTTTGGTGTTGAGGCACTTGTGGATCTCAACCGGTGTCACCATCATCATGCCAAATGTGCTCATCATCTACAGAGAGGACAGAGGGAAAAAGGGATTAAGAGTTAAACCTAATCATCTCCACTGAAATTCTTTGATTAAACCTTTTTCAAGAGTTTGCTCCGTGCACCCGCCGCCCTGTGCGACCCTCGTGAGCCTCCATTTATCATCTCTTGACTTTTGACCATATCGGTTTGCCCCCAGTAAATACAACAAGAGTGTGGATCAGCCGCTGAACCGGCTGCAGTTCAGCAAACCCAGGCTCAACGTGAACCTGATGAACTGCACTCACTGCAGTCAGCCTCGGTGTCGCATAGATCCTCGCCCTCAGGACACAATGCTGCTATGACAGGATGACAGGTGGCATAGACTCACGGTTTTCACAGCTGTGATGAAGTTCATGGCCTCCTCGTTGACCTCCTCCTGCAGCAGACCGAACCTCTTGTCGTAGAGGACCAGACAAATGGCTGAACCACAAAAAAGTGTAGAGAGTGAGTTTCCAAACTCAAATAACATGTAGGTACAGAGCAGAAGACACACTTTTAGATATGAATAATATAAAAGCAGGTATAAATGATCAAATGATTAGTCTTTAAATCATTTATTTGAAAATAGGATGATTAATTGATGAAAATACACATTGTTTAAGTCACCTTTAAAGTTGAGTTTCAAATTTTCTTTGTATTTACAGCTTTGTGACATGTGATAGAAAAGACATTTAGAATGACACAATAAAAAACTTTTAATTGATTGAAAATCGCTACTAGTTGCAGCTTTAATGAATAATCTAACAATAAAAAATGAACTTACTCTCAAACGACCATTTATTCAGTTCGAAGTATAAGTCTTCAATCTTCCCATCGACGTTTACTCTTCCAATTCTGCTGACGAAATCCTCCAGCACCTGTTTTTCAAAAAGCAGAAACAGTCAAAAACCCCAAAAGTAACTTTAAATAAAACAAGCAAAAATAAAAACTCTTCAAAATGCTTCAGGCATCGGAATCTCACCTGGTTGATTTTGCGATCCAGCTTCACCACCTCGGTGGGTTTCATGAGCTTCTGCTGGAAGGCGCTCCTCACCCTCTGCCAGTCTTTCCCCTCCCTGCAAAGCGACAAGTTAGGATCCGCTCTTTAAAGAACAGCAGCAATAAAAACAGCGTCTTCTACTTCAAACAGCGTCCTGGGGAGTTGTGCGTAAAGGGATGGAAGGAGTACTCACAGGATGAGGAGTCCGTACGCCTCGTTCCTCAGGTCCCTGTATGCTTTCCAGGGTTTGATCTCCAGCCTCTGAGGGTAATTTCCCTCCTTCCTGTAGAGAGCCTCCAGCAGGCAAGGTGCGCCAATGTGCACTGACTCAAAGGAGCCCAGCTTCATCCGGAACATCTTTCCGAATTTCTTATGATAATCAATCTAAAAGAAAAGAAATCTTCTTTAAAAATGTTCGTACTTTATTTTCTATGTGCTACTGACTGAAAAACAACCTCCACTCTACTGTAAAATAGCAATGTTACTGTACCAGCGCCTCGTGTTGTCTCGTCAGACCTCCTTTACGCAGCAGCTCCACCAGGCTGCCGACCAGGGGCCAGTTGGTGGGTCCTGGGATCGCGTCCAGGCTCTGCGCTCTGGAGGCGGCGTGAGGGCACTGCGCCGCCTCCACCACATCCTTCTGCTCCAGGACGCACACTGAGGATGTGGGCTTGAAGTGCTGCAGCCCCACGGACTTCTTCCTCAGCAGCTCCACTATCTGAGGGACCTTCTTGATCTGCGTCCTCATCCTCTAACGCTCTGCTGAAAATAATGTAAAAAAAAAAAAACTACTGTTAGGAGCAGCTCTTCTTTCTTATCTCGGGGATGGGGGGGTTCCCTGTGTCTTATTTCTTGGAAGTGGCACACCTTGCTGCATTATATATATACCCTCACAGTGTTTATTGCCGCCGCGCACGGAACCAATCAGGGGCCGGTGCTGCATGGTGTGGCCGTCGAGCCTACCATTCATTTATGGATCCACGTTGAGAGGACCTGACCCCGGATAGACCAGAGGAAATGCCCCCCCCCCCTCCCCCTCCCCCTTCCTCCCCCTCCCCTCCTCCCCTCCTCCTCCTCCTCCCCTCGTATTATAAATAAACACCCAGGCCGCAGCGGAGGTGACGCGGTTCGCTTGAACCGTGTTTCAGAGCGACCCGCCGCTGCAAGAACCGAAACTTTGGCAAAGCAAATACTAGTGCCACACTTCTGCACCGTGGGCAAATATTTGACAGATTGCAGGTCTTGTGTGTGTGTTGAGTGTGTGTTTGCTTTGCTCGTGTTTTGGAGTGTGTGTTCTTTGTGGAGGGCATTAAGGGGGGGTACCTGAGCCCTTTCAAAGCAATTACATTTTGTGAATGTTTTTTGTGATAATTGCAGATCAAAAAAAACTCTCAAAAACACAATGGGTTGGTTTGAATTTACCATATTTCGTCCTCATAGCTGTACAGGAATTGGAATTGTCCTTGAATCCAAACGTTTTTCAGATCAATTGAATCAAATTGTGGATTACCAAAACTGTCCAAATCTTTATAAGGATAAGACATTGGTAACACAACCTACAAACTTTTATCCTTATTAGGACTTTGCATCAACTTCCATTAGTCGTGGACAGCCTAACGCAAACCTTATCGCCAACTTTAACCACAACCAATTCATGCCAAACCCAAACCTGAACCAAACCACAACTCGTATCGTACCTCTAATCTTAACCAGGAGAAATGTTGATCATTAAAGAACTGGGCTTTTGTCCCCATGAGGACCAGAGGTGGCAAAGTGCATTATCTGCTCAAGTACAAGAACAGATACCAAAAATGACTCAATTAATAGTATATGTATTGATGATTTGATTTTAATAAAATACACAATTGATTAACAGCAAGGGTTCGTCTTTTCTGTGTTTTTGTCCATTTAGGTTCAAACCACTCTGGATATTGAGAAGTGATTAATGATTAATTTCTCTAATACGCATAAAAAAAAATCAAGCCAGTTTTGATAATGTAAGGAGTAGAAAGAACAAATATTTCTGTTTTAATGTAACAAGTAACTTTAAGTATTCATCAGAAAATGTATTACTCAGGTACAGATACCTGAAAAGTTCACTTAAGTGTAGTAACAAAGTATTTGTACTTTATTACTTCCTCTGCTCGAAAAGGTCCTTTAGGTAAGAAAAATGAGCACTCACACACTCATACACACACACACACACACATACACACACACACACACACACACACACACACACACACACACACACACCGCCCCCTCAGAGCTGCCATGGCTTAAATCACATGTGTGGGGCCCCCTCGATTATTACCCTGTAAATGTCTCCTTCAGTGACTCAGGTGGCATCGCAGCGACCTTGATCTGGGACTGGTGTTGGCTGCGTGTTGGGGAGTGAGCGAGAGCCTCCCCAGGTGTAACACACACACATCAATCACCCCCCAGCCTCCAAAATAAAAGACAGAAAGAGAAAAAAACCGGCACGTACAAGCTCACAGGGTTCATTTGGCTCCCTGGGGTTCAGAGCACGCCGGACATGAATAGTATCACATGATATAAAGCAGCTTTGCCATTTTGTAATTTATACATGTATTATTAATATGGAATGGAAGGTGCAGTGTCACTCGTGTGTTTTCTTGCTCGACAATCAACACTGGTTTCAAACAGCCGGTCTGGAAACATCGTCTTTTAAAGCTCGCACACGTTTAACACGTTGTCATTTTTTGTTTGTTTGATCAGCAAAAAGAACATGGGAGAAAAAACACACAAGGTGCAGTTTTACATGTTGCAAGTCAGGCACAGGCGTGTATATTTTGGCAGGACACGGTGACTTTCCACAGTTTCCGTACAGATTAAGCAAATAATGAGGTTTCGAGATGCTAGAAGATGGATGTGTTGCATTTGAGCAGAACCAGGTGCCGTGTTTCCCCCTGTTTCAAGTCTGCATGTGAGATTAAGTCCACGGGAAGCTTCACATTCATCATACAGACACCAGAGTGCTATTCATCTAATTTACAACAGGAAATATACTCTATACTATCAGCAACATGTCAATACTGAATAAAGAATAGTACTTCAATGTTCAATGACAACATATTTGTTTTCTGCCTAAATACCCGATCTCACATCCACTTTTTGAAACAGCAGTAATATTAAACTGTGGGAAAACATGGTGGTCTGGGTTAGTACAGGAAAAGTTCACAGTTATTTTATACACAATATGGTTATTAATATTTAATCAAAACCACACTCTTATCTTCCCAAACCAAAGTGTTTTCATTCGGCTACATAAACGAATAAGAATACATTTATGTAGTACAAACAATTTTCTTATTAATGCACAAGAAAAATAAAAGAAGATACAATATTGAAAAAACAAAAAGAAAACTTAAAATGAACAGAGAAGATAACGATAATGGAAATATAAGAGGAAATGTATTTGCAGCCTGTATTTTACAAAATTGCCCAGTTGAAATCAACATATGCCACAAAAATCCACGACTAACTAACAACTAAAAACTAAAACCTTGTAGTTAATGTTACTAAAGTCAGCATTTATTCACAGACTAACTACTAATACAAATTGGTTTGATGAATCTAAGGAAAATTTCCTCTCTCTCTCTCTCTCTCTCTCTCTCTCTCTCTCTCTCTCTCTCACTCTATCTCTTGATGTTATTGCTGTTATTAACGGACCAGCAGGTTGTTGAGCAAGGCTTCATCCCAGGACTTCAACCTCCCAGTGTCCTGCTCTGGTCTGGCATATTGAACACGAGGTAGCACTGGCAGTGTCACGGACCGCTGGCAGCACGCACAGTGCAAGTCGTAGAGAAAACATGTTTTGTCGTGAGGTTGTCTGTCGGCAAATAGTGCGACGCAATACCCCCCCTCCATGGCCTTGTGTGTAAGTGAGTGAGGGCTAAAGCGTAATAACTGTGGACGTGTGTTTGTTCGATTTCCTCATCAGGGGTAATCAGCGATTATTTGTCAAGGAACATTTTGTCATTCCATATTAAATATTAGCTGTAAAACAAGCACAAGCTGCTTTTGGAAGAAACTGCGATAATTTATCACAAATGTGTTGCACAGTTTAACACAACTGCATTAACTGTTTTTCTCTTTTTTGCACCTATCTTTGATTCAGATTTGTAATATGTTTTTACTCATTCATTGAACTTGGACAACAATAAAAATCCATTCTGTTTTACTGGTTAAACTCAGAAGCAGAAAAGTTTGGTCTGATAAATGACACAAGTGAATTAAATGAACATCTCTGGTTTTCTTGTGTTTGACAAAGAACAAAATGAATTTGCAGAAAACACACAATATAAGTAAATAACATGAATCAATTTCAAAGCATTGTCAGTCCATCGTTTCTCTTCATATCTCTTGTTTCATCTTTTGTGTCAATTAGATGATTTATGTAAAATAAAGCCGAAGCATCCTGAATCAACTGAACTCCGGGGTCAACTGATCCTTGACCCCTTGATCACTCAGCTCTCATCTCATCATCTCCTCATTGAGATATCACCTTGATCACACCCGACTCCACTTTCTGTGCGTCTTACGCTGAAATCAGCGAGGGCTTTGTAGTCGGGACATCGGCCGGCACAGAGATAAGTGACAAACTGAGATAGGGGGCAGTTGACCTTCTCAGGCAGCAGCAGCGGAGTCATCAGCACACAGGGCAGGCAAACCTGATGACTCTAACTCACTCACATCCCAATTGACTGACAGGTCAACAGGTTCGGTGATCGGGTTTGAAACGAAGGTTGCACCGTATGTACGCACATGTGAAGGAGAAGCACGGCCATGCATGCACACAAAGATGCACATTCATCTATGGGAGCACAGGCACACATTCATCTGCCCGGCGAGAGACCACCGTGCTCCTGGAGGCCACAGAGGAGGAGATTAGTCGGGGATCCTTAGTTGAGATGGATATGCTCCGTACAGTCACATCAGCCGGGGCGGTCGCATGACGACGCTGACCTAGAATGTGAGGTGCCCCCTTCCACGAAGCTCACTCTTACTTAGAATGAAAATATTTACAACAGAGCCGGAGTGAAGTAATGCATACTCCACCCTCTGCCCTACATCGCGCCGGCTCAGGCTCCCACAGAGTTGACAGAAATATTCCTAACTAGTGTTGACAGTGCCGGCAAAAGATTTCCCTCGCTTGCATTTTAACAACTTGATCTGTCGTACAGCCTTTCCCCCTCACCGTTACTCAGTGCTTCCCGATTCGTTGCACTTTCTGTGTGGCCATGATTGTGCATTAAAATTCTTGATATCAAGCCAATTTTAATATCACGAAACATAAAAGATTTGACACGCTGACAAACAAAGGTTTTATTTATTTCATGGGTGCCACAACAGCCTATAGATTATGTACACTGGCCAGAAAGTAGGTCATTCCTATTGATAAAGAAGATGGGGAAGAGCTGGAGCTGGTGAGGAAGGAGAATTCCATGAACCTGCTGACCTCCTCCTATACACTGAGGCTGCAGGCTGCATTCAGCGCTGCGGCGGGAGAGGCCTGCTCAGTATCTGGGTCAGGATTCCCTGGATGGAGGAGGACCCACCTCTCTCCTCTCTGACAGCAACAAGCTGAGGAAACAGAAGAGAGGCTACAGGCCTGTTCTTGTTATGTGGTATTTATGTAAAACAGTTACAGTCAAATGTTTCTTCACAAAAACATTCAGAGATGACTTCACAGCATCGGGAGTGTCAGAGCCAAAGTGCTGTTAGTGAGCAAATTACATGATTAAAGCCCATAATAACACTCCATAGGAAATTAAGGGCCCAGACTGGCATTATTATCTTTACAAAATAAACACAGCAATGCGTTGATGATGTCAGATGGGATTGGGTGTGTCCCCCCCTGCCACCCTTACAGGATAAGCGGCACAGATAATGGATGGATCGTTGAATGGATGTCAATATCAGGTGAAGTTTGACTGGTCTTGTAGATGCCGTGGGTTAAAAATGAGTTAAAACACAGTGGAAACCTACATTGGCAAACTGTCCCGGTAGCTGTATCGCTTTGGGCGAGACTTGTGGTTCACCCTCGAGAAGTCTATCTGTCCCATTGTCTGCTTTAGAAAGACTTTTTTGGTTTGTATTTAAGATTGTTTTGACTTTAAACTTGTTAATTCCTGTTTTACTTTGCAGGCTCTCTTCTTGTTTGTCTTTTGATTACTTTACTTCCTGTAAAGTGAGTCAGCCATACCCCCAAAGTTTTTTTTTACCTGTTCCCAATTATCCCTACCTCCTTTGTGTAATTAATAATTATGCATCAATCCATTATCACGTTATCCTTTAAGTGTCATGGGGGAGCTGGAGCCAAGCCCATTGGGTGAGGGGCAGGGGTACACACCCTGGACAAGTCGCTAGTGTTTCACAAACAACCTTCTGCCTCCGATCAACGTAATCCCTAACTGCAAAACCCACACAGACACAGGAGCAAACATGCAAACTCCACACGGGAAATGCCACCAACATGCTTTGTTTCCCCTTTGTGTGATAAAATGTATTTACCTTTGACAACATCGTTAAGAATGTCCCCCCGGTGTGTATATATGGATTGTATATGTGAGTATGTAGATTAGATGCTCAGAGGGTGAGTGGGTCGTGAACACGATCCGTCAACGGCCGATTGTTCTTGACTGTCAAGTATTTGTTCTGCTGGTCAGAGAACAGCAGCACCTTGCGAGAACAAAGACTATAAGATCAAAGGTAGAAGTCAGTGAGATATGATATGCAGCTGAAGATGCTGACTTACTGTAACTGCTCTACCTTCTGCGGGCGCGGGGACGATAGTGTGTGATCGTCTGTAGGAAGTGACGGTCAGTAGTATTTGACTGCAATAATAATTACTAATTGAAAATAAATATTATACTACGATTATTATGCAGCATGTGTGTCACACTCGCTGCCATGGCCCCAATCAACTCGTTGATTACATCGTTGGCACACTCCGGTGAACTTTGACCCCTCCATTGACCTGCGTCTCAGAGGTAAATTTGTCAAAGTTTTGACCTACAGATACAGTACACCCCCGTGGCCCCATCAACTCATCGCCCTGCCTCTGTTATCTATGATAAACAAAGGCTCCGGGTGGATGTCATCATGCACCTATGTCCTGTCAGCCTGCCTGATGGGGGGGCATTCAAACGATGCCATGCATGGCAGAACACAGAGAGGTTTGGACGCACACACCTAACATGCCTCATCTGAGCTTCATGGTGGTTAGAGATTGAAAAACATCCTTTAGCTGGTCCTGAAAAACACACCAAGCATGAAAATTATCCTTTGAGGTCGCTGTGTTCTGTAGATAACTGTAAATCTGAAATTAAATAGCTTACTCTTCTGAGCTACTTGTATCCTAATAAATAATCATTCTCATGGATAAACACTCTGAATGTGATAAAACAGAGCTGGGAAAAGCATAAAGCAAAACTAAGACTGGATCTCAAATACAATTTGTATGAGTAGATTAGTTTTGGACTTAAAATTATATATTTTTTATTTTCTTTCCTTTTTTTTGCTGACTGCTGGATATCATGTTCCAGGCTGGTACCTCATGAGATAGAGGTCATTTTTAAACAATTAATTTACTCCTTTTCAAATTTGCTACAAATTCTTGCTCTGAAACACGCTTATGAACACATTAAAACTTCTCTTGTAATGTCAACGTCGGTATGGATCCTCCTTCAACACTTTTTATCGTGACATCGCCATTCGGTTTGTTTACCCATCTCACAGCGCTATGAACCCTGGGTAGTTCGCTTTGGAAACAGCCTGTAGCCATGGCTCTGTGAGGCTGTACAGTGACCGCTGTATTTAATGCTGGACATACAAACCTCAACCTGGTGGTGGCGGTACATTTTAACTCAGGGGTTCACAAAAGTCCTAAGGGCTCATCCTCTGGAAACCATGAATATCTGGACAAAGATCTGTGAACACAGATTTGAAAAGTTTGTCATGAGCCTTTTTCAGAGCCACAAAGTGACTTTAGGGATCATTTCCCATCTCAGATCTTGCCAAACAGACAATTTGAGCATAAGTGTCAAACTTACAAATGACGCATGGATCTGGATACAAGACCGTGATATACAGTAAACAACAGATGAGGGCTAATGTCCGCCTTTTCTTGGGAATTCATATCTGCTCAGCCACAAGCCTGGGACTACATTAGAGCTCCATTGTTATATCTTGGCATATGGCGGGTAAAAAAAGTGTTATCTGGCACACTGCCCGTCTATATCATAATTCCCTGTGATGCTGGCTTCAAGGGAAACTGGAGATGAATAGTGGAGGTCAGGTTTGGGTTACAGGCAAAAAACCGACACAGGGAAACAGACTTTCTCACACACCCAGCAATGTTACTACTAATGTTTCTCTCGATGCCAAATAACTCTGTGAATACAAATAAATTGGTTCCACATGAGCTGGCTGACTGGACTGATGGTGATTCCCCTCCACTGACTGCTCAGCCTCACGGAGCGGAGTATCCTTCATTCAGAGCATGTGTGAAAAAATGTCTAAGAGCATAACAACCTTCTTTTGTGGGGCAGTGGTGTTTACTACAGGATGATGGACTGCTGCACTCATTTCCCCTCATTCCTCTGTTATGAGGATTACCCAGAGCCCTGGTTTTACAGAGAAAGAGCCCCCTCGCAAACTTCCAGGAAAAGTTGTGCCTTCATTTTGCACATGACAAGTTCCTTCTCATTCATAAAGACAGAGCGAGCAAATACGGGGGCTTTTTAGGGACAGGGGAGGGGATGTGAACACACCCTGCCACTCACCCGTTGAAAAACATTCCTGAGCGTACAGTAACATTCTCGGGTTTCATTGGGAAAGGAACCGCATTGCTCAATGACATAGTAAACACAAGGAGAGAGAGTCTCAAAAGAATGGTGATAAAGGCCATGAAAACACGCATGTTGAGGCAGTAACTCAAACGTAACCCCCACCACATCCAAAGGCTCTCCGTGGAGATGTGCTTTCATGTGGGCAACAACAAGTCTTTTCATCAACTCTTCCTTCTCCAGACACAAGTTGTGCAAGGCCGTGTTTTGATCGCTCTTTGGGATGATTTACTGTATTGGGGGGGGGGGGGGGGGGGGGGATGAGGGAGAGAGAAAAACACACCTGTAACCAATGCAGGGGAATACGAACTCGCCCTGTTGTGAGTAGAAGTAAACCTGCAAATAGGCCGGTTCAGACCACCTAGCGAGCAGTAGAGCTCTCGAGAATCACAAACGGATGACAACCCTCGCTTTCGTTGTTTTGTTTTGTTTTCAATTGTTTACATGATAAGTACCTGCTTTGTGACCTGTACACAACGACATGAAGTGGGTGTGAACAGTGTGTCGTCATTCAGGATTTGTTGGTTATAGATACAGAGAGAGGGTTTAAGAGCCGCCTGACCACCTGGCAAGATACAATATAAAGTCTACTTTACCTTCACTGTCATCAACAACCTTAGGAGTCAAGGGATATTGACTTGTTCACAGTTAAATGCAGTAACTGTAGGAATGTGTGTTACATCTGAATAATCAGATCTAGCCATTTCACTACTGATAATTCGAACCAAGGTTCAAGTCTTTGTTTTCGTTTGATTTGCAATTTTCAGAGCACATTTAAGACCTTATGGTTCAAACATTTTATTGTCAGACACAATAAAAACGTTCTAGTTGAAACCGGGCTTATGCCAGAAAGGAGGGAGTAGTCCACTCTTGAGAAAACAAGTGTATGCATTCATTTTTCCAAGTTGTGTCAGTATGGGTTTGATTTGGAGATGGTTCTGATTTGTACGAAGCAGAACTGGACTACTTTTTTATTTAATGCTTTAAGTTTAGTTTAGTGTCAAATTGTAAATCAAGGGTCTGGCTACAGTAAATGTGCTTGATGGGGTTAGGTGGATTTGAATAACAGTATTTCTGACCTTGAGCTTCAGCCAGTAGCTCTCTTCGTCTTCTGGAGGAGAACAGGGGAATATTCCCTGGTTTGTTCCGCGGTGCGTTTAGGGCATCGTGTGAACTCACCATCACACAGCAGCTAGGCTCTCAGCGGAAGGTTTATCTGTGTAGCATCCGCACAGCAGTGGATGGAGACATTGAGATTTCGGAGGATTTGGCCAAGAGGAAGCATATAAATGGAAAATAAAATTCTAGCCTAAAATCGCATCCTGTGGTAGATCACAGGTAAGATGAGTTTTGGAGGATGTGTATTTCCCTATGGTTATGGAGAAGGTTCTTTCTAAAATGTAGGAGCTATACCAACTAAGTGCAGTGTCCTTAATGGCAACCCAGGTCCTAAGACGGTCAATTCAAATGTCATGATCTACAGTATCAAAGGCTGCACTTAGGTCTACGAGGATTAAAATTGCGCTCTCTCCTCTAACAGCAGCTGAAGGCTAGTGTCTGTACTGGGTAATGCTCTGAAACCTGATTTAAATTCCGCTAAAATGTTTAATGACACATAAAAAACAAAAGTTAGGTCGAAACCACTTGAGAAAAAAAAGGCGTGGGCGATCTGTAGATTATTAAAATCAGTCCTGGGTTTTTGGAGTTAATTGTAAATTCCTCATTTTAGCTAGCAGTGATTGTTACGGGTACGGTGTCAGTCGCTGCTGTCTCAACTTCCTGCAATTACCCAGAAAGACCAAACTATTAAAAGCTTCCTGTGAGGCGACCACATTTTTATTGTTTTAATATCTTTTTTTTTTGTCATGGTCACGGCAATAGAGATGCTGTTGTTTGGTTGGTCGACCACAGATTTGGTGCCGATATTCATGGTCCCCAGAGAATGAATCCTAATGGATTAATGATCCACAATATTTTGTATAGCACCATAAGCAGGTTCCGATTTATTTATTTATTGGAAAATATTTAAGTATCTACCAGATTATCGTTCATACAAACATGTATGTTCCTCCACACTACTACAGTAACTCTTGAGATACCCTGACTTGTCACAATGAAGACAACATTTCAATTATTCCAAAATACCTGATAAATAAATGATGATATTCCCATCAGCCGCAGATGTAGAAAATGATAATGGATTCAGAAGAGGATCAACAGTTCTTCAATAGTTGAAGTAATTTAGTATTATTTCTTCTCGTTGACAGTTTTTGAAGGTTTATCTCTATATTTATGTGTATGATTGACTGTGCACTGTACTTCCTATTTGTGTGCTTGTAAACACAATTAATTAACATTTTCCACTTTTAGCCAAATGTATTTTTTAGTTTCATAAGCTCCTGCAATGAAACGATTGGAACACACAATCACAAGGTGTATGGAGTCGTGCACGTGTTAAGACGTGCACGACTCCATACACCTTGTGATTAACCACTCCATCATTTCTGTCTTCTTGTTTTCTTGCTACGTTGCTGTTTTTCCACCATCTTCACACATGTTTACAAAGTCTTCTGTGGTTTCAACCACCATTTATGCTGGTTGTTACAACATCTGTCTGGCGTCGGTGTTGATGTCGCGGAGCAACGAAGCCCTGAGGTCATCCAGTCTGATCAAAAGAGGTTTTTAAAAAGGTGTTTAGTGCGTCGGGCAAGGGCTGGCCCGGCTGTTTTGGAAAGCACGTTGTGTATGAAGCGGAGTTTTTTTATGTGTTTGTGTGAGCATGTGTATGTACAAGGTAACGAGGGCACGGAGACTTTGTTCTGAGCTGTGCAATTGAGGTGAGATATTCGTTGCAAATGGAGCCAGCCTGTTGAGTTCAGAGGGGTCCTTGTGTACCCTGCTCTGAACTCTTGCAACCCCAGTGTGTGTGTGTGGGTCTGTGTGTGTGTGTGTGTGTGTATGTGTGTGTGTGTGTGTGTGTGTGGGGTGAAAGGGGTGGTAGTGGTAGGTAAATGAGTGAAGGAGCTAAAAAACATGCACCGGTCGACCTTGCCTCTGCCAACATGGTGGAAAGTGATGCCCCCCCAGCCTGCACATCCACACACCCACACATGTACGCACACACACTCACACACACACACACACACACACAAATACTCTTTGCCCCTCAACACTTACTTGTGTGGATGTGAGGGTGATAACATGCAGTACCTTGTGAAACCGTGTGCGTCATTTATGACGTTTCCAATAGATGTTCAGAAGTGATTTATTAATACATAAAAAAATAACACATTTTGTGATAGATTTGTATAATATTGTTAGGTTAAAGGTTAAAACAGCGCATGCAGCAAAATATCTTTAATTAAGTCACATTAAGAGAACACATAAACCAGCACTTCTTTGACTGAATTCCACCACAATGCTGAGTTTTAAACAGCAACATTTTTCACAGTCAAAATTGATTAGGACCCCAAGAAAATCCAAGTTAAGTCAGAGGGGTAATAGTTTGGTTATATGTTCCTTAGTAGAAATATTTAGTAAGTCATATTTCTTTTATTAATTTTCAGCTCTGATTCCTTTAAAAATCCTTCAAATAAAAATCAAACCTCTCGAAATGGGTAAGAGAACAAAGGCTGTAATCAATATCAATCCTTATTCACTCAATGAAATCAGTCCATAAATTTGCTTTATTGTTTTGACTGACACTAAATCACACGAAACAATGTGTATAAATGAGCTCAACATGCAAATAAACAATATATATCTCAAAACTATATTTAGACTTTAAGACCCTTTTTGCGACAAATTTGTCATGAAAGGATCCAAATTGAAATGATATGGAGTCAATTTGTGGATTTTTGGGGTCTTGTGGGTCTGGGGTTAATGGGTATTTGGTAGCGCTGCCATTGGTCACTCTTTGTCATTACACTTGTGCTGGTTGTAAGGTTCAATGAGTTAGTGTGGCTATAAACCATTGGCTGTGTTGACGTGACATATACGGAGCAGTACAACTTGTTTGTCTGAACTGTTGGTACATTTAATACAGTGTTCAATGACCTGAGGCAGCAGGAGATCGCAGAGGGAGGGGACAGTTGATTGCAAACCAACAATTAAAAGTTTAACTCACTTCTAAATGAGGCCGGAAGCACGGATCCTAAAATGGTTGTGCTTTGGCTCTAGTTGACTTGTTTTTGTCAAATGTTGATGTATGAACTACATGTGTACAGTGTGTGCGTGTACAGGCTCACTGTGCGTCCACGTCGGATGTTAGACGGGGGCCAGCGGGGCCACAGAGTTACTGACCTCTGCTCAGATGTTATTACACCAATGAGGCCGCCCATCTGATCGTTAACCCCTCACTGCGTAATCACACCAACCTGTGTGTGTGTGTGTGTGTGTGTTTGTACTCTCCTCTGCGTCTCTCTCCATCTCTCTCGCTCTTTCCTAACCCTGTGTTTTTGCTACTGTACTTCATTTGACGGTATCGATTTCTCCACCTCCTCAAAGCCTCCGACTGCAGGACTCTGATCTGCTGTAGGGTTGTGATCTTTTCTGACCACGGACACAAAGTGGAAAAACACTCTGTCAGTAGGAGAGAGGCGTCTTGTGTCTCTGTGGGTTAACTTCCTATAATCAGAAGAAAACTTGGAGCACTTTAACTGCTGGTAAAAGTTCCTTATAAGAGTTGTGAGGTGTGGTTACTCTTAATAATGCATTAGGGACAGTTTATTGGGTGGTAAATATTATTTCACTGTAGCGGAAGTCATTTTCTCCCAAAGGGCACTGTAAAACTTTATTTGGCTCTGTTCAGCATTAAGTTCAGCCTCTATGAGGCAGGATTTAATTGCTGTCATTTGTGTTGAGTTACAGTGTGTAGTCAGCAGTTCAAAACTAAGTGTGCGACAGAGTGAAAAGTTCATTTTTTGTGGCTGTGTAGGATTAGGAGAAATGAAAACCAGGAGTTCAGGAAGAAAAGGGATTACGGTAGCGTGTTTCATTTGACAAAACAAAGTTTCTGAGTGTGTCGCATGGAGTTCATCAGCAAGTGATCAGACTTTATTGTTTTATGGCCCCTCGTCCAATTTGGATTAAGAGTTAAACAAAGATATTAAACATCTAAAGGTCCAAAACGAACCAAGCACATATTGATGATACTGTATTTCTAACTACTGCTGTAGCTCACATTCATCCAGTTTATTATTATAATATCCATGATATCTGAAAAACTTTTTTTTGATACATTTGTAAATAAATTTCAAAGATATGTGTTGCAGCTTCAATTTTTGTCTTAATCACTCAAAAAGTCAATTTCATAATAAATAAAATAATTTCTAAAATGACTCACATCGACTTTTAATCAAAGTTGGACCTTTATGAATTCCTCTGTCTGTGAAAATCTCTCTTTTTTATTTCTCTTTCATCTTTCTGTTTATTCTTTCATCATCACATGTTATTGCTTGTTGGACCAGTCCTTTGTAAATTGACATCCTCCGATGCCTTATCAAGCTTTTGGCCACAGGGTCAAAAAAACATTCAGTTCATGTCGCCCATTTACGGTAACACGACACAATCGGTAAGCTTGGAGCCGGGGGGGGGGGGGGGGTTGTGCGTGTCCAGTGGCCTGTTTATCTGTTTGACCCATGCTGTGTTCTGTGTTAACGGCTTGTGGAGGAAGTCAGGGTCCTGCGGTCTGCTGCCTCCTGGTGAGCCCAGAGGAGATGTCCGTCTGTTTGTCGTTACAGGGTTGATCTGTCAACATGACCTGATCAAATAACTATTACACATTTTGGCAGGTTGTGCTCGGTATCAGTGCGTGTGTGTGTCGGGGGGGGGGGGGGGGGGGGGGTATTTGCCAGGGTGACTAGTAGCTTGTTGTGAAGCCATGGTCTCTGTTCCATTTGTTGGACACGTGCACGCATGTGTGTGTGTGTTATTGTCCTGTAAGATAAGTTGACAGTTTCATAACATTGATCAAAACAGCAGATTGATACCTACAAGGCTGCAAATGCTGAAAAAAATTCCACTCAGTTTTGCATTGTTGCCCTAATATCATCTGACTGAAGCAGACTGGAAGCTAAGGTTGTTTTCGAGTGTTCTGAATCTCTGCCTCACTTTACCTCAGATGATGAAGCACCAATCCCCGTGCCAGGTTCGCTTACTGTTGCCATTACGATGAGACGATGAGCTCACCCCTTACTCTGGGAAAGTGCGAAAGTTGAATTCCCTGTAGATGTTTAGGTTATTATCCATCAAGCCATAGTGTCAGGGAATGTATTGCTTATACACACGCTAATATCTTAAATGTTTATGACTTATATTAAGCCTGTGAGGTCATGAGGCTCTGTAGGAATGCTTTAGGTTAGATGTTTTCAGTTAGGAGTGGTCACCCTGTCTCTGGTGAACCTTGAGTCTGTATCTCATGAGAAACATTTACATCTTGGCATGACTCATAGCTAAGCAGCCAATGTTCTGTTCCCTCCTATTAAGGGAACAGAACGGATTCTAAGTGATGGTGAACAGACTGGTATTCATGGGAATAGACAGGTTGGAGAGGAAATCCAACCAATGAGATGAACCTTTAGGCTCAGGCATATTGACGTCCCTCTAAGACAAATTGGCAATTGGCAATCAGGTGACACTTCAGAATTTAAGGGACCATAAGCACTAGATTAGCAACTGAACAACCTGATGAAGTGTCGATGAATAAACCAGGATTACAGCTGTCCTTTCCTTCCCTCCCTTTTTTCAATTATTTTACAAATCAAACACTCCTATTCATCTTTTTTATTATTGCAGTTTTAGCCATCGTTTACCTTCTGAAAAAGCCCCTGGCAACATCTCACGATTCAACTCAAACTGTATGCTGTATACCCTTTTAATAAATGATTTGTATCGAGTCAAGTCATGGTGGCAGCAGGTTAGATGAGCACATTGATCTCCCCTCTGACGTGTGTGAGGTGTTTCAAGGCCAGATCAGATATATAATCTTTCCAGTTTTATCTGGGTCAGTCTCATATCAATGTTAAGGATCAACAACTTGACTCTGAGCCCCCTCCACATGTGTGGGCTGCTTATCCTTATCCTATCTTTAAGGACTAGCCCAGGACCCTTGTGGCGTATCCAGGAGCAGCTTCTTGTTCTCATGGCTGTCTGTCTGTGTGTCTGTGTATAATATAACTCAAAAAAGCATTGACATATTTTCACAAAACCTGGTGGGAGTGTTCCTTGGAAGGGTATCTCCAGATGATTAACTTTCACAGCTGATGAGTCAGGGCGAGGACACGCAACCAGTATACTGTTAAACCGGTTTCAAACATGACCTTCAGGTAAATTCCAGAGAACTAGGTCCGGAGTTTACCTAGAGTTTGCCTTTTAATCATGCGCAGCTAGGATTTCTCTCAATACTGCCAATGCTCAATCTGAGTGTGACAGACGAGTAAATGGGTTTGTGACAGAAACAGAGAGCATTGAGGAGGTGAAGTGAACTGCGAACAGCTCTACAGTAAGGTAACTTCTTCAGTTAGGGCAGCAGCTCTGACCCCAAACCTGCAGCTGCTGATTCTCTTCCCAACCTCCTCACATTCAAAACAACCACTGCAAAAACAGGGAGGCCCCTTTGAGGTCAAGACAAGCTTTTTACTTCATGATAGCTTCTGCCAGACTGCCACAATAAGCCTGTTTGAAAATTGTTCAATCAATATGACCCATAAATATGACTCAGTGCCTGTGAAAGATTTCTAACAGTGATGCCGTTAAATCTGATGAGTTAAGTAAATAATCCATTTAACGATTAGTTGACTAAATTCTTGATTGTAAGCTCTGAATGATACGTGAAGAAATATATTTTATCGGACTCCTTATGGGGTTGTTCAGTACAATGGATTATTTAATAAGTGAAATGTTTCTCCCCTTTTTCCTTTTTTTGTAATGAAGAGTAAATTGATTAAAGATTTTGGGACTTTTTTGGTAAGCTAGCTTGATGTGTATTTCCTCTATAATATGATAAAACATTTAAATTTAAATTTTTTTCAATAAAAAATGATTTCAGTTGCATTTCCTCAGTGTATTTGCTCACAGCATTTGCTTATAAAGTCCAGGGTGAAAGAAGCTCCTGCTTTTAATGAGGCACTTAGTTGTAGATATACAGTATCCTCTTAATTTAACAGTTTTTGCTCATGAAGACATAATTCATTATGTTATTATTTACTTTTATCCTGTAGATTCGTGTCACAGATTACCTTTCATAATAGTTCATTACTTGACTTATTTATGTTTCAATTATTGTTATTATTTTCTTATGTATATGCTGCTCACTATTCTTTTTCCTTTTTCCCCTGTTCCCTCCCTTAATATTGTTCTTGATCGTTCACTGTGCATGTCAAAGAACAGCATGTAAAAGAACAGCATGAAAACAGTTACAGTAAATCCCATAGCTGCTGTTTGTCGACTCTCTGGGCCTTTAACAACACAAGCCCTGATGTGTTTGTCCCCTCAGCAGCTGCAACAGCTGACACAGATTCAGTATTGCCATGTTGTTTGGCTTTTTCACAAGTGTTGAACTCAAAGCCTTTGACAGAGAGATAGAGCACACACAAATACTGCCAAGTGTTATAACAGAGGCAGGAGTAACTTTACCTCTGGTTTCTCAATCTCACTGTTTGCTTTGGAGCGCCGCCAAGTGTCATTCACCTGAAATGTGTGTGGAGATGAACTCAAAACAAGTGTCATGTGTTGGTTTTTGCTGGTACAAGGGGGGGGGGGCAATCAGCAAACGCATTATCCAGGTGAAGATTTGTGTCTTTGTGAGAAGAACGTAGATAAAAGGGTCAAACACTTGATTTTTGTATTCTTAACATAAACAAATAAAGTTGACAATTTTAAATGAATATATATATAATGTACTTTTGGAAATGTTCCAGCATAAGTTTGGTAATTGAAATAGATTTTGCATTATCGTCTTAGTTTGCACCAGGGCAGCCAACAAACCACTCCATTTATGTTAAACCTCGTCTTTTCTCCTGAATGTTTTAAATATTTAGAGTCTGTGCTCTGTTACATGCAACATCTATTGTATTTCTTTTCATCTTGGAAATGGGATCCTCTACAGGTGACTCTCTCTGGGGCTTCTATGCCTCCTCCCCCCGCCCTGTTAAAAAGGTACACAACCAACTTATTAAAAAATCTGCTCTATAAGCTACATAATATTCATAATTGAATAAGCAACAATTAATGTTACAAAACATCTTTAACCATCTCTGCAGATACATGTATAATCAGAAATGTTCCTACATCCTGATGGTGCGCAGATGTACGTGACATCATCTCTTCTACTTGAGCCCCGCCCACTTCAGTCCTGTGAAAACAGAAATTCCTCATGTGAAAACCACAAAACTGTCAAACCTAAGCAGCACATCAAGTGTTTTTGGGTTCGCATAACAAACGGTAAAAGGATGATTGAGAAAAATAAGTTTATGGGCCTTTAGAGTGAAAACAACAACATTAAAGTCTCATTGGGAACTACAGATAAAACATTTATTACAAGCCTGACTGGATCCATTCAAAGGTTTCCCACATGGTTGTAAATAAGGTAATATACTGCGGCACAGTTATGTTGTTTCAATGGAGCCAGCGGCCCTCTGTCCTGCTGTGTGAGCAGTTGACTGGTCTTATGATGTGTGTGTGTGTGTGTCTGTGCTTCCCAGTTATGGCCCATGGGGCACCTGGGGATGTGGGTTGTGTGTCACTTGTTTTTTCCCCCAAAAAAATGTTCTGGAAGTGTGAGAAGAGGAAGTAAAGACAAAGTATTCAGATCATTTATTTGTAGGTGAAATCTGCAATGCAAATACATGGTTTAAATATAAGCTGAAATCTGACATATAGAATTTACATGAGACACTTTAATTTTAAAAGCTTAAATCACTAAATTGGCCAAACCCCCTCTAATGCAGTATATGTAATTGTTGCCAGTATATGTTTATTATATGTGTGTTTATTTCTGATTCCTGTTACTTGTGGGAATTGAAGACTCTTCTAAAGCTTTGCTTAGGGTTAAAAGTCACAATACTACGTTGATAGCCTCCAGATATTTTTCCGTTGTCTTATATCAAATGGGTCCAGCTGCATCTGTGACCAATGATAACACAATGGAAACTGTACATAAACAAGAGGGGTTCCAAATCTGAAATGGTCTGACGATGCCGGGTTAATGATGGCCACCAGCAACAAGCTAAATGTTGTGCTCTTGTTTTTATGCTGGGTGAACAACACTGCAGTAAACACTATCGTCTTAGACCAATCATAAAGCTTCAGTTCTACATACTCCGACCCAGGTGGAACTTCTCATAGAGGAACTGAGTTCTTCAAAAGGTGTCTGTTCCCTAAGGAAAAGTTCCTGTGGTGAAAATGCAGTACAGAGGCGAATTCCTTTCTCCACATGAGCCCCATTCAGGCGCCCACTCACCTGAACTGTGCAGCATGTTCTGTATGAAACACATGGAGCTCAAGCATCAACATGAGAAGTCACCACACATTCAAAGGTTCTCTGTCAATGTAAATTCATGTAAAAACTCGTTTCACTGCTTGTTTTTTCAAATCAGAAAAGGGAAATTACACAGAAGAATGTGGTTGCTCACAATAAACTGTCTGATCAAGTGTTTACAGCCGTAGTGTGGATTTGAAAACTTTGGCACCCCTTAGTGGTCCAAACCGAAATGGCATTGTGGCTAAATGAGTGAGCTGAAACTGGTAGACTTTGAGGAATGGAACTTAGTATGTTTACTCTGAGTACTCCACTTTTTACTTTCTTGTCCTTTTCTCATGTACAAAAAAGAAATACCTCCACCTCTACCATCAGTTTTATGTAAATAAGAGGATAATTAAAGAAAATCAAACTATGCAACATTAAGACAAGAAAACTGTACATTGTAAAAAAACAAGGAATGCATACCCAATGGAAGTATTGTAAATGTACTGTAGGATTCCTTATAGCATTGTTGAGGGATGGCAGCAAGTGTTGTTCTGTGATAAGCAGTGTGCAGTACTAGTAATGTCAAACCTGAAATGAAAGTGTATGACTATAAATAAAGAACTATTGTATCATTCCCATTAGAGTTACTGATTGCATTTTCCTCCAGGGCCGCAGGAAAATTGACTAATGGGTGTAATATACCAACACCTGAGTACAGTTCTCTATTTGACGTATTTGCTTTTCATTGTTACGACAGTTGTGTTCAACTGCAAATTACAGATATTTGATGTGTGATCTATATGTGATAATCTGAAAATTTGTGAATGCAAAACTGTAACTGCAGGTACTGTACTGAAACTATTGATTTACACCAGACGCGTCTCAGTGCTATTTAGATAAATAGCGCCCTCTATTGTCAACACATTTAAGATCACGATTAAGATGCATTTATTTGTCCCAAACACATGCACAGACATGCAAAGCCACACTCATGCAGGTAGGGAAATTTAACCTCTGCTTTTGACCCATCTGGTGCAGGACACACAGAGCAGTGAGCGACCATGTACGGCGCTCAGGGAGCAGATGTTAGGGGAGTAAGGTGCCTTGCTCAGGGGCACTAGACAGGGTGGGGAGAATCTTGGATTTTTGGACAGATCAATCCAGGTTCGTCTTTTGTTGTCTCTCCGTGGAGTCGAACCAGAGACGAACCAGAGACCTTCTCTGCCCATAGTCCAAGTTTCTGCCACCGCCTCTCCCCAATCAACAGCCCTGTCTGTAAAGTAGCCTTCAAGAGTCTGTATTTACCTTTCTGCTCGGATTTACAGTTTGAATTTAAGTAAAAGATGTAAGCAAAAGTAGAACCTCCTTTCTTTTTAATCACAAATTTAAGAATAAAAAACAATAGACATGTTAATCAGCTGTGAAAACCCTGACTCACGCAGGTTAGATCTTGTTTCTCTTGATTAAACTTCTTTTCAGTAGTATGAGCGATATGAAAAGGAAGAAGTTACACCTTCATTATTTTGGTTCATAAGTTAAAACACTTACGTGGCTGCACAGGGTCTTTAAAATGCTTCAATCAGGGCATTTGTGTGTAGGCTGGAGGGGATCATACGCAGAACTGTTAAGTCCTTGGGAGTGGGTTTATTTCTGGCCTTTTTTAGGGGGGGGGGGGGGGGGGGGCATAATCAAAGGTTCATTTAAGATATAAAATCACAGTATTTGATAAAAAAAATACAAAGCACATAATCAACAATTGGTGCATCTTGATTCAGTAAAGTTAAACGGGTGTCTTGTTCGAAACCAATTAACAGGTGTTCATCCACACGGTGCAAGTGGTACAACAATTCTCAAAAAGACTTTGTTACACATAGCTCTACAGTTGCTTTTCCATTTGTAAAACCGAGACATTAGCCAGCATTAAAACCCATGAGGGAGCCTCAGGCTTGATGTCCGACCGGACATGGCAGAACCCCAGTTTCTTGTACAGGGCCACAGCAGGTGTCTGGATGGAGCTGGTCTCCAGAGCCACTTTGGAGAAGCCTCGTTCCTTACAGAAGTCAAGCGCAGTCCGAGTCATCCTGGAGCCCAGGCCAGCCCGTCTGCACTCTGGTGAGATGATCATTCTGTGCAGTTCCCCGTACTTTTCTTTCCCACTTTGTTTAGCTACCACAGCCACCGTACCCATAATCTGGTCCCTGCCATCAATCTCAGCCTCAGCCACCCAGAAACAGTCATCCGGTCTGCTCAGGAAGTTCCCAGGGATGTCCTGCATGTCCGTCTTGAGCCTCATACTGACATAGCCGGCATATATCTCATTACAGCTATAATAGACAAGGCCCATCCAGAGTCCTGGTAACAACACAGCCCCGAACACAGAGCCCAGGTGGTAGCCAGCAGCGCACAGAGCCAGGGTGAAGGCGAGGAGGTGAGGCCTGGTCATGCTGTTTTGAAAACACGGGTAGATGTGCTCCAAAATAGCATTGCTGAACAGAGTGAGCACTGTGTCCCTGTCTGAGGGACGGTACCGACGGATCACCAGCTGCATGACCAGAAGGAACTAGACAGAGAAGAAATGATATTAATCATGTGAAATTGATGTTGCACTTTAGTAAATTCTTAAGTATAAGCTATTTCATTATCAGTTTATCCTGCTGATTATTTTCTCAATCAATCATTTGTCTATGAAACCATTTAATTCGTGGTTTCGGAGAACTTTAGTTTATGTCTTCAAATTCCTTTTTAATTATTTCAGTCATAAACACAAAGATGTGCTGCTAATATCTTCTCATGGCAGATTATAAAAGATAGTTTAGACCTTAGACCGAAATTTCATTTAAGTTTTGTTTCAATCTTAAGCCTTTTTGTCAATTATTAAGCAAGTAAACTGACATCGATGCTCCAAGACTAGTGCTGAGCAATAAAGCAGTATCAAGAGTTGTCACACTGTGATTTTCAATCAATGGAAACATTACAAAATAATACACACAGTTCATCTATCTCAGATTTGTAGAAGTTTTTGTATTTGTCATTCTTTGGAAAGGTTTAAAACCAGATTCTTCACTCAGGAGCCAAAAACACTTTAAACTTAAACAAAGAGAGACACATTCTACTTTATTATTCTTATTATTTTAAACTATAACAGGGCCAACAATGATTAGAAGCAATTACACCAGAGTTAATTTGCATCTGTTGTTCCTGAGCAGGAGTAAAACAGAACAATAAAAATAATTATAGCAATAGCCCTACTACAAATAATACTATTGCTACTACTTTTCTATTAACAATAATTATAATGATAATAACAAAATAATAACAATAGCAGTACTACTAATAGAAATATTACTACTCGTCCAGAGCTGAGATTGAACAGGTCACGTGACACACAAATCATTAGTGTGCAGTTGTACTAGTTCAACTCACAGCAAAACAGCATCAAAAAACAGCATCAATGATTTTGTGTGTTATCTCATTGTAAAGAAAACCTGCTCATTCTTACGTCAGTCAGGGAACTTGGAGAAACTTTGTCTTGTCCACGAACAGTCCAACTGAGCTCTGAAGAAAAACTACAAACTTGCCCAAAGGTTAAACTTTACCAAGAAAGACTCAACCTCGACCTGAACCTTTACGACTTTCTGCTCTATAGTTGGTTTGGTTGCATGGTCAAAGTTCGGGTCGGAAATACGTGACGAGATCATAAACAACTCAGCAGAATAACTGACTAGGTTCAAACCGCTACTCTGAACAATGCATTGCATGAACACTTCTTCTTCTTTTTCTTCTTCTTCTGTTTCTTTAGAGAATCCTAACGGAGCTGTAGCACTCCCCCACTGGGCTGTTGGAGTCATTACATTCTTCTTACCCATCCAGCTTCTTGCAGACATGTGAAGGTTTTTAAAGATCCATGTGTTTTAGCCGATCGTTCCATCAAAGTCCGCTGTAAGTTTCTGTCTCTAAGATTATTTGGTAAAAACACATTCTTGATAGCAGTTTGATAGCAGATATCAAAGTTTATATTGGATCCTTTCAAATGAGATGAAGTGATAAAAAGTGATAAAATAACCTTTGAAACTTATTGAATTACCTTTCTCTTTAATTAGTTTAATTAAAATGTTTATAATCCCTATGTATTGTTTTATTATTAGATTTAATTTAGACTATTTTTTATTATTATCATTATTCAGTTTTTTCTTCATGCCACGATTAGTTTTATGAAATGCCTAAAGTTTATATCGTCGTCCTGTGTTTGTAAACTATCAAATGTTGAATAAACTATTACAAGAATGAACTGCCCTAATGAATTTAGTTTGATGTTGTCTAATCTTATCCTGCTAAATTAACTCTCTACTCTCTGTCTTTTCCATTCAAACTTGTTGTGTCTGGTTTAGTGGTTTTGGCCCTTGTGTTTTGCCAAATGGTTTCTTTCAATACCTACATGAGTTAGTATACAGTTAGACAAGTATTACAGTCACTAATTCCTTAATTCCTCAGGTAGTCTATATCTAGTCAACAACACAAGTCTAAAATAAAAGTGAAGATTAAAATAAAGTAATGGCGTTGTAATGAAATCAAATTGAGCCTATTGAGACAAACTAATGCTACTGATGAAGCCTAGTGATCAGCAGGGATGTGGCACACCTGGGGTGACCAATACTTAAGAGGCCAGCATACCGGGCTCTTGGCTCTCCTTCACCGGGTCTACCACCACATGGCCATTTGGAGGTTCACTTTGTAGTTATTCTTGGTAGAATAAATACTATAAATGCAGAACTTTGTGGCCTTCCGTGTTTCTTGTTGCACAACATGAGTCAAGGTGAAGCAAGTGGCAGTAAGTAGATGTGAAATTATAAAAGATGAACATGAAATTGAATAAACCAATGAAGTTAGTTCATAGAATGAATAAAACCATAAAGTTGAATAAATATATACATAAATATATAAACAAATAAAGTTAAGCAGATAAATATAAAAACTAATAAAGTTAAATAAATAAACCAATAGAGTTAAATAAATGAATAAACTGATAATGTTACGTAGATAAATATAACAACTAATAAAGTTAAATAAATAAACCAATAGAGTTAAATAAATAAACTAATATAGTTAAATAAATGATTAAACTAATAATGTTAGGTAGATAAATAAATAAACTAATAAAGTTAAATAAATAAACTAATAGAGTTAACTAAATGAATAAACTAACAGTGTTAGGAGGATGAATGAATAAACTAATAAAGTTAAATAAATAAACTAATAGAGTTAAATAAATGAATAAACTAACAGTGTTAGGAGGATGAATAAATAAACTAATAAAGTTTTACCTGATTGAAGGACTGACAGCGGCTTTAGCTTATCCCGTGGTTGCCTAGCAACGCCCACTCAGACACGTACAGGTGCTTATCTTTGAATCTTCATGTGAAATGTTTCCGGTGAATAAAACTAGATTAAATCCGTTCAGATAAATGTCCATAATAACAAAACACGTAGTTTAACGTGTCGTGAAGAATCGTAACAAAACAGTTTGTCGCGTTGTGTTTCACGTTGTTTTTAAAACGGCGCTGCGTTCCGGGAGCTCCTCGGCGTTAGGACCCGGGTGCAGCGGCGGCCGGCGGGCAGCAGACACCGGTTGATGAGCGGCTCGACTCCGCATCACACATCCGAGGAACACGGTCACAGAAGCGCCGCTTCTCCGAGGACCAGGACCCCGGAGCCGGAGGTGAACTGACCCAGCAGCAGGAGGAGGAGGAGGAGCGGGGACCCGCCACATCCAGACAAGCCAGAGACACCCCCTTGTTTTTTTTTGTCTTCTTCTCCTTTCTTCCCCGCTGTCCATCAACGTCAGCCTGCACCGTGTGAAGAGGAGGACCCGCCGCTTGTCTCACCGGCGACAACCATGAGCCAGAGGTTCACCGTCTCCAAGAGCGGCGGCGAGCGGCGCCCCTCCGACATCCAGGGGGAGGTGAACCAGCTGTTCGAGGGGGACGACCCCCCGGCCAGCGGCGGGGCGGAGGCGGAGGACGCCGCCGAGGTGGTGCTGGTGCTGAAAGGTAGGAGAAGACACTTCACTCATCCCCTGTGTGTTAGCTACCGGCTACATGCTAGCAGACCTGGCGCCCGGCTGCTGCTGCTCAGCGGCTGTGGACAGATGTGTGTGACTTGAATGTGTAATAACCTCTCAGGGTTCCATTAGCAGAGCCGGTGGGGGCAACGCGTTCAAACACCATCTTCCGGACAGGTTTCCCATTAGAGAACTACACCACCAGCGCGTATGGTGACAGGTGTATTGTGCGAGTTTGTTCTGTTTCGCTTTGTTTTCCTAGGATCTGTTATCGCTGCGATTTGCTTCCATTCAAGCGTATTTTTTATCATCAGTCATCTGCGGTGGCTGTGAAGGGCATCGTTTGAGTTCCCCTTAACCCCTCATCTGATCACACAGTAGCCCACATGAGCACCTCGTCTCCCCATCTTTAAAACCCCTGACACCTTAATGACCTGACTCATACGATTTATAATTTCATATATTCAAGCAGTTCATACGTAATCCTCAGTCAATGCTTTCACATTCCACTTGAAAGCTCAGCATGAGAACAGAGAAACCACTCGCTTCCCCAGTGTTGTAAAAAAAAGGAAAAGAAGGAGATGTCAATGTCAAGTGTGCCTCAGTGTTGTTGACAAAAGATTTGACACAGTGGCTTCGATCAATGTGTGTTATCAAGCTCTGTTGTGACTGTAGTTTGTAAAAGATCATAAAGAGGGAATCTGATCAAGGAGGAAGTCAAAGTTATTTCCATTCCCTTCCAGGAGTCCCAGTCCTGTTGCTGAGGATCCAGATCCAGTGATGGTTCAATCTTGAGATAATAGGAACCATGGAGAAATTAAAATCACTAGCATGTGAGAGTTTTTCTAAAACAAAACAAACAATAATGAGTGGAGACTCAAAAATCGAGGCCTGAAGCGATCTGTGTATTCAGAGAATCTCGGTACCCCCCAGTGACGGCTTTAGAGACGCCACAATAGTTCAGGGCCGGTGAGGCGCAAATAAAGATTTCTCTGCAAATGAATCAATACAGTTCATCCTGTGCTCAGGCTGTTATGTTAACGGCATTTTGGCTTTACCGTCCGTTCTCCCTTGATTCCCATAAACGCCTTTATTGCGGCTCTAGATTCGCCTCTTCTCTGGGCTTTTGTTACACTTTATGGTATACTTACCCATCTCACAGGACGCAGGGCTATCACTGGATATAGGCATAATACGTGTCATTCCCTTGTCTTAAAATCATTCCTGCCGCAGCTTAGTTATGCTGACCGATTTCTACTATTAAGCCAGCTAGCCACTTAGGCAGGGAATGAAAGCTTTTTAATTATCAGCCCAGCACTCCCCTTCATTGCTACATGTAGCTACAGAAAGCCTTGGCATTTCAAAAACCATGCAACCATCTCCTCCTGTGCAGATTAATCAACATATTAATGCCTCCTCAGCGTTTCTACAGTTGAATGCCCCTGGCATGTATCAATCATTCCTCTGGACGTGAGAGATGGCTGCTGGTGGTGGTACGAACAAATCAAGCCATCTCCTTGTGTTCCCCTTAAGAGATGGGGCCGGCTCTGTTGAAGGACTTCCTCTCATGTATGCAATGCTCTTGCTGAGCTGCAGGCTTGTGGAGGATGGCGTCTCTGCATCCACTTTCCTGGTTGCCATGGTGATGCAGTACATTTTTCTGAGAGTTGTCTAGCGAGCAGTCTGGCGGTGGCGGGGGGAGACGCTTAAGATCGAGCAAGTGACATTATGGAATCAATCCTTTGCACGGATGGTGTGATCTTTTTCTGTTTCTTTCCATGATATTTGTTCTTTGTGTCTGGAAAATGTTGCATTATGGCAAAATATTTCTGGAAATGTATATTTTGAGTTTAATATTCAATTTCTGATTCAAACCTTTTAAATTTTAAAAGCATTTTTTTCGTTTCTGCTGTAAATTAGATCGAGTTAGATTTCAGGGGACTACCGGTTATTGTCTCGTGGATCTATCTGTTGACATAGATGCTGAATTGGTTCAGTTTAAACAAAGTCTTTGTGTTAATATAATTTATCCCTAAAAGCGTCTGTAGAGGTTGTGTCTGCGCACCAGTCTGGATCTGTCAATGCATGACTCCACCGTCTACATTTTTCCTGCTGTGTAATTATTCCTGTGTCTAAAGCACCATGCAGAACGGTTCCTACTTTAGCTGGTGAACAGGAGCAATATCTTAATTCTTCCCTCTTGGCCTGCACTCGTGATCCCGATTCTATTGATCCATAGGGAGGTGTGAGCTCCATCGGCTGAGCCATCCAGAGTGACTGATAACAGGCTGCAGAAGATCCTCTTCGGGCTGCCAAGAGGTCTCTATGCCCTTGACATTGCAGCGGTGTGAAGAGATATATCTTCGTTAGATCCGTTTGCCCCCAGTGGGATGGGTTCCAGAGGGGCTCAGGATTTGGCTGGGTGTTGTGGCCAGTTGGCAAAGTAAGGGAGGTTTTAAAGGGAGGTTTGCAAGTCATTCAGAAAAAAAAAACATAGTAATTCCACAAAATGGTGTGGCCTTACTTTTTGTAAACATTATTATTATTTAAACTCACGTTGGACAGCAACCTGTGAATACAACGTTCCCATATCTTTTATTTTATGCATTTATTGGACAAGGGAAATGCTCTTTGATCAAACCAGCCCTGTACATGCCATATGTCAATTCATGATGTTTTTATGGTGAACATGAATGGAAAGCTGCCGGGTGTACTATTCACACAACCAACAGACAATAGTGGAGAGTTGGAGTTGAATATTCTTCCACCTGATCAATAAAATACTAAATTATTTAAGCCCCTTTTAGCTCTGTTTGGTCTCCACTACCTCCTAAAGGAAATATCTGCCTGCTGGTAAATGCTCCTCTGAGTGTTATCTCTCTTTGTGATATTTGTTGTTGGTGTAGGTAGGTTTTATCCAAGCTTTTCCTTATATCCAATATCTTTGGTTACGAGAAAGAGAAACACAGCAAATAAAGTTCAGCAGTTTTGCTCATTATTTATTTGTATTTTTACATTGCATATGCAAAAACAAATTAAACAACAACATGTTTTCAGCATTATACATTGACCATCAACAGCCCTGCTCTCTAAACACCGCCATTAGCCATTAAAAAAACCATATCGGTCTCTAGACTCATTTATTATACGATCTATTATTAATGCCCTCCTTGTCATGGACTCTTGCAGGCTGTGATTGCCCAAACAAGTTGTAAATCTGTGTGTCTCTGTGCTTGTGGTTTATTTGTTTTCATGTCTTAACAGAAACTAACCGAAGAGCTTCGAACAAAACACACGTATGGACAATAACAACTGTGAGCCAGTCTGTCGTCTGCAATTCTTTGGTCCATGAACAGAGAGGACGACTTGGCCGAGGTTTAGTCTGTGTCAGGATGTCCTCTCTCGTTTTGCAGTCAGGGAGAGAGAATGACGCAGCACATTGACAACAACCGTAATGACAAAAGAACAACACAACCGCAGGAAAGCTGCAAAAAAACTGTTTAAATTTGTATGTGTGCGTCAAAGAACAAATGGAATTGTTGCATAAAGCGGGTGTGCAATTTTCCTTTCTACGCACTTCCTTTCACCCTGATACAAATGGTGTTTTACTCTGTTCAGCTTGGTGAAGTGCCCTCTCGTTTATCACCGCCTTCCTCCACCAAACCCAGAGCGGAGCGGCACAGACCCGTTCTGAATTATTTAAGAGCAAGATCTACAATATTCTGGATTTGTTCCTATTATCAACAAACTCAAACAATGTTATAGGTGTAAATCTTTATAATGGGTCATTGATATAAACGATCATTTTTCTTTTTAGTCACTTAGTAATTTCCTGGCTGCTTATGGCTTTTAGTGCCAATTATTCACAGTAAAAAATTATTTTCAGCAGCATGACAAAGTATATGGGTCCAAAGCAAAGTAAACTACAGTGACCATGTGGGTTCTGTAGTAATGAAGAAACCTCCCAGTACAACTGTCGGTCCTGTTTAAACACGTTTTGAACCATGTGTATCAGGTTGTGCCTGCACAGCTAACAGCGGCAGCGTGTGTGTTGTTATATTATTCAGACTTCAACTGACGCTTGAATCCAGCAGTAATTGTGTTTCCATGATAATGAGCTGGTGCACTGAACAGATGGAGGATTGTTTCTGTGTTTATTCAGGCATTTCCGTCGCTGTGCAGTAATAAAAACCATGTAAATAATAGACAACCTCCTGGTGATGTCCAGTGGTGAAAAGACATTGAATCACAATGGCTTATTGTTGTTGACTCATGTTTCAAGATTAATATAGTTGTGTAGCTTGGAAGAGGGTGGATGCCGGTGTGGGAAAAGCATTGTGTTACCACAACACATTGTATTTATCAGCATTCCACTTGAAATATATTAGGATAGAGATGTGTAGGATTTGGGGGGCATGAAAGCTACATTCTCTTTTCTTTGACATTTAAAGGCAACTATAGTAATAATTTTATTTAACTTGGAGCTCTTCTTTTCACAGGCAAATACGACCAATAGGCAGTGTGACATTCACAGTCTAATATGAGCCAAGATTCTTACACTGTTGATTGGTTTACGTTTATGATATTTATTTGCGCCGTTATTTAAAACACCTTCAGGATGCAATAGAATAAGCTCAATACTACAGATACTTACAGGCTGCTATAAACCAAAAGCTATCACTCGTATGCCTATGGGTTTAATAGCAGTTTTTTAGCAGAGATAATTGAATATTAATTATCTCTATATTAAGATTACTTTACCTATAGCAAACAGGAATAAAAAACAAGGTGCTCCTTCTGCTCAGGGTTGCTCTTGTCTTGAATCTCTCAATAATCACAGTATCAAAGCCGGGCTGGGGATTTGAACATTGTAGCCTGTCACATCCAGGCATGAGCTTGTAACCTTTAATGCTCCACTGGCTCTACCTTCCCTGCACATCAGGAACAACAAAATGGCAACACAGAGCTGTAAGGACCTAATGAATACATGTTGTTTGTTTTGAGCTGATGCGCTGGTGTGTGTCTTTGTGTGTGTGTGTGCTGTATCAGTGGGGGAATGGGGAATACGGAAGCTATTGGTTTGTTTTCATAGCACCTGATCCCTCTTCTTTAGTCTATCCCAGTTGTATTCATGTTGTTGACTAACATCTGTGTCCCAGTTCCACACAGTGTATTGATTTATTTAATCGTGTTTGCACAAAATGTAAACTCATTGTGCATTCGAAATAAGCTTAATGTGGATGGACTGTACAATGTCATTCATAAATTCATAAATACACAGCTCTAAGATTTCTTGAAAAACTTATAAAATAGTTATTTAAATTCAAAAGTAAAATAATTAAATCACTTAATCATTAAAAACATTTACATTTATTGATATTTAGCTTACGCAAATGGTTGAGGCTTTCCAAAGTCATAGAATTGTATCAACGTCCATTGTTAGAAAACTATCATTCCCAGTAGGTTACTGTGCTTTCTTTTCCAGTAATTGCCAGAACAATATCTAAAGACTATAATGTTGACTTTACTGTGGACCTGGGCGAGGCATCTTTAACCTTTCACTTACCTTTCTTTGTCTTCTTGCCAGTCTGTACCACAGTAATTTCATTAAATGGCCGAAATTTTCTCTCTCAGAACAGCCATTGATTTATAATCTAGCTGGCCATTAAATGCCATAGCCTCTCCTCCATCACTCACCCTCTTATTCATTTTTTCTGGGCTAACAATCAATGCTGTGCAGATCGATACAACTCATACGCCATTATCTATGTATGCCCAGTACATATCTAATTTTCCCCAGGGCTGTTTAAATGGAGTCAAATGGTCAGAGGCTTCTTCAGGGGGTGGGTAAGTGTGGCAGAGAGGTGCGGTGACATTGAGCAGACAGCAGATGGCAGCCAATTTAATGTTTTAACGATAGACTCACAGCACTGACGGTGTAACAGTGGCTGCTGGAGGTATCGCTGTGAAAACCTAAACCTCTTCACTAAACATTAAATATACAGATCTTTAAATGTACATGATATAGTTGTAACTGTTGCTTTTTGCATTCGAAAGGTGCTAAAGTTAATATGAATTGAAGGGGTGTACGTGGGAAGTAATCGCTCTGCAGTGACCCAGATGCGTGCATTACTCTGCGGCGACAAGAGGGGGCAGTTGTGTCCTGTCTCTTAATCAAGAGGACCATCGTCTGCGTATATTCCTTTGAGTCAAAGTCATGTGGTAGAAAGACCTGATATGAGAAGAGGGATCAGGAACCCAGCGAATTACACAACAGTCTGCGTGATGTGTGCGAGCGAAGGTGTGTGAGTGATGAGAAGAGTATGTATGTGTGCTTGTGTGTTGTGTGTGAAGATGAGAGAAGATGGGAGAGAGAGGGAGAAAATGAAAAGGTAGAAGCAGAAGTGGGGGGGGAGTAAATCTGCCTTAGCCTAGAAATCCTTGTGCCATTATGTAACCCTGTCTGCAAACAGGGGGAGGTGTGTGTGTGTGTCCGTGTGTGTGTGTGTGTGTGTGGTGGTGGGGGGGATTGGGACCAATTGATAGAAAGTGACAAAATCCTCCTCACATGCAGGCAAGCTGCAGGGCAGACCTCAGTGACACTAACATGGGACGAGCGGGGTAAAGAGGAGGAGAGAAAACATCAGTGAGTAGAGGTAGAACATTTTCCTCTGCCACGCAACTCCCACTATGACACATCCATCACGGGTCCACACGATCAAGCAACTCGGACAACCGAGGCTCACTCTGCGGCGCAGCTGCTGGTCCGCAGCCTTGTACACTCGAGATTTCAATCATGCCCGTGTACTCACATAGTCACCGACGTTAGTATCCCACACGATATCCTGCACGTTTGTCAGGCTCCTCGACAGCATCCTGTAAAAAGTGGCTCCAGATGTCTTTTCTAAAGGTCTTGTGTGTTTATTTTTCACACTTATTTATTTTACCTGCCCGTCAAGACAGATGGTTGATGTCGCCTGGTTTTATCTGGGGAGGAATATAGAGTAATTCACATAGTTGATATTTATCATAGTGTTTACTAGAGATGAAAAATAAATGCATTGCTCATGCAGTGACAGAAAGTTGAACATTGTCCATGTCCTCAGTCCATGGGCAACAAAATACCATGACACAGAATATTTGCTCTTTTAAAAAACAGGATGCCCTCAATTATAATGTCCTCAATTGCTCGTATGTCAAGCAAATTATGTTTTAATTTGAGACTCTTGGTAAAACTTGGTATAAAAATGACATTTTTATATGAATTTTTTTTGTTGATCCAAAGAGAAAATGATATGAGAAATGATCAGCAGATTAAAGAATTCAAATCCAAGTGACGTTATTGTGTGTCGGATGTGTCACTGCTGGTTTCCTGGTGTTGCAGTTAGTTTCGTCAGTCTGAATTGATTTATTAGTCCTGTGGGGTCCGCCCTCTCTCGTCTCAACACTGTCCGCATCAGCCAAGTTTCTCCAGAGTCTTCATTCACAATTAAGAGCTGAACCTGGATGTCTCTGACTGAAGTCCGTTATGACCCAAAGTCTGTCATTATGTTCCCCAACAATCAATTTGCTTATGGAAACGGAGCAAAGACTTGAGACATGATTGTTTTTATAGGTCATCATGATTTATTGCCAGAATATATAACTGTCATCAGATTTTGTGTGTGTGTGTTGTTTGGGTCTGATTTGGAGAGCACCACATGCTCCAGCTACTGAGGCGATGGAGGCAGGGAGCAGCAGGCCAGAGAGGCAGGTCATGGATCCCCACGGGGCCGAGCTGGTATTCAGGAATTCTACTAGGGTTTCCTGTCCCCGAGGACCGGCGCTATGTTTTCTCTTCCTCTCTGTCTCTGTCTCTGTGGCAGGGAGATAATTTTCGGCTGGGACTGCATGTGAGGAGACATAGCTTGTTTTTAGTAAACTGTAAAGGTTGAAGCGGTATGTGATGGAGGATTTGTGCCACTAGCTAAACGACTTTTAAGTATGTGCCCTGAATTTGAATTTTGTGTTGTGAATATGTATAATGTTACTTTGGCTGGCTGGCTACAGGGCGAGGTGCCATGGTGCTGCAGCAGGGAGAGCATGGCCTCACTGGAGTTGTTCCACAGCCCACTTCTTTCCACAGTCCAAGGGTTCTGTCAACTCGTTGCGCTTGGTTGGGGGCACACACTCTCCATCTCCCTCCATCACTATTACCATGCATGCCACTTCCACTGTGCAATGTCAAGGGTTTGAGTGTGGAGCAGGCCAGGGTCAGATAGGATTTCCAAATACTTCTCATAGTCTCCGAGTCAACTGTTTACAGAATCAATTGTTTGCTCTTCCAACAGCTCAGCACGCACTCACACTTTGAGTTCTCCAAACAGACGAAGGCATCAGGTTGTTGTAAATAGTATTTGGAACACTTCTTGCCATAGGGGTGTATGTCAGTACAGACACCTGTTCTGTTCAGTATCAGCCAGCAGAAGAGAGGCAGCCAAAGCAGTTTTAGACCTGCAATCAAAATGTGTTCCACTACTTAGGCAAGTAATTTCACCACTATAGTCTTACACCAGCAGATGTTATATTGATCCACTAAGAAGGTTTTGTATGGATAACCATGCAACTTTGGAGAATGATGCGTAATGGGTAAGGCCCATTACATTTTGGTGTGGATCCAGATCAGTGGCGGACATTTTTTTAAGTGTCTTTAACTTTGAGATTGGACTTTTTTCTACCTTTTTTTTCTGAGGGAACTGATATCTGATAAATCAGTCTGTGCAATTCGGTGCATTTTGATTGAATTTAAGGGCACTGCCTTTGCAGTGGTATATTCTCTATACTGCTATACTTCTAGTTTTATTATATCCCAATACGGTTTGTTAAAAAGGTCAGTCAAGGAACATTCTTCCATTTAGAGTTGGTCTGGGCCACAATTTTCTGCAAAATTTGACTGTTAAAATAAACCAACATCAAGCAGTCAGTAATGTCTGATAACTCATGTTACTGTACCAGTGGCAATACATGATAGTTTCATAAAAAGTACCAATGATATAAAGTATTTACTTTGCCAAAACAAACTTCCTAGAAAGCACAATAAGAAATTGTTTATTAAATTATTAGTTTCATGGCTAAGAGGACCAGGCTTTGGTCTTTTTGTCTCTTCAGAAAATTAATAAGTCTCATTTTGAATTTAAAATTGTTCAACCTCTCTTATTTTCTCCGTCTTCCTGGCTTGATTCTGTGCTTAGGGAGGCTCAGATTATACTGTAATTGTTGTTGTGTCAGACTGTGGCTTATTGATTCACAGTGGCCGTACTGCAAGTTATAATGAAGATATCAAAAACACTGGTAATTGCTGTGAAGATGTTAGTAGTAAATGTTTAATACTTCAGTCCAGTAAATTATAATATTATATGTTGCAGTAACATTATGAAAACTGCTCTCAAAAGACTTTAACAATGTTTACTTTGGCACACACATACTTTAATATTAAATATGTAGGTGGATTGTTTGCTGCACAACATGGTTGCATAACAGTAATAAGCTTATGGCCTGGTGCTTCTTCAGTTACTTTGATCACTTAAAGTTTTGAGTTTGATTGTTTGTTATTAACTCAAGACTTTATCGGACTGTATAAGTTGTAGTTTGTTGTAGTGGCCTTTTAATGAGTAAATTATTTAAATACTGCTTCAGGAAATAGCAGCGCAACACAAACTAACATAGAAAGCGGCAGCTAAACAGTCACTTTGTAGGCATGCACACAGATGTATATGCACATGCACATAGATTCGAGTACATCGCATAAATTGTGTAAGTTAATTGTGCAAGTGGGGCAGAATACACACGGTTTTGTTTGCTTGTTGTGGTTCTAGCCTTGTTTTTATTAAATCAAATATCACTGTATGCCAGGTTCCGTCATTCCAATCCTCTCTAAGACATGAGAAAAGAAAAACGGGAAACATTTTGTGACAGGATTCAAACCGCCGGTGATGACTGTCAGTAATGAGAATGTTGGGGTTGGAACGCCGTCACGTAGGCGGTTGTTGAGGCGGGAGTGGTCCCATCAGCATGGTCTCTTTCTGTCAAAGGAAGTTTTTTGCACAATTCAAATTTATTTTTAACTTCAGAAAGATACACACCCTCATATCAGTGAGAGAAATCATGAATAGAGATATATTTATCTGCAGGTCAATGTTTTCTTTTATTTTTAAATAAGGCACTTTTTAACTAACTTCATTCTTTTTGGTGCCGTCTCTAACTTCTTTCTAAAGTCCACTTTCAGCCCCCGAGTTAAAAAGTGAATGTGACTTGACATGCATTGTGCTTTTGGATAAAAATTATATTTTTCTTTTAGACTTCAGCAGAACCAAGCCATTTGATTTTGTTGGAGCAAAATAAACAAAGCTGGCCGTCACATTGTCAGAGGTTTATGAACTAAACATAGTTAGAACTAATGTAGTCTAGTGCAGCAGTCCTGTGATAAATCCTATAATGAAGGTTATAATGTTTGCATTTAAACAGTTTTACGAAGGTCTTGATTCAACTTTATGATCAGTTCGGGGGCTGCGGATGGTGCTGCTGTTGAATTGCTGTACATTAAACTGCCAGCAGAGTACATTTAGAGTGAGACAATTCTCCGGAAGCTAACCAATAAACCTTTGACTTCCTTGTTTGAGAAGTTTCCCGAAGGCCAACATTTTTTAAAGTGGTCAAAGATAAATTTTAATTTTCGTAATTGGCCCAATAATTAAAATTAATATCCCCATCGTGTTGATTTAGCATACATCATACCTTCTGTCAAGGGAAACCTTTGATGAGGTCCTTCTTTTTACTTGGCCTTCTGACCCTCTGTCCATTCCTGTCCTTTTCTACAAGTGCACTTAGTTTGTTTAGACACATCCGTCCATTATCCATTTTGGGAACGAGCCCTACAGTTGCTCTAAGAGTGGATCGAGTCATGACAACCCATTAATCCTCTCCCTTTCTTTCCCTCTCTGACACTTGCTCTCTTCCTCACCTTCCCTTTTAATGTCTCCATGACCTTCCCTTTATCTCCTTGCCAAAAGCCGACTGCTTCTGGAGTCGCTGTGACTGCGCGTGTTTGAGGAGAGGCTTATGATGAAGAAGGCGTTATGATCCTCTCTCTCCGCAGTCATTTGTTTTCTCGCCGGGCGCTTGTCGTCGGCCAGGTGAACTGCAGACGTGGCAGCTTGATCTATCTGCGCCGCAGGTCCTCCTGATGTGAGGATAACGCCCACACTCGATCAGTTTTAAGTATGATATTCACATGTAGCACTTTTTCACCCACCGGCCCAAAATCTCTCGCTCTTGCTCCCTCTCCCTTTCTCTCTCTCTCTCTCTCTCCTCGTGTGTTGTGCTCATTCAGCTTGGGGCCACTTTCCATGCCTTTCTTTCTGGGTTAGAATGGATGGAATAAAAAACACTGGTACATGAATAGGTGTTTGGTTGGCTTGTTTTGTTAATGGAGGGAGGATCTGTAGCCTGCGCTGCCCTGCATTGTGTGTGTGTGTGTCAAAGAGTGCACAGATGTTTGTTGCTTGTAGCAGCAGGGATCTGGATTGTCTCTGTGAATAACAAGGTGAAAGGAAAAGTGAAATCCTGACATCTTGGATTTTACCAATTAAATCCCCCCACCCCCACCAGATTCCCACCTCCCATCCCAATTGTCATACGAGCTAAAGCGAGATGGATGACAAAAAGGTTTATTGTGCGTCTCTCTTTTTCTCTGTCTC
Organism: Platichthys flesus; assembly: GCF_949316205.1. NCBI lineage: Eukaryota > Metazoa > Chordata > Actinopteri > Pleuronectiformes > Pleuronectidae > Platichthys > Platichthys flesus. The sequence continues at coordinate 22,669,622 of NC_084946.1, forward strand.
TCTCTCATACTCCGTCATACTCTCTCCATTCATCTCTACACGATCCCTCTTGCTCTCTTTCTACCTCTTCGTACCGTCTTTTTTTGTGACTGTCGTAACCCCCCCCTCTCTGTATTTTTTGACTCCCTCTCTTTCCTCTCCTCTCTCTATCTTTCCTTCTCTCTCTCTCTCTACCCACCCCCTCACTCTTACACCCTCTCTCCCCTTGGTTTTGGTGCAATGCAGTGGCTCCACCACCACATTGGAGACACAACAGCATTGGCAAACGAGGTCTCTTTCTCTCCCTCTCCCTCTCTCGCTCTCGCTCTCCTTCTCTATCACTTTCCTTCTCATCGTCCCTCGCATACACGAGCATGCACAAATGTACACACAGATACACTCTCACACATGGAAAGACTGACACTTTCTACTTCCTATTCTCTTCTTTTAGCCCCAATTTCCCATCTCTTTGACTTTCTTCCTCTCTCCATGCTTATACCGAGAGCAAGAGACAAAGCCTTGAGAATGTGCCGAACTCTAACCTCAACCGTTTACTTCTAAAAAAGCGGCGCAAATTTTGAAATAAAAGGCACAAACACAATCCTTTGCCCTCGTTTGTGTGAGGAAGACTTGCTGATTTCCATATGCCCAATCCACAGCCTTCAGAAGCCCTGTATTTCACAAATGGTTGCAAGGCAACCACCTCTCCAGTTTCATGAAGGATTGCTCTCTGTTTTCTGGGGAGTAAAGACATTTCATAGATCTTGGGGAAGAGGAAGAAGGCTCAGTAAGATGCTTTGCTTGTGACATCTATCAAACCTGAATAGACCAGACGAGGCACTGTAAGAGATGACTGGCATTGTGTTGGCTCAGCCCTCCGTCATTCTGCATCTGCCATCTCTGATTAAAAATACATTTGATGAGGGATTCTTCTCCAGTGTCTTGTTTTACCCAGCTACACATACCAACAAGCTAACAGGGGGATTTCAGTCACTCTCGTAGTATAATTTAAAAAAACTGTGTATCTCAACTGTTCTTCCTGAAACAATTCCTGAATATCACTTTGCTACTTCCCCTGTGGATTGATACACAGTCTGTGCTCTAGTCTTGCAGAAGTAAATCTGTAAATGCTGGGTCGACTTTAATTAAATGACACTGGCTGTGTTTGATCAAGTACAATGAAAGAACAGGCCACGCAATGTTTTTAATAGTTTTTGGACAACAACAGACGATTTGTGTTACAGAGCAATAAAAAGCTTTATCGAATTGTGTCGGATGAATTAATTCATGGGGCACAGAACGTATATATTCTCAAGATCTATTCTGTAACTAATTTGTTTCTCACTTTCTGTAGGCACTCAGCTGCACGTTAGCCTACTGCTGCCACAGAAACATGCAGAATTAGACGAGGCAAACCCAGTGTGAAGCATCCCTCCTTATAATCCCAGCTATATAAGGCTAACACTCCCACTTGTGAAAACCCAAAGCCGGGCCTGTGATTTAGAATTCCATTTATGCGTTGCGTAATGCTTTTGTCTTTCATGCTTGAACTCCTCTCCAGGCACAGGCATAGTTTATTAATGAAAGGGATTGCATGATTGTGTGTGTATGTGCGTGTGCGTGTGCGTGTGCGTGTGCGTGTGCGTGTGCGTGTGCGTGTGTGTGTGTGTGTGTGTGTGTGTGTGTGTGTACTTGCATCAGCGAACAATAGCTTCTATGTGTGCATTCTTATGCCTCTGTGTGCAGTGAGTGTACTACATGTGTGCATGTATCTGGTCACGCGTGAATGTGTGTGCGTGTCAGTGTGGGAGGGGATTGTGGGGATTCCTGCTCACTTGGCATGAGGAGCCTGACAACATGGCCACCCACAACTATGAAAGGTCATGGACTGTCTTCCCTGGAGTCCTATAATGTCCTGTCACAGTTTGCACGTATCACCCACCTAGGCCACATAACATATGTGACATGTTACGTGCACTGAATGAGAGGCCCACAAATTGTAGCTCAGTATAACCAGGAGTTGGTCTTGACTACTGTAGCTGACAAAGTAGAGTCAGTACACTAAGTGTTGTTGTGCTGTGCCCTCCTGTGAATTATTCAGACATCCTGTCTTGTTGAAGTTGAAAATTCAGTCTGGTAAAGTCTGAAAGTTGCAAATGACATCACTTGTCTTTCTGGTCGAACAGTAATCTGAGGTTTCAGAGTCAAGTTGGATTTGTCTTTTAGCCCCTCTAAGAGTTTTTCTTTCGTAGAGTTAAATTATGTAAATCTTCTGTTTATTTCTGTGTAGTCTGAGTCCTGCAAAGAAATACATTTAGTCTTTCCCTCTAAGGTAATTTCATACTTATAGTGTATTTGCTCCAAAACAAAAACAAAACAATACAATTGGAAAAACAGCTATAAAAGCAAAGTCAGCTAAAATAATATATAAAACCTAGAAAAGTTCTAAAAATGTTGTTTGTCTTCAGGTATATGATTGGCGATCACAGTAACACACTACAATCAAATAACAACCAAATAGAGATTATAATGATTTAATCATCTATAACAGCAACACTTTTTGTTAAATTCCACAAGGCATTTGGATTTGTGATATCGCCTTCTCACTGACGGTTACATTCCCTGATCTGTATTTGTTTGTCTTAGCACACCTGGAAATGATCAAGAAAAACAGAACTGGAAAACAGATATTTAGATTGGATTTTTATTTGGATGTTTGTAAAATGTTTGGCTCCATACAAGAGTGACAAAGAGGAAAAAGGTGAAGCATGAACAAATGGTTGAAAAAGCTGCTGCCTGCTGTGTCATATTAAAGTCCATTGCAGACTGAGCACACTTTAAACAGGCCTTCATCACATGTGCTTCCTGTCTGCCGAGTTCAGAGTGGGACCAAATTTTAACTAAAAACCTTCTCAAGGTAGAAAGAAGTAATTTCTCTCTCTTCCTCTTCTTGTCACTGAATGTATGTGCATTTCTCGTCTCGCGTCGAAACAATGAAAAGTTGGGCGATTAAAAAGGAAATTAATTCAACAACTCAAAAGGTCACCCATGAGGACGTGGATTGAATAATCCCTGATCAATGGATCATTGGAGCTCTAATCACATCAAGGTCCATATGAGCATCTGCTCCTAACGTATTGGTCACTTTACTTCATGCTCTGTGTGCGTGGAAGCAGCTCATGTTGGCGCTGTCATTCGCTATCTCCACTTGGTCTCGGCCCAGAAGTGGGGACCTGTCTTGTCCAGCCTTGGTTTTAATTGAAATTGATTTTTGTCTCCAGCAAAGGAAGTTGCTGTCACAGATAAACAATGATGTAGCTGCGTTCAAATCTCTGAATGTGTCTCATTTGTTTCTGAAGCCTCATAAGTCTTGAGTTGTGCAAAACGTTGCCGGTCGTGTTAACGTATCCTTATTACAAAAGTGTTGGCTGAAAATAAACAAAGAGACGTTTGTCAGCGCACCGAATACATTCTTCATGAAGTTACGACTATTGCATATTATTCTCCTTCACCTAATTAATTGCGTTTGTTTCCGTGCTTGCTGTGTAATCATCTAATGAAGCCATTATATCAGAGGCAACCGTTCCCTCACTCCTCACACAATAAATTACTTGTCTCCTCTATCTCTCCATACTTATAGTGTGAATATTCACCATCTGTGTGGGTGTATATCAGTGAAAAAATTGCCTGTTTTTTTTCCCTCCTTTAATTAGGAAAGTGGTGACGAGGCGTTGCGGTGCACACAGGCTTGTCCTTCGGCATTAGGCTTAGATTGACCAAATGCAATTGGCCGAGCTGTTTGTGTACACCTCTAATTGAATTGCACAAGACCAATTGAACCCCAAACTGCTCTCTATCGAGTCAGATGTGGAGGTGAGTGTATTTATCACTTTTCCAAGCCGCGCTGAGCAGATAACCACTCGCTCTTCCTCATACCTAGTGTTGTCCCCCTGAGGCAGGTAGACACTGCAAATATCAATGCTGTGGTTGCCACCACTGGAGCCCTGTCCACATTTATGGCTTCCTCTGTGAGGCCTTGGCGAGCTTAACACAAACCACTCTCTCTTCATGGTTAAAGGTCTTGTCAGTCCCAAATGTCCGACACAGCCCTTGCGCTATGGATTGGACTGTCGAATCCCAGTAGTCCTCTTGAGTGGTCAAACATTTTGTTTTCTCACTTCTCCCCCGAGAAGCTTTTGACAGAGAGAAAAATCCCAGTGCAGAGAGAGATTCTCATTTTCTTCTCTCTCGGTTTTTCTCTCCTGTTATTCAGGGAAGGAATCCAGCATCAACGTCACAATGTGCTATTAATGGATGTGCCTAGGATACCGTGTAGTCAAGGAAACCATTTAAAATAGATGCGGTTTATTTTTTATTTATTTATTTCACAGAGGAAGGTTTCTGCTAGTGACACTAAGTTTTGCAAGGCATGTGAAAGATGAATCCGTAAAAAATATGATTTTCTACATGTTGATATTTAAAACACTTGACTTCTTGAGAGCTCCTGAACATTTCATTAACGCTCGATTATTTAACAGAGTTCAGTGGAATTCCTTTGCCTTCTGACTTGTGCTGGTCTGATTTGGTTTGTCCTTGGCAGCGCGTGAGATGTGGAAGAATTTACAGAGTGATTCATCTCACTACTGTGGTATCTGGCTCAGTCATAGAGTACCAGTACAATAACTAGCCTACTCTCATCATGTGTGTAGGATCCCAGCTCCCAAACGTCACACTCTGAGAGCTGCACCTTCAGAGCACATGAGAAATATTCAATTCCATTCCATGTGAATCCAGCAGAATAATGGCCATTGAAAGGTTAATTTGATGAATTCCTATTTGAAATTTGCAACTTTGAATCAGAAGTTTTATTTATTTTTATTCCTATATTTGTTTATTACCACTTAAAGATCAAACACAGAGAAGTGTATCTTTGTTAGTCCCCATGTTCAAAATCTTATCTTCCTGTGTCTGCTGCCTATAATCATAACCTGAATGCCACATCTGTACAGTAAATGTCATGCCCCAAACATTCAACCAGCTCCTCCGTAGACTGCGTTTATCATCCCTGAACAAACCCGAGTTAATTAATGAAAGAATAATTAGCAGGACTAATTAGTCTGCTGTTAAAATCTCTGAATCAGTGTTCGTCCGACTCGGACACCAGTTCTCACACCTCAAAATAATTTAGTATGTGCTTTTCCCTTGTGGATCCATAAGAGGCTTATGCATTCGCCAAACATTGATTTGATATTCTCTGCTGACACGTGCACACTGTGATGGTCATGCTTGTAATCCTGTTGGCTAAATATGCTTAGCTGTGAAAGCAGATTAAGACATGGCTGTGTTTTCTTGGCCAGATATTCCCAGTGGCCTGGGTGATCTGAGCAAGAGCTTTGAAACATCTGTCCAGTGTTGTTATGTTTAAGCATGACCTAAGGCTGCTGTTCAATCAACTCAGCGAGCAGGTTCACTCAGTGTGAGAAATATGAGCATCATATATAACTCCAACTGAAATTCCATTTTGTTTTATGCCTGATGAATTTCCTGTTGGATGGAATCACAACTAGGAATGTAAGCGATTATGAATGCATGATTTTACAAACCTAAAAATGATGTTCATATATGACATATTTGCAACAGCAAATGGTTTTGCTGGAAATATCATGTATACATATTGATTTTTTTCACTTGTTTTGTGCAGATAAATCTTATCATGTGATATTCATGTGGGTGCAACTGAAGGAGGGCAGATGATATTTTTAATGTTAAAGTTTAGAAGAAGTAAAAACAAATCTACTTCAGTATTACGATTTTCCAACTTCAGATAACCACTTAAGTGGTTTACTTTTAATTTGTACCATGAGTGATGTCTTGTTCAGAGCAGCCATGAATAATATTGAACACTGAAACAGAACATGATGTACAGCGACGGAAGTAAGAATGTGATGTTCCTTTCTAAAGGTGAATCAACCTGTCTTGGTTCACTGTGCACATCTTAACCTGTCGTACTTTGCAGCTAATTACGTATCTTTTGTAGATGCACTGTATGATCTGGGAAAATTACGACAGGCACACACATAAATCAGCTTTATCGTAACTTTTTCTGAAATGGCTCTTGACACCTAGCATTCAAATATCTCTCTCTCTGTCTCTCTCTCTCTGTCTCTCTCTCTCTCTCTCTCAAACACACACTCGTACACTTACACACAAAAATACATATTGACACGTCTTTCATGGTCCGACTGACCCCTTGTCGACACTGAAACAAATCCAACCCACATCGATGGCCTGTTAAAACGTCCATAAAGTTTTATAGTATTCAGAAACCCCAAACACATTCTGATGCCATCTGTAAATGGAGAATGATGCCTAAGAAATGCAACCTACATATACTCAAAGCTGCTTCTATCATCTACTTTTTCTTCCATTTCCTGTAACCAGTTTTATCATTGTACACCACTAGAGGCCTGACTGTCAGGCAGGCAATGTGAGAGGAGCGTGTCAGGTGTAGGCTGCATAAGGCGGAGGAGGGGCACTGGACTGGAAGAGGGCAAAGCTCTGGCAGTGGGCACCACAGCCTGTCACATGAGCAGCTGGGCAGTCAAGTGGAAAAGGACAGTCTGGTGAATCTTGGACTGAGATATGTAGGATTGATTAGAAAAGGAACCAGAACAAATAGACCACTGCCATTTGCTAAATTACAGAAAGGGAAATGTTATTAAGGGATAGAAAAAAATCAACAAAAGCGATATTGTATTGAATGCATTAAGGATACAGCTGTGTTATATCATCTTTGCAAATACATAGGAGTTGCTAACTGTGTGTAAATGCAGGTAAAGCTAATTTGGCTAATGGTTCTAATACATTTTCATTGTATACGTCGGCCAATAGATATCGGATTAGTCACAAATCTAGCCTCGCAAATTGGGATTGAAAATTCAAATGCTAATGAGTCATTTTGTCGGATCACTTCAAACATGATCCAGGCCAGCAGGACTGAGTAGCATCTGGATAGAAGAAAAAAAAAATCCCTCAACTTCTATTCACAGTGCATTAAAGGCACGGTCCATAAATATTGGCTGTCAGCGTGGTGCCCCAGCCACAAGAAAGCAAACATTGCAGCAAATCCATGCTGTGGTATTTAACACATGAAACACAAAGATGAAACAGCGAAGAAGAAGAATAAAGAAGAAGAGAGAGCAAGAAAAGGGAAAAAAGAGTGAAAGAGTGAGACTAGCAGACCCACCGCTCGGAGAATTGGACAGGAGTACTGTTGCCACGGCAACCGGCAGCCCTTGCTTGGTATTTGGAGCAGCGAGTGGAATTACTGCAGAGGATTTGATGTTCAGTACACATCTGGGGTCAGCTAATATGGCGCTACAATCAGCTACTCCTTTTGCTCGCTCCACGCTGCGCTCGCAATCCCTTGTATGGGACACGGTGGCTGGCACCAGAACCACCGGCATTTGAAATCTCTCATTGAGCGGCAGATTAACCGACAGCTCTCTTCGTCCTGACAGATGTTTGTGCAGCCACATACGATGTCGGATTGACCGACATAAACAGAGCATGTGTTGGGCTAGTTTAGAGAGCACCCATTATTGGCTTTGCAAAGATTTATGTGTTTTTATTTTGTCCAGCCTTTTTTCAAAGCTGTCGGGTTTGAAGGTCAGTTAAAACAGACTGATACATATTTATCAGTGTTCACACTCGGCAGACCTTGGGATTCCAAATTAAACAAGGACTCACATTTCTATATTCAGAGTGTTGCCTTGTACTCAAATTTTGTATTTGATGTTCAGGCTGATGAATACAACCTTCTTAGATAAGATGAGGTACAGTGAAGCACTCCCACAGATTTTTTTTCTACCGATTTTTTACAATGTTTTTCACTCCCACAATACATTTTATGATTTGTTTGTTTGTGTATACTGTGCAGCATGTTTGTTTGCACATGTGTGTACCTGCTTTTGTGAGGATGAGAAGAGTTTCTACCTTAGACATTTTACAGATGGACGAGTGAGCTCTGAGTTCAACTCAGTGATTCCAGATGCAGAGCATGAATCAGCCAAACCTTCCATACTTTTATTTTTTTATAGGTCTTTGTAATGAGATGTGCATTTCACTTTTTCCTCAGCAACAATTTTAGCCCTCCTCCTATCAAATGAGGTGAATACTGTTTTATGAAATTTGCACTTCTTATGTCCGCCCCGATCAAATCCTAAGGATCAGATAGTGTTGGAATGATGGAGTGGCGGCTAAATATTTTGAATTTATGGTAATCAACGGTATTTAGCCTGCCTCGGTCTGCTTGTGACAGTGAGGTTCAACAGTGAAAGCGTTTCACTTCATTTCAAACCAGGTGGCTTTTAAAAAATTACTTCCTCATTAGAAATAGAAGGAACAGACACAACAGTATTGAGAGATGAGTAGCACATCTTTTCACACTGAGAGAAAAAAAATCAGCCGTTTTCTTTAATATCCTTAAAAATGGGGGTAATATCTTGTTTTTGTCTTATTTTATTAAACCTTCTTTAGCCTTTGCACCTTCAGACATCTGTTAAGCTTTCCCTTCTCTACATGACACTCTGAGTGATCATCACACAGCAGCAGCATGAAAGATCAGATTGAGAGCAGCTATTTTCACGAAGAGGGTGCAGGATGTCAGCGCAGTTCAGTCACAAATAAACTCAAATATCCCTTTTATTGAAAAACTAAAGTATTTTGAAAACCTCACACTTCCCACTGTGCCCACCAAAGCAAGCGCAGAGCTGTCAGCGTCATCATGTAGCATTTTGCAATTTGATAAACCAGTCTCATACATTTGTGTAAAGATCTTGTTTTTTTTCACGCCTCGGCGGAACTTCAAATAAATAGCTTTTTAAATTTCAAAGGATGACACTCCTCTATCTCTCTCGACCCTCCTTTATTCGCCGGTTTCAACTTTTCACTTTGGCATCATTCATTCTTTCTACTTGAGTTGGTAAATCTGCTAAAAGGGTTCAATGTCACACCAGCATTGTCATTTAAATATTTGAATGACTGTTTCCCATCCACCAGGAAAAATAGGACGGCAAGCACTTTGAGTCCATTTTTAGCCTCTGGTTGTAGATCTTCACCGTTTTAACATCCTTCAACACACACCTTCGCCTCGCTTTTACCCACACTCTCACATGCGTGTACTGTACGCACACACACACACACGCACGCACGCACGCACGCACACACACACACACACACACACACACACACACACACACACACACACACACACACACACACACACTCAAGTCTTTGAAGTCCACACAAGCAGCAGAATTTTCCAGAGAATAATTAAGAATAAGGAATATGAAGAATATGATGATTTAGCAGTGACCCAGCGCGGATTAACGCAGTCAGCCTCGCCATAAATGGATTCTGTCCATCTTGGAGTGCTTCATAATCTCAGTCAAGTCACACTGCGCACAAAGAGCTGTTCAGTTCAGAGAGACCCACATGCATTCATCCTTTGTTTGACAGACAACGTTTTTTTGATTAAAGATGTTACGATTTACTGTGTGTCACTTTTATAGATTGTGTACATACACGTCATGGTTGTAAAAGCACCCCCCCCCCCCCACAACCACACACACAAACACACACAGAACAGCTGATCTGTTAATTAGCGAGGCGTAATGGTCAATGTTTGTTAGTCAAACAGCGTACAGCGTGATCACTGTATGTCGACCTTTTCCAGTGAGACGAATTCGTTGTTGTTTTGTTGTGCTGTCGAGAGAGAGAGGGTGATTCGTTTAAAAGCGAGTGGCTGCAACCCCCCCCCCCCCCGTCATTTTTGTAAACTGAACAGGGTAAACAAACTCATTCAGCGACATAATGCTCATGGCAATCAATTTTCCACGCGTAAGGCACGAACAATGCGCCGTTGCTGCTAGCATTCAACAAGGAACTGTGGCTGAAACACACTGTCATTGTTGAATTTGACATGGATTAGGTTTCCTATTTTGCCGGAGTGATGTATTCTACTACATGACGACGCGAGTGAAGGCACATTCATTCATCAAGGAAAGGTTATAAGTTTACATCCGAGTTTGATTGAGGAAGTGCAGAGGAGAAAGAAAAAAGCTAGGGGCTCCACATCAAATCCATTGCAGTGTCAAATGAATTCTTCTCTTTCATTTGTCTCGTATTTCTTTGTCCAGGGTTGTGTCACTTAAAGAGTGTCCATCCAGCACAGACACTTTCTTAATTTATATTTCCTTGTCTGAAACGTCCTTGTCTGGGCTCTAATCGTCCGGTAATGATAGGTGATGCACAAAGAGATACGGAACGCCTTTCACTGACAAATGAAATTCATAAGGCTACCGTCTGTTGAATTTAGACGGAACAAAATGTACCTGTATTGATGCGCGGTACAAAGGGTCTTAGACGGATCCACAGGAACCGTGTTATTCAATGCGTTTCTCCCCAGTGTGAATATTTGATAGAGAGAAAGAGCTTACTGCGTATCCCTGTGTCTCCGTGGATGTAGTGGGGATAAAAGCTCCCCGCTTCTCCTCTCACTTCTCTGAAGACCCGAATGGTTCTGCAGCGTTCTCTGATCTCTAAGGTCTCACATGAGTTCTGACTTCGCCACAACCTTCAAATATTGACATTTTTCAATATAAACAAGTGTTAGAAAACCAGACTTGCCTACGTTTGTCATTGTCATTATGTAAGGAGTAGATGGTTAATGAGGAAGCAGAATTCCTGTAGTTAATTAAATTATTATCAGAGCGAACCAGGGGCCCCTCCTCTTCGTGCTCCACTCTTCCTCCCTCCTTCTGTGTGTATTATTCATCATAGAGGACTCCTGCCCTGCTTCCCCAGGCTATTTTTACCCAGCATGCCCGTCACATTAACTGAGAGCCCCAATCCCCTGCTGCTCCCAACAGCAAGCCACCCTCCATCTGGATCATGGATTACATCGCTGTCTTTCTACCCTTTCTTCCACTCTCGGTACCTCTGAGGTGCCCCCCCTCCTCTCCTCCTCTCCCACCACCTTTTATCCCCTCCATCTCTTCACCACTCCACTAACCCTCCTGCTCTCCATTCCCGCTCCTGTTCCTGTGTCTTTCAATCATTCATATTAGTGTTCCCAGTCCCTTGGGAATACTCACTACACATCTCTTCAGAGCACACAGCCCATCGCCTGCTGAGCGGGTGTAGCGGTGTGCCTGACATACCATCAGTCACCTCCTCAGCCAGGGCTTCACTGTAAAATCCTGCAAGATTGACATCAAGTTTAGAAATCACCTCCAGCCAATGCATATTGTCTGTTATTTATTTGTGTAATATATAAGTATAAGTGTAAATCAGTGAACAAACCTGACAGAGATCCTGAGGCATATGCTCAGTGAAGGCCGACAAAAAAACAATTTAATTGCAGACACACGTTACATTAATAAGTGGCCAGGCTGATATATGAGCAACGCTTATTGCAGGTCTATCAGTATTAGATCTCCAGCAAAAAATTGTTGCTTCACAGAAATGTCAGATCTGTGTTTCCAGTCCAATTTCAACTGCAAAAAACAAATCTATCCTGATGTGAATAATTCTATGCGACTCAAATTTCGAATAAATCTAAAATGTTTTCATCAGATATCAGTCTCATGCTGTTTCAAATCTGTGTTGATAAAAAGGTGATTAATGATGCGGTCTGTACTGTTTGAAAATGTCCGACTTTAGCCACTCCTATTTTAAGACTGTATTGTGTGCATTTATATTTACATATCAATATTTACATATTTACTTATCAAGTGTCCCATTTCAAGGCCTAATGTCCAACCTGGCATCCCCGTTAGTTCCAGGTTTATTCTGAAAAGTTTGGGTCTACATATTAAAATAGAATGAAATTTGCACCAAAGTATCAACTCTTGTCTGATCTGATCTGATCGACACTTCAATTGGAACTATTTAAAAAAAAAAGGTTTTGACGTCATTCTTGGATTATACCTGGTGATATTGTGATTATAGAAAAACAGCTATTGCTTGATATTGGGCTACATCATTCACAAACCACTCTTTGAAATTAATTTTACAGAAAATCTGCTGTATCACAACATGAATTGTAAGTTGATAGGTTGAAAGATGAGTTTTGGCCGTGCATTATAGTTATATTTCATCCGCACTGCAATAAACACACACATTTCCCCATGAATGACAGAGGAGGCAGATGAAATGTGACAGTGTGAATGGATCATTTAACAAAAGAACAGATAAGGTGCTTTTCCATTTCATAATGGCCACAGAAACTTTTTATTATCCTGTCTATGAGTAATGCTGTGCTCCCAGGCAGAACTTAAGCATTATGCACAACAGGGAGTTGACGAAATACACACCAACTAAAACACACCATCCTTGTTGTGCCCTCTACCTGTCTACCAGGACTTTACTTAATTACTGTACTTGTTTTCTCATGTATCTCTACTAACTAATATGTGTTAATATCTGTACTTTCTACCACTACATTTTTACAATACATTGCTTTGCACATGAAATGGATTTGGAAGAGGCCATTTCTGAGCCATTAATTAATATATGACAATTATAACATTTCCAGTAGCATCATTTGCAGCAACTAATTAATATGACAGAGTCTGCTCTACTCTTTTATTAAACAAAATATGCTAAGCACGGTTAATGATGTAGTAGTCCACAGGGAGTAGGCACCTCGCACATACTTTGAATACTTATATAAGCATAAACCAAGTATTCATTTACTTTTACTCAAGTAGAAAAGTTAATATGGTAAAATGTTATATTTAATTGAGTAAATTTGTGTATATTTATACTGATAATTTGCTCTATCAATGCAAAACCAGATGAGAAGATCAGTTTAATTGATCCAGGTTGTGCTAAGACTAGCTCAGCTTTAGAGACTTGTAGATGGTCTCAAAAACTTTGGCTGTCTTAACCAACGCAGGATAGTGTACTTTTATTCTAATATCTCACAGTCTTCATGGTTTGTATATAATGCATAAACATGAGTCCGGTAATATATTCAAGCACTGTTGTTGAGGTGGTTCCTTCAAACAAAGACATATGTCTGGACTTGTCCTCCTTCATCATGTTTTTCTCAGGATCTGATGAGCACACGTCATTCATTTAGAATTAGAGTTCCGAGGATCACTTGTTTATGTGGAGGCTGAAAGCATCAGTGCACGACCAAATATGACCACAAACCTGGATGCACATATTGACATTCATACAAATATGTATAAATGCAGAACTAAAAGTTTATGGGGAAAAAACTGTGTTGCACAAATGTAAAAGTACACTTACAAATTTGCCCAGTTTTTGTAATGGAATAATTAAAAAGTATATAAACTCAAAGTGAATACCAAACCTTTTTATAGGTTCCCCTCTCTAGTTATTTCAGCAGAGATATATTTTTTTCACCTAAAACACAGAGCACCATTCCATGAAATACTGAATGTGTGAAGCCCCCGGCGAGGGTCCTTTAGGACATTTTTGCATAAAAGCAATCCTAGGGCGCAATGTCATTTAATTTCTAATGAGTTCTCTATCCTTCATCAAATAAACAGGGCCTCCTGCAAGAGCCAGGGCCTGCTCATTACCGCTGGTTATGTTTCAGTCTCAGAAAACACTTAAAGAGACAATGAGGTGCTCCTTCTGCCGTGTCCCCTGCTCCTGCAACACTTTTGTTTATTTCCCATTCCAACCCAATTCCCCTCGAGCTAGAGCAAAGTTAACCATGAGGTGACATCATCACCTTGTCTGTAAGAGCCCGAAAAAACAATCTGGCTTGATTATAGCCTGTTGTCTTGTTATTTGTTTTCAATCTGAGCTGATGTGATTACTAAACAGAAAATCAAAAAAATGTCCAAAGGCTTGTTGGTAGAACATGTTCAAATGTTGCTTTAATCTTTATTGATCTTGAAATACAATATTTTGCCCATGAGAGCAAGTGAACTGCCACCTTAACAAGACCCTGACATGACCCCTAATCTATTGTTCCTCCAACCAAATAACTTTGACAAAAAGTCAATAGATGTAAACCCCACCACCTCTACCACCTCCTCCTTCACCACCACCTACTTTGCACTATTTACTTTGTGGAGGGTTTCATAAATGTCCCTGATGCAGAGTCAAACTTATCCACGCTGTATCACTACACTTTCAGAAAAGAGGAGGAAGGAGTGTCTCACAAGGGAGTGATTCCTCCCAGGGTGTCTGCTAAAGCATAACAAACCCAAATTGTCTGCTTATAGGTTTAATCTGTCATTCAACAATGAATAATGGATACTATTTAGTTTTACTTTTACTGTCCAGCAAATTAAAAAGTGTTTATCGTTGTTATTCTGCGTCAAAGACGTAGAGAACAGACATAATGAGCGAGACAAGAGAAGAACTGCAGTTTAGTGTGGTTTACTGTTCACATAAGTCAAAATGGCATCCAGTACAACACTTGAAGTCAGAAATGTCTGTTTGATTGTTTGTTTGCTTGTTTGTCAGCAAGATTATGGAAAAACTGCCCAATGGACGGACACACAGTACACACGGTGGAGGGATGGGATATGGAACGCGAAAGGAGGATAAAGGGGCAGATGCAGGAATTTAGATTTGAACTGTTAGGCCTTGGTTGAGATATGTACTCTGAGTGCCAGTCTAGTATTTAAAGTAAGATGATACAGATGTTTATTCTTCTGAAAGTGGTTTAAAAGTTGCAGTTTCGCTCTTGATCTCTCGGGATAGACGTTATGGATTAGAAGGAAGATTTTCCACAAGATTTGTCAACGTGTGTGGGACGGGCCGCGCAAACATTTGAAGCTAGAGACCCAAAAGTGCCACAGCTCAGTTTAGGGTGAAAAAATCCGGAATAAAGGATCAAAGGTGTGAACTCTTTTAATTATATCACAGGCTTTCAGCTTGTGTCAGATGCTAACTCAACAAGGTAAGCGCTCTTGGGGCTGATGTGTTTTTCCTCTTAACACTTACATTATTCCATCATCTCTACTGTTCTGCTCTTGTACTAACACTTCCCCCTTCAACTTATAGACATTCACTCATCTTTTGCATCTGTCATGACTTCATCTCACCCCCTCTCTCTCCCTCTCTTCTCACTACCTCTCTGCTGTCCTTGGAGCGTCCTAACACACTTCACATTAGTTTACCTTCTCTTCATTTAGCTCTGTCACTTGTTCTGTCACCTAAGTCCTCTCCCTCAAAGCCGGCTCCCCTTCCCCGCTGACTCAGCAGCTGGTTTCTGCGGAGGCACTGGTTTGTGTGTCAGGTGAGAACAGGTGAAGCCGCCGGGTGCACGCTGACCTCACTGTGTCACTTCCACTCCGACTCACTTCAAGTTTGGTGAAGATGCCGCCACGTTTCCTCGAGGCTCATTTCAAGCTTGCGCGAGCAACATGGAAAAGGGAAAGAGGTAGCTGGAGGCAGGAAGTACTTTTGATTGTATTACTGTATGGCAGATTTTTTCGGCGTGCAGTAATTGAATAATATTTTTTTGACAAACATTTAGGATAACAGCATACATTGTACTGTCCATGCTTTGTTCAGATCCTTTGTTCAGAGCTTGGAACATTCGAGACGTAGAGTTTTAAAAGCTGTAAAGTGTCTTTTATAGCTTTTTTCTTGTTTTCTCTTGTCTTGACCCCTCCCTCCTGAGATGTGGCAGCTGATGGTGCATGTTCAGCGACACGTAACACAAATAGACCCGTGCAGATAAAGCAGTGGGACAGAGTAAGTACTAACTATCAGAGCGAAGCAGGGAGTGTGCAGCGTTTCCCCCGAGTATCAGAGTCAAATGTAAAACAGAGTGCCAGAGCATTCACATTAGAGTTACATTATATTCATCTCCCCTTCATGAAACATTCAACCTCTCTAAATATTGCATATATCGTGGAATTTTGTTGATACATCAACCCTACTGTGAATAATTAATCCCTCCAGTTATCCTCGGTAATAATTTGATGTAAGATATCAGCGACTGCAGTTTATAGGATATAAAGATTGTGGTGAAAAGCTTTTGCAGGAAACTTAAGAAATGATCTGGAAATTAATCAAGTTGTGATTGTTAGAGTTTTAGAGCCACTTTAAGGAATACACTATTTTGAGTGTAAATTTGTAATATTATGAGATTAAAATCTTAATATTACCAAAAAATTGTTTTAAGTAACTGTTTTCTCATTAAATTATGACTTCATATCATAATATGTATTTTTCTTTTTTAATTACATCTTTATTCTTGTGACATTATTCTTGAAATATTATACTTTTCGTCTCTTCAATATGGCCCCAATATTCTATTGTGTGATTTCACTCACAGGAATACTTGTGATAGTTCTTTTATTCACGTTCAAATTTTTGACAATAGTAAGTGCAATGGTATAACTAAAATTACGAGAAATGATAAGGGGAAATACCACAATATCAATCATTGTTAAGAAATCCGCACGCAAATTGTTGGATCTGAACCTTGAAAGGTAATTTGCAGCAAAACAAATTGAATGATTTTTTTTTTATCCTTCAAAGAATTTTCACCTGAAACCATTTGCATGTTTGGGATTCCTTTCTGAATAGGATTTGAAATTTATAAAATGTTAACCGAATGAATTAACGTAATATATGTCAATATTCACATTCTCAATGTTCTTTTGAAGTCAGGTGGTGTGAGACAATTAAATGAACTGGAGTTTGACGCACAATAGCTTTGTGGCAGTCATCCGGTAACACAGGCACTTAAGTTAACCAGCCAGCCAGCAAACAGCCTTTAAGAGAGATGATAGTTCACCACGATGTATGACTGTTTTTCTTTAAAAAGAATCTTCACTGTGAATTACAAAGTCAGAGAAGTGGAACCAGAGAGATTACTTCTCCTCAGTCCTGGATGTCCAATAACTCAGGTGAGTGGGTAAGTCATGTTGGGAGGTGGGCCCACTCTGTGTGTGTGTATGTGTGTGTGTGCGTGTGTCTGTGTGTGTGTGTATGTGTGTCTGTGTGTGTGTGTGTTCCACAAAAAGCCAGAGCCAATCACCACAAAGGTATTTAGTGCCTATGTGCTTCCTACTCCAGTGGGCAGATAAGATTAAAGCATTTAGATTCAGAAGTAGAGATTCTCTCACTTCAGGCTGAGTAGATCAGCGCGCCTGTGAAAACCTCAGCAGCGGCACTACATCAACAACATGCTGCTGCCTTTGGCTCTAATTTGTGGACGCACTAAATCAGACCTGCTGTACAACACATTCCTTCAGTGTCTGCTGTTACAGTTAAGCACGTTGTGTGTGTGTAATACTATCTACCGCTCAGTTCTGCCACCTCACTACGCATGTGCAACCGAAAACACAAAGGTTTACAATTTTTTTTTCCAAGTTTGCTTTACCAGAGGATAAACTTTTCCAGCAGGTTTCATCTCTTCCTTCGATTCTTCTCTCACTAAGACGCTGTCAAAATCTCTGAGTGCTTTTGCACGGGAGGAACAACACTCTCTTCCCTGCTGGTCTCCCATTTTCAGCAAAACACTGTTGCATGTGATGAAGGACATTTGACAGTGTAGTATGTGTGGATGTCATTTCAGCTTTAAATCATAAACTTTATATAAAGATGGATGATACGTCTCTCTACTTCCTCCCATTGCAAAAAAAATACAGCCAGAATATCCCTGTTACTGGTGCTATTTGGAGCCAGTCTGCTCTGTAGCGATCGGGTAGTGGAGCAGTGCAATCAAGGTCCTGCCGAAGCACATGCTCCACCAATCACCTGTCACTCCCAGCTGTCAATCAATCATGGCGTCTCAGCCTAGTTTTTATAGCATCAAATGATTAATTAAAACCAAACTAATCAGAAACATGAACACTCATACAAACATCGGTGTCATGAGTAATGAAATGACATAAACCATTGTGCGTGACGTGTCCTTTGAATTTTCATCTGATAAATGGAGGAGTTGGGTTTAATAACCTATACTGCAGCCAGCCACCAGGGGGCAATCCATATGTTTTGGCTTCACTGATGGAGAGCTGTCACTCCATCCAATTTTATATACAGTCTACACTTCACGTACAGTGTGCCTAATAACTCTACAATAATGGCAACGAAAAGCTATAAGTGATTATTAAACTTACATCTTATATTTAAAGCTCTGTCACTGCTCGTTTAAATCAACATGTGCAGTGTATGAAGTTTAACTTAATGCTTTCTGACAAGTTTCCTTATTCATTTATTTGGCAGATATCCCAGAAACAGTGTGGCTGTGATGATTGATTGAAATTATGACAAAAAAAAACATTACAAAATAAACGGATGAATGAAAAACCCTAAACCATGTTGAACCCACAGACACAATGTCACTGTCATGTCCTGCACTGCAGAGGTGAGGTGACACGCTCCCTGCAATTAAATCTAGCGGCGTGCTATAACCTGAAATGATCTTCCTGCTTGTTATAGTCGTAATTCTATCAGCCACGGGCCGAACTCTAATCTTATTATCTGTTGTTAACGGAGTTGGGGTTGGGTGGGGGCTCGGCAGTGATGGGGATCTCCACAGGGCAGATTACCTCTGCATTATCCACTCAGAATGGGACATTATCACCTATCACGAGCCAGAGGTGGTCGATTGATCCAATCACGTTGTCCCTCTAGTGATGCGGGCCACTCCCATCGTCAGTTAATTATAGGGAAGATGAGACACCTTACTTCACTGGATAGATCTGGATCGGCCTGCTGGTGTGTGACTGTACTGCATGCTGCTCACTGCGGAGCAATTTCATTTACATGTGAACAAAGGTTTTAAGAGAAGCTGTTCAATCAGTTTAGTCTGCTCACTGAGAAAAACAAATATTTAGAGAAATGGTTGTGTACATATTTCACACACCAACAATATATCGCCAGTATTTACCAAGGTTTCAGCCTCTTATGTAAATGAGTTGTCCTGCTGTCGTGTACAAACAGTGCAGCTCCAGTAAGACTATGAATGAGCAGAAGTCTCTTAGTGCTTTTTAGATATGCCAATGATTTTCTTATATCGTTTGAACTCCACAACAGACGGAGTGAGTGCAAAGTTGGGTTTACTCATTTGTCAAAACTGAGACTTAAATTGAATTTCATCAAGACCCCTTTTGTCTGCCTCTTCTCATCCCCAGAAGAAGGGTTGTTGACTGGCTGAGTATTTGCTCTCATTCATCGCTGCAGCCGACAATTTACCGCGAGCAATCGGACCAATTGCTGTCAAACAATCAACACCATGTGGCAAAGTAGCCGTACCGGTGGTCAAGGTCTGCAGAGTAGTGGGGAAAAATAGCTTGTGTGACTTGTGAAAAGCAGAACACGGTGTACACTGCTAACTAGCCGTTCAATACCTGGGTGTTGTTTTTTTTCCTTTCCACTGAGAGCAGATGAGTGTTTTGGTTGGAAATGTCATGTTAGTGCAGACTAGCTTATAGGCTCACTGTTGCAGAACGGACAGAAATAGCAACAAAGGTCGTTGTGGCATAAAATTGACATCAGATTGCTTAATGTAGGAACAGTAATGAGGTGACCTTTCATGAGGAACGCATAACTTGCAAGCTTTGGTTTTAAGCACATAAACCACAGGAATGAAGGATTATGAAGGAAAAGTTTCTTTGATGTGTTATATAAAACAAGACATTTTAAGACAGGGGCCGTGGCACGACTTATCCTTTTAGGTGTTATTTAGAAAGCGTAGATGTTTTTAGATTCGCTTGAAATAAAAAGGGGTTAAATTTTGATTTAAATTGTGGCATGTTATATTTGTCAAATTGTCTTAATTCCGGTTCAAAACCCCTGATCTGTTGGTGCATGGCCCATAAGTTTGTACAGCTGCACAGGAGTGGAGCAGATAAATGATGGTCTTTTTTTAAAGCTCACCGGATCCGGACCTTGCATCCTGTGGCCTTTTTTTTACGAGAAATAGTGCATTACAAACCAGACACAGATCACACCTGGCTGCTAAGTACGTACGGCTGGATGCCCTCATATCTCTTCTGTTTTAGCGCTATTTGATGTTGTGTTCAAAGACCTGTTCTCCCCGATAGGGCCAATGTTCTGACACAGAAAAACAACAAAGTGTTTATGCAGCATCCACCTTTGAATTATTTTGGACTGAGATGCCCTTTTCAAAGTGAGAATAATAAGACAAATCCAACGATTCACAGATTTTTTTCTCTCATGAAATTTCTCAGTAGGAGAGCATGTGGTTTGGTTATTTCTGTTGTCTCACAGCAAGAGGATTACCGGTTCAAATCCCTTTTGGGCCGGGGTCTTTCTGCTTGGATGCATGTTCTTAGGCTTCCTCAAAACGATTAAGGTTAGGCTAATTGAAGACTCTAAATTACCTGTAGGTGTGAATGGGAGTGTGGATAGGTTGCTGTTTGTCTCTGTATGTTGATCCTGTGATTCGCTGGCCTCCTGTCCAGGGAGTACTCCGCCTCTCTGTTAACTGGGATTGGATCCAGCCCCCCCCCCCCCCCCCCCCCCCTGGGACCCTTAAAAAGGATGAGCGGCATCGATAATGAGTGGATGGACGGACATTTTCTTGGGCAATCGTTTTTCCCTGCATTGTACGGCCATTGTATTCGGTTTAGTCCTTAGTCACTACTATTAAGAAGCGTTTTATTTAATTTAGAAAAATATCACTTGCATATAATACAGCTTCATAAGAAGAAGTTGTTAATAAAAAATGTGCCTGCTTTGCCTGAATCACCTCAGTCATGCTGCCTGTCCCCACTTTACATAGTATTCACTTGTCTGCCTTAGAAAACTCAATGAAAGTTTTCACATGTGTTAATGATGGCTCCGTTCCATCTAGGCGTGCCAGCAGCCGACACAATGAGCCAGCGATGCACATTAGCAGAGTCTTGGCTCAGGTACATCAAAGTGGAACGCAGCCATTGTTGACATAGCACCTGACTGATAAGTCAACTGAGCAGGAGGTAAACATTCAGTTGCTTAGAATTTGAATTGGGCTTTTCCTGTATTCAGACTTCTTGGCTGGAGATGGGTCTATAGGGATGTTCAGCATCAGCACCAAAGATTTAAACGTACAATATGTAACTTGTACATGTTGTTGTCTTCACCAACATTTATTGTCCCATAATATTCTTGGGTCGCTTGGTTCCCCCCTGTGTGTTTGCACTTCTTTATTTGTAATATAAATAATGCAAGAGCGCAAGTCAACAAAATACATAACGAGTCTAGTAATTGTTTTATATTTTAATGAAAATTTTTACATATAATATTAATAACTTAAATATTTGTGTTCATTATAGGAGTGGCTTATTCTGTGCTGAAAGCCAAACATCCAAAATGGTTGTTTCTGCTTAGATGGGTCTGTAGTTTGTTCTGTATTTGTGTGCGTGTGTTCAAAATTAGTGGCCGCCACAGTGGAAAGTCTATAAAAATCCCAACCCACACACTTTTAAGCCTACGGTAACCCCTGTAAACCTTCCTACTTTAGAACTGCAGGGAGGACATTGTTTAGTGTTACACAACAGCACCAAATTCCATCTATTATTAACACATAAAAACCCTCAGACCATTTCTCCTTTCAAATTTGAGTTTTACTCCTGAGAATGGAGCAGAACGACCCCCTCCCGAAAATTCATCATGGACGTACAGTTGGAGTACAGTTTCTTATTTTAAACACATCCGCTGAAATGTTTGCCACAAATTTGCCGGATGTGGCAGCAGCCTCGTTCTAAAGATAATCCCTCTGATCATGTTTCTGTGGAGCCCGAACCAAACATTGATTTGTGTAACACTGGATAAATCGCCCCCTTTCTATCTCAGTCAAGTGTCTCCTCTCTGACGTAAACAGATGTTCTCTGCTCCAAAGCAGCTTACATGAGCAGTCTGTGAAGCCCTTTATGGTGGTGCTGCTGGGAGTGAACTGCCTCCAACGCCTCCGTGTTGTTGATTTCATGTACCATCTCATTGATGCACTGTTTGAGTGAATTATAAAAAACTACCATTAGACATAGGCATGTGTGTCTGTGTGTTCCAGTTAAACCTTATGATTCCCCTTCAATTTTCTGGTCTGACCGATCTGGGCTAGTGATCATAGCGGGTATAAGACAGAAGATGTCGAGCCATGCATGGAAATGTGCCCTCATTAGTTTCTGTTCTCATTCTCCCCGCTCCGCTCCGCTTCTCCTTCTTCTTCTTCCTCTTCTTCTTTTCCCTGTTCATTTCTCTCTTTCTGTTGCTTCGTCTCTTTTCTTTGGTGGAAATAAAACTGGGTCATATCCTCCCTCCTGCACCACGGCCTCAGTGGTTTAAATGGAATAAGGCGGAAAAGAAGGAGGTGAATTAACTCAGAGCTGGTGGATGCGCAGGGAGATGGAGATGTATGGATGGCAGTAAAGGCATTTCCCAGTAGCACGCACACACACACACACACACACACACACAATCACAAACCTGGTGAGCTTGCGTCGACTCTTAAAAGGCTATGAGGAGTCGATTTAGGAAACGATTCAGTCAAATAAATGCTTTGCCTTTACCGCCTACATGCTGTGGCTAAAGTATGTAAATTGATACTTTTGCGAGCTGTAGCAAACACTAAATTATGAGGGGGGGTTTCCAGAGCGTGGTCTTTCAGTTTTCGTGTAGGATTTATTGATTTGACGTTGTATTGCTTGCACTGAAATACCCCCTGCTTGTGCTCTCGTCGTGATTGGCTCCGCTTGTGCTCAAGCTGCACACTTGCACTCAGACATTTTGTAGCTTGGACAGATTTATTGCCCTCGAGTTTCAACTCTTCTTCTCATGTTCACGGAAAATGTCTGCTCCTAAATTTGTCTTTTGCTTTTTTAGTTTGCTATTCGATTTCTTTGAGCAAGAAGTTGGGAAAATTTTGCAAACCAATAGAATGCCAGGTGCAGGGTTGACCGATGAATTGTCCTGCCTGTCCTGAATTGTCTGCTTCCTGTGCGACCTCTAGGCTTCTTACTGTCTATGCCCGTGATCCTTGCTGTTAAATCTATAAAATTGTCCGGTGGAATTCCACCAGCCAAGTTATGCTCCAGGAATCGCTGCTGAAGGTATGAAGCTAGATTATCAATATGTTTTGACAGTTTCTGTCACTAGGGGCAGATGATTGATGACTGGATGCGCTGCACGAGTGGACAAAACCGACCTAATGAGCATAATCAGGCTCATTTATATGCTCTTCATTCATGTGGAATGAGCTGAGAAATCAAAAGGTTTTGTAAACCTCAAATCTTCAAACGTATGGTGTAGTGTGTGTTGATGTAGCAGATGTGTGCATATGAGATCACATGTACATGTAGGTGTGATATATGTTGCACTAAATCAGCTCTAGCACGACTCCTATATCACATGTATAGCGCCTATGTCTCCATTGTGGGTCTATTTGAATTGTTTGCATGTTTTCAGGTTAGGTTGTGTCTTAAACATCACATTGCATGTGAGGCATTTTTGACGTTTGTTCGCCTACAGCTTTGACACATACATACAATGCTGCTTGTGTAACACTCAGTCCAGAAGCACTTGAATCATATCTCTTTTCTCTCAGCGCATCATATCCACTGTTGTGTGTTTTTCTCTCCTGTACAAGGTGCATCTCACCGCTGCTTTTCTTCCTGCTACATCTTTATCTAACGTTTCAGACGTTTCAGCATGGACTGCCTGCCGCCACAGCTCAATACTTCTGTCAGGTTCACCCTCTTAATGTGGGAAGATGTCAGAGACTCCTTACACACAAACACACACACACACACACATACAGATGAGGTACACACACAAATGCTCAAAGGTTACCTATTAATTCATTTTAACTGCATTATTTCTAAATGAACACAAGGATTTTTAAACATTTCCTTCCTACCACATTTCAGAATTAGCAGTGTATTTTCAGGAAGTAAGTAGCTGCTATTATAGCCGCACTACTGATTTCTTTGCTACACAATAGCTATACAATGCATGCAATTTTGTGTTTGCAAGATCATTGCAATAATTAATGAGAATCTGTGCATATCCGTAACCAATGGGAGGAAACTAAGGCCATATTAGGGTATAGGAGAAATAAGGATAAACTGATAAATGCTTGGTCACATAAAAGGAAAATTCCTAAATTGATGTCACTTTTCTAACATGATTAACTGTATCAATTCAGATAACTGTTGTTTGAGCCTGCACCACCTACACTGCCTTAACCACTCTCATCATGTAAAAAGAGTTGATGACCTCAGTGTTAGTCCCTTGTTTTTTATTTCGGAGATCCAGTGGCTGCTGGCTAAAGATTAGTCGATTAGAAAGCCATCGCTCCGAGATCGGCCAGCACGCCTCATCGGATGAAACATGTTTAGAGCAAACAAAAGCTCAGCACCTCTGTGTCCAAACACCACCGGACCACTTTGATCTGATCGCTGCCCCTGTCGAGGCTACAAGAATCTGCCTCACATCTTGACACGTCCGTCTTGCAATCAAAGCCGTGTCAGATGTGGGGGCTTGTTTCGCGAGCTCCGGCTATTCTCACATTAATTACTTGACAACCCCTCAGAGGACCAGGAGGTTATAACAGCCCTCAGCACTTAACCAATCTCTGACATCACAGACGTGCAGTAGGCTCTCTGCTTTGCCCCACAATATATTTTTACACATCAAACCAAATTTGACACCACACTTCCTTCGTCCATTAACATACCAAGTGTGAAGCCGATAAGATGAATGCTGCGGATATTATGAATTCCACAGACAGACTGACAGACAGACATTTGTGGAATTAGTAAGTAGTTTGTACTGAATAAATTGTTGCCCTTCTCTTATGTTTCCCTCTCATATTCGATGATGAGGGTCTGGGTAATGTTCATGTTGCAAAATCAGCTAGTTTCCAAGCTATGATTAAATTTGTTTGTGAAGGAGAAATGTAAAAAAACAGGTTTGATTAAATAAAGAAAATTCAAACAGCAGTGGGGGTGAATGTATGATTTAATAAGGGCAGTAGATGGAATCCACCCAGTCTCTCCCGAATATGATCCGTTATTGTTCACAGCCCCTCCGGAGCGCAGGGGCTCAATTCAAACTGTTACTATGCAATTTTCTTGAGTCTGTTCTAACACAGTTTCCTAAAGATAATCTGATAACCCTATCATGTAGATCCTGTAGAGGTGGTGCATGCGTTTTTCCTCAGGCTTGCCATAGGAGGAAATTAGGCCGCTCTAAGAGCTGGGCCTGATCAGATTTACAGTGAGACGGAGAGAGAATAAGACACATGGGAAATCTAATGGAGCTGAACTCATCAACACAAGTGCTTGAATATCGTGCAAACAAACTGCGATTCTCACATACTTTCACTAGAGCTCTGCAACATGGCCTCACATTATGTTTACGGAAGTCATTTTGGCATTTACAGATTTCATTTCCAAAATGGCTCAAAGTGGAGACTAAAATACATAATTTATCTCAATGCAGCTTCAGTTAGATTTACCGCAGCTATCATTACATGAGGGCGACATTGTGGCTCATTTTCCATCAAATCGGATCATATAACATCTAAAATAGTTTTAATGGACTCAAAGCACATTTTTTTTATGAGGCAAACCTGTGGTGAATGTCATGGTGTTCGGGTTTTAGAGCGGTGGCTTCGATGCATCTGACACGAATGCAGACTGAGCCTTTTCTGGCTGAGATCTTTTTTAACAGATCAAGAAAGCCAGCGTTTTGCATTATTTAAGCACAAATGCCTTCTTGCAGTCAAACATCTATTTCTAATTTCTGACTCAGAGGAAATTCAGGGAGAGAGTATTACGGATGCTGTTTCATTCCAAAAGTTTGGATGCCTCTTTTAGTCAAACACTCTGAGAGAAGAGCAGACTCAAGCTTCCTCACAATTCTTGTTACTTGTCTATTTTTTGTCTTTGTGTCTTTTGTTTTCCCTCCAGTCGAAGTTTAACTCCTTGTCCAGAGCTGTAGTCTGTTTGGCTGCTGGTGTGAAAGGGCTGCGTGCCCTTGTCAACGTTTGGAGGTGCTCAGACAGACCATAATGATCTGGCAGGAGTCCAAGACAGCGCAGCACATGAGGAGACAAGGTTCTGCTACTGATACTGTAGGTTAGGAGTGTGTCCTCTCTCACCTTATCTCTGACAACAACATAAGTATCCCGAGCGACTCACCACTGTGAAGTGAGAAAACGTGTTGCGGTTTAACCTCTAAAAGGGTTTCTGCAGTTTTCAACAAGTTAAATATTTATGATTTTAAGTTTTTAAGACTTCAAAATCTCGAGTTGTACAAATGTAGGTTTGGCAGTAGGGCTATTTTTGTTACCTACAAAACTCGTACGTAAATCGTTCCCTCCTCTCTTTTTACGATTCAACTCATATCCATTATCTCCCTGTGTCTCTAAAAGGCCAGCCATCCTCCTCTCCTCTCCTCTCCTCTCCCCCCCTCTCCTCTCCTGTTTCTTCTGATGACAAAAGGTCAGTATATGTCAGCACGCCCTGCTCAGAG
Source organism: Platichthys flesus (assembly GCF_949316205.1). Taxonomy (NCBI): domain Eukaryota; kingdom Metazoa; phylum Chordata; class Actinopteri; order Pleuronectiformes; family Pleuronectidae; genus Platichthys; species Platichthys flesus. The sequence goes on from NC_084946.1 coordinate 22,696,097, forward strand.
ACATAATTCAATTTCTTTTGACCATGGCCTGTCATCGTTGAAGGTATTTAGAGAGTTGTCTTCTTCATTAGCCTGCTCTTGAGTAAAGCGTACCAGGTCGATATGACCACGGCTCTGTGTAGTAAAACATTACTTGACACAGGATTGTCCTTTACCAGCTCTAAGATCATGACATTTAAATGAGTCTGTAATCGAACCCTTGAAAATTTAAGTTTAGACATTTTGAAAATGATCCTCTCAAAGGTTTTCCTGAGGAAAGCGTGACATACAAATTGAACTGCACATGCACTCGTGTTCATGTTCACATGGAAGCCAGAAAAACACATCTAATCACGCACAACTTCAGGAAAAATGTGTGACTCATGCATCTGGCATTTAGACATCAATACCTCATATTAGTAAATGGCCACCATGACCTCTCTCCTTCTTTCACTCATTCTCTCTGTATAGTTACCAAGCACAAACAACAATCTTGTTGTAGCTGTAAAATGTTATAACAAACAATAAATAAATAAATAAAAATGCTGCCTGATGACTACAATGCTCCAAGGCGCATGTATTTTTACAAACTCTTGCATACAAGCACTTTCTAGTATACACCTCTAGTCTCACAGTAGTATTACATGCATCTCCTATTCTGAAGTTTTCACTTCCTCTGTGTGCCACACTGTGGCCCAGGAATTGCTTTTGGCAGTATATCTGATTGTTGTAAGGGTTTGGGCTAATCCAATAACAGGCCCCTGTTTGTAGACAAGACACTTTGAAGTTGTCAGCAAGCCATGCTGTCTAAGAAAGAAGAAAGCCTTGAAGATTCCTGACTGAGTCAGCGATCCATGCACAGAATAGTGGAAATGTAATTGCTTAAATTAGACTTTCTGGAAGCTTGAATTGAACCAAATGTCACAATCTGAAATGATCTCAATCAGAAACCTTTGGTATAGAAGCTCTGAGGGAAATGAAACGCTGTCGCTGCACCAGGAGAAGAGCACCATCCTCTCACCAACAATACATCTGGTCAATGAATTTCCCTTTTTTTTTGGATAATGCAGCTTAATTAGATTCAGTTTTATTTTAAATAGTCTTTAAGCCAGACCTTTAGAATCTGAGATGGTTAGAATCCCCTTCTAACAACTTTTTCAGCAACCTTCAGATTTACATCCTAACATCAAGTTTTCTCTGTCATCCCTTGATCTGGTGTCATCAATAAATGTTCTTTGATTTTGAAACTGTAACTGAACCTTCTGTGTTCAGCCTCTGTTGGAGAACAGCTGCTGTGCCAGCAGGTCCCTCTGCTCCACTGCTCCCAGTTCATGGCTTCTGTCTCCCTCACGTACCACTGGAGTTCTATTGAGCTTTCCCACTATTTTGCCATCTTGCAGACACAATACCAGTTTTTTTTCTGCAGTGTGTGTTTCGGGAAAATCTTAACCTGGTTAGGATATAGAGGTCCAATGACTTTCACAATTCAGTAGAGTAGTCATCAAATTGATGCTATGGACCACATCCACAGGTATCAAGGTATTTCCTTTCATCATTTGCTTGATAATCATGAATTACTGATGCTTGCTGGCCCACCCCACCCCGCCTGTTCTCTTTGAACCTCAACTTTCCTCCCTCTCTCTTTTCATGCATTTTGTTCAAAGTAGCCTAAACACAGCTAAGAAAGTTTTAGGGCCCAAAAGCTCCAGGCCTCCATCACCAACAGCACATTGGTTTTACACTCTCTGCTCTAGCATTATAAGTCTACAATTCATCATGCGTGACTTCATGGTTCCATATATGAATCAGCAGTAAAGGTATTGAGTTAGTTGAATGGCATGCAGCCGCTTTTCAAATAACTTCCAATTGATTGTGAGTGCATTTTGACATTTTAGATTTTGTAAAGGCAAATCGATGATCTATGTTGGGACCAAGTCAGGGTTGTAAAACAAGACGTTACATTGCGCAACAATGCAAAACAACAAATTAGTCCAGCTCACATTTGGCTCTTTGCCTACCTTGTTTCTGTCTTAATCAAAAAATATTGCGGAGATTTGGCAGCCTGTGAGCTCACGTCAGCTGGTTTGGTCGTGTTTTTAATTTCTGTCGGCCTTCTCATGTGGAACTGTTGTATCAGAATGTGAGGTCAGAGTTTGGTGCCCAGGCTGTTGACATTTAAATGTGCACAGAGTGAGAGTGGAAGTGATGATCGCAGCACACCACCTCTCTTTAGGGAACATTGGCGTCCACAGGTGGATGTGGACTGATTAAATGCTGCTGATTAAAAGGTTGATGTACGCAGCTGCAGTGACAATGAAGCATTGTAGTGTTGCAGCAGCACCCCAGGCAGATCAGTGGAGTGGGCTGAGCATCGTCCGTTTAAATAGATCACTGGGGTTAAAAGGCTGCACTCGATATGCGCTGAAGATTGTCAAGTATGTCACATGTGAGTGTTGCAGTCGCACTCGTGCTGTCTGTTTGAACAGGCTGCTAGATTTTGCTCAGTTTCTGCCAAATCAACTGCTTTGCTCATCAAGCTCAACACGGATTAGTGGTACCATGAAATTCATTGTTATCTGGAATAGGAGGGATGTGAACTGGCTGCCTAAAATGGCACAGACCCCTTTTTCAACTCAAACGATGATAGTCCTATAGGTACATTGATTTCAGTAAACAATACCCTGATTAAACTGGATCCTAGACCTACATTTGTTTATTTGTCAAAGTAGCCCATCAATCAAATTATTCTACAATGATCGTAACTGTAAATTTCAGTTGTTATATATAGCATGGACCAAAGCCACATACCCCAGCATATAGTTAGTTTTGTTAAGTCTGTCCAGAATTTACCTTTTAAATAAATACCTGTATTCCTAAAAGTATAATGTGACCAATGACCATTTATAATATTTGTTAAGAATGAATCAGTACTACACCCGTACTTAAGATTTGTCCATCTGGTCTGTGACGTGACCAGGAACCCCAAGTTCCCTCTAACAGAGCGTCATAGGTCCGCTGCTGCTGAGATTGGAGAACCTGCTTCAAGGACTACCATCTTAACAGCACTCCATCAATCCGGCCTTTGTGGTAAAGTAGTTAGAAGGAAGCCACTTTGAGTAAAAGGCCCATTACGGCCCGCTTCCAGTTTGCCAAACAGCATTTAAAGGACTCTGAGAGCATGAGGTAAAAGATTGTCTTGTCCGACCAGACAAAAACTGAGCCCTTTGGGCAGAACTCCAAATACTATGTCGGTTGGAGAGCAGGTTCTGCTCATCACATTGGGAATATATCACTATACTGAAGCATGGTGGTGGCAGCATTGTGCTTCGAGAATGAGGCATCTCAGGGGCAGAGAGTGGACAGAACTGAGGGAAGGATGAATGCAGCCAAACACTAAAATATCTGTCCTTGAAGAAAACCAGCTCCAGAGTGCATTTGACCTTAGACTGGGGCCACTGTTTACCTTACAGTATGACAATGCCCTGAAGAGTACAGCCAAGACTAAACTGGAAGGGTCTGTCTGTCTTGAGTGGCTCAGCCAAAACCCAGAATTAAACCCAAATAGAACATCTGTGTAGAGACCTGAAGATGGCGTTTCCCAGATGCTTCCTCTCCAATGCGTCTCTCAAAATCTGCTTTCTTGACCCATTCTCCACCAAGTTTATCCATCCAGTAGCTTCTGCATAATCCTTCTGATTGTCAGACAGGCTTTCTGAGGCGACTGCAGCACAAATGTCTGTATTGAAGTGCTTCACCAGGATTGTGGGTTGAGTGCAGCGCAGAGTGCCTACATCAGTAAAGCACCCCCTTTATTACAGTAACCAATGCCCTTGTTGGTAATAGATGCAGTTTAATAATGTTTTTTTTTTCAATGTTTACCTCAATGTCATTAGAAACATAAGTCTCTGCCTCTCCGGTCGATGCAAGAATCACCGTAGCTACCAATGAAAATGATGGGATTTCATGTCTGACTGATTGCTTGAAACTACACCTACAATAATCAGCATTAGACAATGACAAGCAGGTCATTCAGGACACAATTGAACCACCTGATTGCTGCGGCTCTGTAAATACAAAAGCGCTCCTCCCGTGGATATTATAATTTAATTTTGTGCTTGTTTTGTTTTTTTGTCACAAATAAATTGGATATTGGGTGAGTACTAATGAGCAAACAGAGAGAAATGTATCCGTGCACACAGCGAGAAACACACAGCAAGAAATGACATGTCAAGCTTCAAGGTATTGTTTTTTTGTCAAGATAATTGTACCTTGGCAAAACTGGTTTTGTTTAAGACATCAGTAATGCATTTATTCACTGGAGCCGGGTGTGTCGTTATATTTTTCCTCCTGCTCTTTTTGTCGGAATCTATTCTATGCATCAGCACTACCATGACTAAAACTAAGATTAATTGCTTCATATCTCACGATCACTGGCAAATAGAAAGGCACACGGACGCACACACACACACACACACGCACACACACACACACACACAAGCAGAGTGTCTTCTTCAGTACACGGTGTACGAGATCAAAATGATTCTGCATGGATCAAAACGAGAGCAGACTCATTGACAGTGAGTATTCAGCGTTGTGCCGCACGCCGCCATTCAACATACACGTCATCTTAGTTGGAACCAAAAATCTATACGAGGCAGGAAAAAGAAACATACAAGATAAAGATGGCACTCTTCTGTCTTGTGGCTGCATATGGAGCAAAGAAGCAAGTGTATATGTGGCAGTGCATCTAAAACAAACACTCGCTCAACCACCCGCATGCAGAGACAGTGAGTCTTTCTCCGTGCGTGTGCATCTGTGCACGGCTCTCCATGTTTATCATAACTGCATACAGATGATGTTGATAGGGGCTTGTTCTTCCCTTGAAGAAAACAGAGGCTCTATTTGAATCTGACATTAAAGAAGGGAGCGAGCACGGCGGCTCATTACAAAGCCGACAGGAGGAGAAGCCGATGCATAATGCACCTCCATGGACAGAAAAAAGCCGAACAGTGAGGCTACCGCCTGCTCGCTCCTCTAACAGAATCAATTCTGCTTCCCCAATCATCTCTCTGTCTGACAGCTGCAATGAGTGGAGAGAGGCAGGGTGAGGGAGGGGAGGGAATGACTAGATACAGGAGAAATCACACCGCCGTTTGAATATGCAATCAGTTTGGCGGCTACAATGACTGAGCAACATCATCTCAGCAGTGGAGAGTGAGTGTTGCTTTTTTGGGGGGAAACTGTGAGTGGGTGATATCAATATCAGGAGCAAGGAAGACAAAAATGAAACAGAGAAGGAGAGAGGGAAGGAGGGCGAAAACAAGTGTGCAGCTCTGAGGCGTTCTATCATCCACCGAACTCCTGCAGCTTCCCACTTCCCTCCTCCTCCTCCTGTAGAAAGAGAGAGAGAGAGAGAGAGAGAGAGCAACAGAGAGAAGAAGAGCTGCAAGGAGAGAGAGAGAGAGATAGAGAGAGAGAGAGAGGCAGCAACAGAGAGAGAGAGCGAGAGAGTCACGCTTACAAGCCAGTGGAGAAGAGGAGGATCTACAAAGGGAGAAAAAAAATCCTTCTCTCTCCTGCTGCCTCTCTTCGTGCATCCTACGGGCAGCGCGGAGCGAAGAGGAGCGCGGAGGACCCGGCTAGCATACTTTCTACGCTGCTTGCCCGCAATTTCTGTGGCTGCACCACAGTGCGTGGAGCGCAGGGGAGAGCCGCCGAGAGCTTCATCGGTGACAACGCTCCGCAGCCGAAGAAGAGCACCGGAGAGGAGCCAGGATGCTTAACAACCTGACCGACACGGAGGAGGGGGACGGGGGAGTGCAAAGCCAGGGTGAGTGATGGGATGTGTCATGCAGTCACACACACACACACACCAACACACGCACAGTAAACAGGGATGTTGACATGGCAATGCAAGACCCACACATACTGTTCATCTGCCAATGCAAATACATAGAGGGGTCTCAGAGAATGACATCACAATACACATGCATGATTTAGATTCACGTAAAACAACCTGATGGAGGTGAGTGGTCACTGGGGGAGTTGGAATGTGTGTGTAAGAGAGTGTGTGTGTGTGTGTGTGCATGTGTGTGTGTTACAGCATGGTACGGTGGAGGGGCCCGATTGCCTTCACTGCTGTTGCTCTTACTGCAAGGCTGTTGTGACAGGAATAGTAATGGGCTCACTCCATACGATGGATGGAGAGTGTGAGGGCATTACAGCACACACACACACACACACACACACACACATGCACACACACACACACACACAGAAATACATTCATGCACATGCGGAATGGAACATTTTCTGGTGCAGCTGCCCTACGCTTCATCCATTCTACATGGCAACGTAAATATTCCCACCACATATGGCACTCGGTGGGCAGGCGGCATGTGTTCACTCGCACACAAAATAATATAAATAAATATTACAGATTCCAACCCAGCATTGCTGCTAATCCCATCGCCCCCAGCTGTCAAAACCAGCCCTCCATCCAATCCCCATCGCTCAGCCCGGTCCTCAGCCTCTGCAGGCTTTCTGAAAAGAGAACCTGTGGGTCACCGTCTTGTGCAGAGATGAGATGCGAGTGCTCTTTTACCGGCCGTTCAGCTGAGAGCACGTACTTTCTTAGGCCCCAGAGGAAATTTAACCTGTGCAATGGACAAGCTCTGCACCTGTCGGAACAGTGTGAACTCATGAATGCCGAACAAGTCCGATAACTTTAATTTTCAGATTTCACCTTCATACTTGGTGGATAATTTGAGCTGAGGGTGATTCTTCACTCGCTTTCGCAAAAGCTGCAAACCAGCTTCATCTCTGCTGTAGCTCTGAACATCTCTCTCTCTCTCTCTCTCTCTCTCTCTCTCTCTCTCTCTCTCTCTCTCTCTCTCTCTCTCTCTCTCGCTCGCTCTCTCTCTGCTAAGGCCCACCTCTCTTCCTCACTGCCCTCTTTTTTTCCCTTATGCACTCTACATTTGTCTCAGTCTCTTTTTTTCCTTTTATGTCTCCCATCCTGTGTTGTGCACAAATCTCCCTGTTGTTGCCAGTCCCGGGCTCTCAGGAATGCACTGGAAAGACAGGTTGCGGATGAGAGAAGTATGCCGCTGCTTCTACCTGTCAGGGCTTAATGATAAAAATAGGCGAGTGCTGGGAACATGAATATTTAACTTAATGCGGGCATCTCTTTTTTTGTGTGTGGGGGGGGATTACAATGGTGCGCTTAGAGTATTGACAGCAGTTGTGAGAGGCTGGCAGGGGTATTGAGGCATGACCCCATTTATAAGTACGACAAATTTTAACCATCAAGGGCAGCTTACCAAGCGTGACGCAAAGCCACAAAACAAATCTATGGTTTGAAGTTGTTTGCAGAGAGGTGTCTTAAAGTTGGCACCCATGTTCCTACATGTCCCATTTACCCCCAATCCCTAGGATAGTACCTGACTTACACCTCTTTTACACCAAAATTAACAGGTATTTTTAAAGTTCTTAAAACACGTGTAAACTCGCAAAAAGAAGGCCAATAAAGGTGTCTGCCTCTATTTTTCTCCATAGCTCCACGTCACAAACACACATGGAACAGAGAGGCTCTCTCCCCTTGATGTTTAGCCAGTTTTGCCTTATGCAAAAATCGCTGTTGCACGTTGTTCCGACTATGTAAAAAAAGAAAACGCCTGGAAGATTTACACTCGTCATACATTCCAGTGTGTGTGTGTGTAAAGCACCTTTTCATCTGAATCCCAGCACTGCTAAGCCAGTGGTGCAACAACCTGAACAACTCTGTTTAGTCATCAGTCCGTCCCAGGGCAGCGCTCCTCTCTTCACGGAAGGAATGTCAGAGACTGTCGCTGTCCACTCTCCTCAGTGCTGAAAGCTGCCCCCCCATTCCTCCTTGACTCCAGCAGCTCACGGCTGCGAAGCGCTGTCCAAGGTGCTGATTTATAGCCTTCATTACACGGCTGGGTTATAGCCCGGGAGAGGACAAGCACAGGGATTTGCATACAGCCTCAGCATGGAGGGCTGTGTGTGAGTGTGTGTTTGTTTGTAGCTGTGTACTTCTGCACTGCACACTATAAAACATGCAAAGATGAAAGGAATAATTCTCAGGGAAATAAAGACAACAACAAGTAAACTAAGAGAGGTGTTTGCATGTTCAATCAGGGCCAGATTTACATATTCATAAGTTGTCATGTTACCCTCGCACCAAATTGTTAATTATCCGCACACATTTTTTTTTTCCTCCTCTAAGCACTTGAGAGGTGGAGTGCCGGCAGTGTGAGGAGGCGAGATGCAATCAAGAGTTGAAGGGAAGGTGAAGTTTCAGGGATCCATTTGCGGCAGAGCGGGTGTAATGGCAGAGCATGGTCTCGATTTTTGAAGCACAAGAGGGAAGCTGTTACTGTCTGAAAGATGGATTGATGTGGAGAGACGGATGGCAAAAAGGAGGGGAGGGTTCAAGAGTTGTTCATTTCCTTCCTGGCAGGTGCAGACTAATGTTGTGGTATAAGCTGCATTTTAAGAGTTTGTTTTCTAGCTCACACGGGTCCTGGTTTGTGTCTCGCTTTCAGGTGCTCAAATATGTTGAGTACCATTTTAAATAAGCTGTTATTGCTGCTAATGGAATTCAGAGATTGATTTATTATGATTTGATATTTTTTTTTGTCATTGCCTGTAGATTGATGGGAAAAATGGTGATTTATCAGTTAATATAGTTTTAAGTCTACAATAGTAAAGGGATCAGAATTCTTGCTGCCACTGCGGCTTGTATCCCAGCAGCAATAGAGAGGGTTTAATGGCAGGTAGGCTGATGTTGTGCTATATGCTGTGTTTTCCAGTTGGTTTTCAGGTCATGGTGTGTTTCTCGCTTTGGGCAGAGTACCATTTTACATATTTTCCCTATTGTTAATAAATATCCTTCCCCTGCTGAATCATGTAAAATATATATTCCATCATCTTAACAGTGATAATTCACAGTTTTTATGATGTTTGCTTGGACAGTCAGAGCACTCATTGTTTATGATGCGCCATAAAGAGAAGCTGTGAGTGTTCAACTGCTCTTGTTATCAAGCAAAAGTGATTTCATGCTACTTCTACTAATGTTTGTTCAGATTTTCATTTATGTTTTCTGTCGCTCATTATTGTGTCAGATTGGTTTATTTACTCTAGATTAATGAGTGGGTGGTTTTCATTATGTAACCCGAATAGAATATTGCTCATAAGTTCTGCCCAGGACAAAGTAATGCTGTATGAAGAGCGGCTCAGCTGGTCGTCTGACAGCTGCTGCTTGGATCACTGCAGATAGATCTGCCTCTTTTCTCTGGAGGCTCATTTAGAAAACATGGCAATGATTATTGCTTCTTCTAGATAAGATTAATTTTATTGATCCCATGCATGGAACTTGAGTGTAACTACAATTTGTTGTATGGTCTAAATAAAGAAATATATTACAAACATTTCATCTTATTTAACAATACATATGACTGGAGAAGGAAATATCGGTTTTGCATTATCAATAAATTGTAGTGTTGATATGACTGTCAAAACATGAAAGTTAATCAATAACGTGCATCCGTTCAGTGAATCCCTTCTGCATGTGAAGGTAATTTCAATGCTGACGATAAAGTCTGTGGTTATAACAGAATGAAAGTATATTGAATGGCACATAATAAAAAACAAAACAGGGTTTGACTAAATGAAAATTACAGATGTTCCGATAGTGATTCTGATACTTGGTGTTTGGTACCAATCCGATTGTTTTAGTTGCTGTTTTATCTCTGCGACTTTCAAGGTTAAAATATTACCAATATATTGCTGACATTATGGCTAGCTCTTGCTAACGCTACCCAACCTGAATCACTTCCTTGTGATACTAAAGTGTTTTTCATTGTTTCAGTAAATATAATAGACAAAACAGCTATGAGGAAAAAAATTATTATTTTTATCCAACCATTCATTCCAACATCCTCGCATCCATACATCCATCCTTCCTCCGCCCCGCTCCAGCCAGCCCGCTCTCTTGGTCAAAGCTGTGAATAGGGTTGTAATGTAGTTACAGTATGGCTGACTGCATAATACTGCAAAATGATCCCCAGGGCCCTTTCCTAGGGAGGCAGTTGTTGTGCATGCTCAACGTCATTATTCTCTGTCTACACACTTTGCAACTTATCTACTGTGAACGGACAGAGAAAGAGAGGGAGAAAGAGAAAGAGAGAGAGAGAGAGATTGCCTGCTTGCTAATACAGAACCACAGGCACTTGTTACATGCAAAGGTACAGCTGCTCTTAAGCTGCACACACAAGAGCGATTTCTTCATTTTCAGTAGTGCTTAAGTGTATCCTCTCCACATGAGTAGAGAGTCACACAGGCCTATTGTGGCATGCATTAAGGAATTGTATAGGGTAAGTTCAATACTCTATTGCCATGTCAACCAAGTAGGATGTTGCTGTAGACCAAAAATTGTTATTACAGTCTCCAGGGTCTTTGAAAGGGAAGAACTCAAAATCAAAATGTTATTGACCATATCAGTTTCGCATAATGTCACAGCCACTGATTCAGCTCCTACCAGCCTTTTTCCTATTCGTTACATTTCAACTCTATTTCTCACACGATACCATGCTTATGAAATCACCTGCTTAAGACTCTGTGCTGTTTCAAGCCAACCAACCACAGAGCAAAGGTCCAAATATAGATTGTAATTATATATCGCTTAATTTAATTTATTGAAGGTAGGTATTAATGAAACCTGGTTACAAAGGCTTACGTAAGAGCAGGGCAGATGAATGGGGCTTGTTGCTAATTAGAGTATAGAGTAGTGGGTGTCCAGATATAATGGATGGTTATTCATTCATTGGTTTGTCAATTAGAAGGAAGGAGACTGTATTCAGTGGTGAAGAGCTCTGCTTCCCAAAGCTCGCTGTCGACTCAGTGTTCTCATGAAAGGCTCAAACAAAATAGGGGGCTCATGCACAAATCCACACACACACACACACAGACAAACACACACACACACACACACAAACACTGATGCTAAGATACAACCATTAGTCATACATGTTCTACCCGACTACCAGCTGTCCCTCCCTTTTCTAGAAATATGTATTTAGCATTTCACTGCCATCAATGTCAGTGCTGTCGTATTTCATGTACATTTTATTTTAGACTCCAAGACATAAATAACATTAAGTTGATTGCACACTCATGTAGTTCATGTATTTGTAGTATTACAGCAGCACAGAGCCCCGTCCAGCTACACAAACAGGGGCGGGGAATTACAGGCATCGAGGTTTTCTGGGGTAAAAGATTTCAAATGGATGAATGGTCACGGGGAAAGATGGCATGTTTTATAGAGGGGGAGACGAGGTCAGTGGAAGTGAGGGAGAGAAATGAATCATGCCAAAGGAAGGAAGGAAACTCAAGCAGCTTGAAAGGAGGAGCCTTTGTCTTCTCTCATCCCACCTATTGTAAGAAAGGTCCATAAATCGTTGCTGGTGCAATATTATCACTGTCAGAAAAAACAACGCAACTGCGTCAAAATATTTCCCTTGATTTCTATACATAATGATAACATGAAGATGAATAATGACATACCAAGCGATGATCAATTTACTCTCCCATATTATTCAACCTTGGTTATTTCTTCAAGACAGGACAATCCAGGAAAGAATAGGCTCTGATTTTTATTGTTGACCTTTACATAAATCATTATGATGGGAAATGTTTAATCCAAAACTAGGCTATCCATACCCTTTATCCAAGGTTACAGTAGTATAAGTACAAAATCCCATTTAGATATTATGTCCAGTCTGTCCAGATGTATCATTTTGAACAGCATCTGCAGCCGGTCACAGAAAGTAGTTTCCATAATCATGGTTATCGTGCAGTTGTCCGATTTTTTGGGTTAATTGGAGGCGTTTCCCGACCTCCTGTCATTGGAAAACTGTCCAACAGCACGTTTCTAATTCTATTCTGGCAACAGTAGGTCATTATAATAAACGTGGTCAACAGGAGGGAGTTTGGTGTAACAGTCAGTCACAGGCCATTTTTTCAAGGTCACCAGTTTTATTTTTTAAATGACAATCAAAGTGGAAGCAGATTGTTTGGGCTACAGGAATTTATTTATTTGGGTTCAACAACTGCTTATCACGGCCACAATGTTACTTTATGATGGGAAATGATAATGTTGCCATAGGGCATGCTGGGAAAAGAAGGAATTCATTTAAAAAAAGAGATGAAACAGCCTGAGGTGAAGTATATGCAGAGGTTGAGTAGATTACAACATTAAATCAGAATTCTTTTGAGTTCATTCCATACATTACATGCTTATAAACTGATGACAACACGTTATCTGCAGGAGGAGCTTTTCCTTTAACAGTCTTAAATGTGTATCAAGTGTTTGCCGTTGTCCCATAAAAAGGAATCCATTTGGTTCAGGTGCACAATTCTGTGTGAAGCTGCAGAGAGCAGATAAAGTAAATCAAAAGTTGACGGCGCACGCTCCACATCAGTGGGGGAGTGACACATCCTCGCTTTCCCCCGCTTCCTTATTGAAGAGACCCAAGTCCTTGATGAGTCTCTCAATTTCCACCCATCTGGCATTACTGCAAGCTGACCTCTTCCAGGAGATGGAACCATAATGAAAATCCACGTATTGATTTGCTCTCACTCATGCACCTATTGGCTGTGATTTGGCTGCTGTGTGGTTGAGACCATCGTCAGAGCCGTGATACTCACTCGGCCCAGAAGCATCAGTCAGTCACTGTATTGAAACTTCTGTATAGTGTGTCTGTGTGTAGGTGTGCCTGGCTTCCTCCCATCTTATCAAGCTGTTTTCATTTGGCTCAAGGGAGAAAAATAATCATGTTGGTAATGTGGATTGCCATGGTTACAGTCTGGGCTGTTGGAAATCGTCCATATATTTACTAAGCATGAAACCTTTACACTGAGGTTAAACATGATGAGCAAAATACAGCACGAACGGCCTCTCGCCAGCCATTCATCAGCTCCTACTAACAATCCGCTCCTGTCGTGCATTCATCTGCGTACAGAAAATACAGTATTTCAGTGGGGGGAGTTTCCCTGGTGGATAAATCATTAGAATTTCATAAAGTGCGGAGAGAAGTCACGTTTCTCTCTTTCCCAGCTCACACGTTACCACTGCGTCACGGCACACTCTCAGTCTCCCTCTCCGTCTCTGAGGAAGGCCAAACAATTCTTTCAGCTCGCTCATTAGTTGCCTATGTAAACACCAGCCAACTGGTTTTCCTTTTCTTTCATCTTAAAGTGCAGTTATTCTACAGTACGGGCTCACCATCACGTGTCTGCCTGTGCCTGAGCATGTGTTTCGTGGATTGAGCGACTCTCTCTGCACGCTCATATTCAAACTTGATGTGGATTCATGACTAAAACTGTGTCCACACAAGGTCACACACACACACACGTTCTTTTCTGCAGATTTACCTGTTTTTAAACCTCAGTCTTTCCAGAGCTGGGTGCACGTACACAACGCTTACTCCCGCTCCCACAGTTGAACATAAATGGATGAAGAAATGCCCTCAAACCTCGGTTTACACATCAATACGTCCGCCTGCTCCGTCGCTCTCTGGACCTGTCAGTGAGATGAATCCAAAGAAGAGCTGTTTTGCATTGTGATGCCTCAGTGCTGTTCTACAACAGCATCAGAACAGCAGTGATTACACGCAGCATTTATAGAGCTCACACATTGATTTAACACAGTGAATCATAATTTATTATTTTATCGACACTAAATGTCCAAAGAGGATCAACAGTTTCTCTAAAAAGGTCATTTAATATTTCCAGAAATCTGTCCATCTGTATGTGGCTCGCATCTCAAGAATCATTAATCGGCTTCACACTTATATTATATTAACCCTAACCCAAGGAGGAGCCATGTCGAATTTACTGCAATTTTAACACCTTATTATTAATACTTTTGGAATAAACAGACAACCAGAGATTTGTAGCAGCGTGTATCACAACAACAATGCGTTCATGATAATGGCAACAGCAACTGATTCTCCGGTTCAGGGTTCTGTGTACTGAAGGTCTTTATTAGCTGCGGCTCAATTACTGCAGGTCGCTTTTTACAGTTTCATAAAAAAAGCTGCAAGCTACATCACCGAAGTGAAACCAACAGCCCATTCCAAACAGGCAAGTTAAGAATGGGCACTGCACAAATTCATAGAACTTAAGAAAAAACGTGTTGCTCAAATGTGAATAAGTCTTTAATTGACGTTTTGCAGGTTTGCTTTGTACATAAATTATGATACAAAACAGCTAAACAAATACTCATTTACCAAAAGAATCTGTCTCATTTCATATCTAAACTAATCTTCATCATTTCACTCTCAGCTGATTCGCAAACACTTTGTAACTTTGTACGTGTGAGGTGCAAACATTCTTATCACATTTGTCTTTTATTAAAACAAGTGTAAGCGTGGGAAATCATTTATGCACCGTTTTGCCTGCATGAGTCTGGCACCTGGCGACTGAGTCAGCCAGCAGCAGCGGAGGAACCCATTATTGTACGTATTAGGAGGAGGCGTGAGGGGTGGTGCTATGTGGACACACAGTTTCAGCCGTGGAAACCCCTGCCTGCGTTTGAGCGTGGGCGGAACCTGTGTTGTTCAGCATGGGAGTGTGGGGTGGCCGTATCTTTAAACTAGAAAGCAGCTTAATTGGCGGGTACGAGTGGGCTGAGGGATTGCACGGCGACTGAGGCCAGTGGTGGCGTCTGTAGAAGCAAGAAACAGCGCCTGGCCACCTTGGACGAAAATCAAACGCACAGCAGCTTAATTGGCCTGGGGAGGGTGGTGGGGGGAGGGGGGATCAATCCCTCACAGCCTGCTTCATCGCTGGGACTCTCGTTGTAGCCAGCAGAACACCAGTGGCCTCTCTCTCTACACACACACATACACACACACACACAAAAAGAAGATGCAACATTTGGGATGCACTGGAATTGCTAATGAGAAAGATGGGTACAGTGCCAACATCATGCTCTTGCATAAGAACTCCAGTGCACAGATTGAGGTTCAGATCATGCAAATGATACAAGTTGGATGATGAAAGAAGGTTTCACCAATTAATTACTCTCAGCGTTGCGAACGAGTCAAGCTAAAAATAATGAGGCGGCTGTGAGAGGTAGTGGGAACTCATGGAAAGGGAGGAACACAAAAATAAAAGCAGATTCAAAGTGCCTCATCTGTGAAGAGCTCAACATCTGTATTAATTTGTCCTGACATCGGTCCACTCCACCTCATGTAGACCTTGGTCGTTAAATCAACATGAGATGTCTTGACTTTTATTGCTACCAAGGTTAAACAGACTGGTGCAGAGTGGGAGAAATGATTGATGATACATGGCCTCACTTTTCTTAAATACATTAATGAAGCATTCACTCAAATCGGTCAACTCAAAGATGTTAGATTTATATAGATAAACACATAAAGGAAAAAATCTTCATGTGTAGTATATTGTTGTTTCTCTGAGACCATAGCAAATAAGGAAAGGACGACCGGCTCTCAGAGTTTCACCTTCAGCATTAATTACAAAGGGTGTTTACTTTAACTCAGATGTTAATATGTGGTTATTTCATTCACTAGCAGTTTCTCTACTGGTTATACATCATAATATAATGTATATCTATATCTGTACATAATATAACATACACAATGAAATTTCATCCATATAGTGATAAATCAGCTGTGACTGGGCAATGTAAACTGTACGCACTGTGAAACAGGAACAGGAATCACTTGTAGGAGCAAAATCAATTGAGATTATTTAAAAATAATTTGTACCTTTTATAAACACTGGTATATAGACTATGATGTATGAGTTTGAGCAAACTGCCTGTTAACCACTGTTATCAAAATTGATATCGATGTTTCCACCGATGGAAAATGAATATCTCTGCCTCATTTCCTCAACCTGCTGTCCAGATGCCGTCGTCCAATAAAGACTGACAACGATTATAAATCTCCCCCACTTGTGTGATTGACCGCACTAAAGCCCAATGATCCGTTTGTAATTTTGGCTAAAGCTGTGAAATGGCCACAACTGGTGATAAAGTGTGAGTGTTCTCTGTCTTTCCAGCTTCCCAGCTAGTTAGTTCCTGCCCATTAGCGTTCCTATAGGACGCCATTAGAGGATATTAAGTTCATTGTATATTTCTTTTTTAAGTTTTTTGGTTAGCGGAGATGGTTTTGCAGGGGTTTGGTTTAGGGAGGATGTGGGTGGAAGGAATAATGAAATGTTTTCCAAGGCTCATAATGCAGAGAACAGTGGGGAGTCTCAGCAGCACTTTCATCATCCGCGTTGCTTGTGTAGCTTTTCACAAATGAAACCAATATACCAGTAGCAAAAGAAACCAATATCATCTTTAATCCAAGCCCAAAAAGTGCAATTCACATAAACCCCTATATCATCCTAATAATAATTTGTCTTTACTCATATAAAAGGTGGTATTAGTTAATAATGCACCCTCTCATCCTGATGTCTCCCTGGTGCACTTGCCTGTGTGAAGTGACAGATAAATGTATAGGGACATTACTGGATCGGGGCCATTATGTCGGGAACACAAAGAGCAACGCTGTAATTTGATCATTTTCAATGATGGGGCCATCAGTGGAGCTGTTTGTGAAAATAGTCATTCATTGGAGAAAGAGAATCCCCTTTGCCCCGTTCTGTCAGAACAAACTGTAGACGAGTAATTCTATAAAACAGACATAACAACCTGAGTACTTATTATCAAGTTAATGGTCCAATTTATGATTATATTGCAGTGTAGTGTATATGCCCATAGAGCTGCGGGATGTCTTCATATTGTATTTTTGATAGGATATGTTTGTGAGATATGTAGAAGTAGATTGTGTTTGATGCGGGTGTTATTGGTTCATAGCTTCTGCGACCTTTGCTTTAACACAAACATAACCACACAAACATAACCACAAACACACACACACACACACACACAGCTCTACTGCATAGGAATAGTAAAATAAATGCACAAACAGTATCACGTGGCTCATATTATTTAACTTCATTTAATAATTGACAATACTTATAACCACTCACATTCATATTTCAGGTGCATCTCTAAATATTTTACACAATTTCATTTCCCACTCTCGCTGGCGGCAATCAAACTCACTCTCTCACTTAAACATCACTCACACACGCACACACACACCTCCCACAGCAGCCGCTCCATGCAATCTTACTCGATCATTGGCTTTCAGGCCGTCACTTAAACACAGCCCAGCTAACTGGACGTATAGATGCAGAAGTATAATCTCACTATCAAATATTTATATACCAGGGTATGAATTTCATGCACCGCTCCCCAGATAATATAGTGTCGCCTTTGGCTAGGACCCACCACTTAGCTCCCGGAACTACAACACCTCTCTGCGATGCTCTTTCCGTCTCCCTCTATCTCTCTGTCTGTCTGTCTCTTTGACAGCAGCTTCATTTGACATGTCTGCATAACTGTTTGGTCAGGCAAGCGTCTGGGGCTGATGTGCCTAAAGGAACAGGGTTTACCCTTTTGCCTCGGCCCAAAGAGCCTATCAGCATTCTTAGCAAATGGAAGATACAGAAGAGCGTCTGTCCTCAGGCGTCTTCGAGACGAGCCACTTGTCTTGGTGCTCAATGGCAGCCCATTCAGCCATTGTCACACTGGAAATGCAGCAACTCCACTGGAGATTGAGATTGGTGTTGCTGCGTAAATACAGGAGGATTTCGTGAGGCACATTGATGATTAATGTTTAGCAAGCAGGATAAGAGGATATTCTGTCTCTATGGATTTACTATTAACATAGGTTTTATACATTTTTGCATACCTGACAAGGTGATATTTCCCTCTTTGGGCCTGAGATTTACAGCAACAGTTGACACAACAACCTGTCAGTTTAAGACTTTATATATGTAGGTAAGGTGTCTCTAAAGCTGCTGAATGCTCTTATGTTAAAAATGGATGAAATTACTCCACTGTGAAGGAGCAATCATTGCCATTAGCTCATTTTGCCTTTTTCAGCTAATTGTTACCATGTAAACTTGGGCATATTAAAGCCCAAGTTACTTTCATAGAATTGAGTAATTTTCTTACGTACTCCAGATGTCCAACATTGATAAAGTCAGTGACTAGCAAGTGAAGACAATGCAGCATATGGCAGATGAATAGATAGATATCTCCTTGCTGGAGAAACAGAGTGAGCTAATATTGGACTGGCATTCACTACGTGCACAGAAACATCAATCAAAATGAATGTTAATCTTGCTCCATATTCGAAACGCCAAAAGAACATTTGTTATGGCTGCGTTTTAGCTGAAATACATAACTACAAATCCAACCGAAGCACATTCCCTGAGTATGGGCAGTTACTGTGTTATTTTGAGTTGGCACCGGCAGCAGGAATCACAGACGCCATCAAAAAATATGAAGATGTTTATTGGATCATTGTTCTGACTCGGCCGTGCCTGCCGGTGAGATATTTGATGAAACCTGGAGCTAAATTGATTCTGTGAGCATAACAATGTAACACGGACTGCCTGTGTCTCTCGGCGCTCAACAGCCCTCTTGATGGCCACAAAGAAATTGTTAAATGTTAGCACCTCACGTTCCATCACACTGATGGGTGTTTGCGGCTTATTTTAACACCGGTGAAATATAACAGCTTTCTCAGTTGAAGGCGTTTCAGCCTTATCTTTTCCACAAGACTGATCTCGATAGATGCTGTCTTTTCTTGTCCATGTTCCTGCTGCACTATTCATCAGTATAACTCCCTGAATGAATGCATTTATTCTGGTCATATGGCCTTTATGGTCTTTATAATTCAATAATGCATCCAAGGACTTCTGCTAAGGGACATAAAAGCCCCCCGCCAGCTTCTTGAAATAGAAGCCTGCATGTTCTCCCATTTTGTCTTATAATTTATAATCCATCCGATGAAAGTTTTCACGCAGCCCCATATATTCTCCGAATGCCTCAAATGAAAAGCTGTCACCAGTGCTGCTTCACATTTTACACGTTTTAAATTTTTCAAGGGCTGTCAAGTGAGGTCTCTGCCCTTGCAGCTCAGTCTCCGTGCTCCATGTCTGTCTCCAAGAAAGAGATTTCTACATGTATGCTTGAATCAGTGAGTGAGAGAGAGCTTTCCTTGACCTCCATTCTGTAATCCCTGGACCCATCCTCACACACTGCTGATCCCTCATTTGCTATCTGTCGTCTTCTTACTTTCCCACCCAGTCATCTTCGTCCTTGATGTCTAGATTATTAAATCTAACACGTCCTAATCCCCTCATCCGCCTACTCCACAGCTGCCTCCCAGAATGGTCATCAGACCGCTAGTTTTTTAGCTTAGCGTAGCCTGAGACTTTGGCTCGGCAGCTCTTTATCGCAGCTGAGCCTAGCCTCAAGACCTCTGTGCTGCCCAGCCAGCTAAGAATAATTGTAGTTTTAGTTATTTTCAGCTGCTAATTATTGTTCTGTGTTAACCAAAAATATAACAAGGTCATCCATGTGAGATTGCCCTGTGCTCCATTTACACCAAAGCAACGAACAAACTCTTTGAATTTAAAATAATTCTTGCCTCGCCCCCACCCTTTTTTTTATTTCCTCTTTTACTTCCTCTCACCATCTTCTCTCATTTTCAACCCTCTCTTCTCCGTGTCCCAGACGTGGTTCATACTCCTCTCGGACACGATCGCTGCCGCTCGTCACACATTCCCGTAATTTCATTATCGCCGGTGGTGCCTAGGGAGAGGGAGCGGAGGAGCCTTTGATATATGGGAGGCACAATGTGCAGGGAGGAAGAAACAGAGGGGGCTCATGGGATGGGGGGGCTGCCATCACTGCTCAGGCACATCAAAGGATTCCTCAGCAGATGTGTCTAAACAAGATGGCTGCCAGGTCAGCTTAGTCAATTACCTTGGTAATAAGACCAGGTTGATGTTTATGCTTCCTGCTCCAGTCGTTGCACTGCTTTGTTGTTTCGTTTTTCTATTATTCAGTGGGCACTTCTTTTTTCCTGGTATATGAACTTGCCTTGAGCTTTTTAAATCAGAGTGAAGTACCTTTTGATCACTCAGAGAAAAGTGAGTCTCCGCTGTGAGGGGCCTCTGCCCCGTGCTTTCAATCCTCAGACTGACAAATGGAGAAGAAGTTAAAAAAAGAAAGACATGCCCATGACTTTGTTATTTCCATCTATGGCAGCTGTCACCCTCTGTTTCTGAAGAGGAAGCAACAGGGAATAATAATCTGTGTTTGATATGTTCAGGGCCTGAAGGCCTGACAGGCATAATGGTACATAGATGACCAAACCAGGTCTGACTGAATGAGTCCATCAGATTCATATTTTGGATTTCAGTGCAGAGGGCTGTACATTCAGTGTTTTAATTAAGGAGCCCACAGTTTAAACTCAGTTTTTAACATATAGCACCGAATCATAACGTTACATCAGCCTTGCTGCTTTTGAGGCTGCTTCTCTTCCAGCTGATAAATATGGATGCAGATGGCATCAAAGAAAATGTTACGCACATTTCAGCATCTCTGCAGCCTCCAGGGTTACTAAATCTAAATGTTTGACTTCTTAAAGGCCCCTAAATCACCCACGGCTCAATTACAGACAACAATGTCTCTGAGTCAGGTGCATCCAGAATCCGTTGTATCCCAAGAATAAACTATTAGGCGTATAAGTATAAGTGTATTATCCATCCTTCAGGTGCATCTTGCCGCAGTGAGAATATTCTTCCGAGCCTCACTGCTGCTGTAGCAACCGGCAGTCTTCCTGGCTCCATTATTCAATAACGCAGGCAGCTGCCTCTGGAAATGATATCGGCAGCAACATTGTCTCATGCATACAAATGGGAAGGTTAGCATGTGATCTATCCTGGAATGGGTTGTACACTCCAGCTTCGGCAGCGAGAAAAATATCGTAGCAGGATTAAAGTGCTCCCCCCCCCCCCTCTCGCCGGGAACTGTGAGATGTCCACTCTGTCAGATGGACAGTGTATTTGACGTGTTATCGGTTCACCGAGAGCATAAGGAAGCTGCTCAGATGGCCAAGCAGCGGCTCGGCTCATATTTTCTTGGGCGAGAGCGGGAGGGAGAGATAGAGAAAGGGACTGCATGCATCTCCAGCCTTTATCCTCGGCTGCATGACTAGTTGCTATAGCAACCTGACTTTGCATTCCTTTTCACCTGCCGCTTTTTGATCAATCCTCAGTTTCTGCTCCCCCTCGTCAACCTCGCCTTATCCTGAAACGCCTCGCCTCCGCGGCTGACTAACTTGAGAGGACCGCCGTCACGTGTGCTCTTCTAATATCTCTAATGGCAGATAAAACACTCCGACTGTCATAGCGGTGCACTCATCCTCACAGATAACAGTGCCCGTTGTTAAGGTGCAGAGCAGCATCGGGATCCCTACGGTGAAATAAGAGCCACAATGTGCTACACCATCATTATCTCTCCACTGGTGCTGACTAAAACACCCCCTTTAATTCAGGGAACACTGCTCCTACAGAGCCTCTCTTACCCCAAGTTAATGATTCATCAGGAGCCAAGGGACTGTGGCCGGTACAGTCCATCATGGCACCACACACAGATTACATATGTGTTTTACAGAACCTGACCAGACTTCCATTAGATTCACAGCACATCCTCCCGTCTTCTGAGGAAGAATAGGGAAATTGCGCAGCCAGAGGGGTAGATGTGACCAATTACGTGCCACACACACACACACACACACACACACACATTGTAATGTATTTGAACTATGTGTATGTGTCAAAGCTTCCATCAAGCGAGCGCGGTTTTCCTGGAACAGTATTGAGCTAATTAGCCTGTTTTAATCAGGCAAGTGAAAAGAAGAGCTGTGTGCGGGGTCCTGCGTAATGGGTGTATAGATGGATAGTGACAGTCAGTCCTGCGTGAGGAAACCAGGCATGCAGGGAGTAAAGCCTGAGCTGGAGGCACTGAGGCACGATAACTCGGCTCTCATTTAAAAAGTACATTTCTACGTAGTGATATCTGCATATAGTGCTGTTCAAATAGACAGTATATAGTCAATATCTTTGCACTGTGACTAAGATTCATGAACAATCACAGGCACCTATAGGCATAGGGGCAGAGCGGCATGCCGGCAGTGATTTATTTCCTGTGCAGCAGATTTCTCATTGGACAAAAATATATACGGAAAACTTACTATATAGTATTTTTCTCATTCTCTGGCACAGACACGCATGTATATTTATAACATGCAATGTTCCGTTCCATCTCCCATCCCCCCTGCCCGTACGTGCAGTGCAATCATACACGTGATTCTAATGCACATAAGAATTTCTGCAAAAAACTGAAGATTAGAATGAGGAATTATGAAGGAACAATCTGTGTTTTTTATTGTATAAGATATCCGATGACCTTGCTGCTAAGATGGATAATTAGATACTCTTACACACAGGACTGTGAGTAAAGCTTTGTGGCCGGTAGCAGCACAGATATGGAATACAAACGTCAAGAAACTAATAAAACTGTTTCGCTTTAGAGTTTAAGACAGTTAAAAAAAGTGTTTGTATCAAGTAAATAAGGTGTGGTTACAGTGAGGAAAAACATACAGGGGAGATTTGTTTCTCTTAATTAATGCACATGGTATGACAAGGTGGAGCTAATGCCTCAGCTCATTAGCACAACATCTGGAGTAGGTCACACAATCCCGCCAGAAAGCAAACAGAGGATGTGACAGGAAAATGCACTCCAGTCCATCATAGGGGAGCCGTATTTGTCACCACATACATATGCATGCATGCACAGTGTTACACAATCACATACACACACACACACATGAGCAGAGATTCACCCTTGCAAAAATCACTGCAGATATATTTATTGTGTGCACTTTCTTCTGGGTTTCCATTAAAACAAAGAGAGCAGCGGCACAACTCCTGGATTTCCCCACAATGATTTGGCTCAGGATGAATTGTGCCGCAGGTTTGTGTTTATTTTGGAGGGTAATTCATTCATCTCCCTCGAGGAGGTTTAATTGCCTGAACTTGGGTTTTTGTAGCTGCAGTTCGCTTTCAGTGTGGACCTGTATGTCTGGAGAGATAGAGGAGATAAATAACACAGGGGGAAATTATAATAAGGAAAGTGGTACTTGTTGTTCCCATTCCCGGTGAACCCTCACTTCCTCACACTCCTGATGCCGTCCCGCTGAGGACTGAGAGAAACAAACAGACGTGGGTCAAAAAGTGGCAAGATAGTTTTTGGGTTAAGCAATTTGGAGCCTCAAGGGACAAAACTGTGAGTGCAAGAAAGTTGCTGGAGAGTTTTCGAGATTCGTGTCTGAATACTGGGCCATTGTGATGAACAACTTGCTCAACTCTGATTGAACTGTCCTCATTGATGTGTTTCTTCAACTAGGCCGTAGCAAACATTCCGAAGCCATTTTCCAATGAAGAAGTTAACGATTATCTGGCCCACAAACTCGATTTGTTCAGCAAATTAGATTGGACGGCTGATTTGACCACTAATGGATTTTTCTACCTATTGGAGAAATAGTTTAACTAATCACAACTTTTTATTAAGGGTGTTGGGGACTTCTACCTCTTTCTTAGGTAGAAAGCTACATTTTCAGATAAATAGAAACAGACACATGGTGCAGGAGCAGATGAGATTGACACAACTACACAAGTTAAGATTCAGGAGAAATTCCTCCTGAATCTTAATTTACTATTAACAGGTCAAATGAGCATAGCTTGCTACTGTTACAATTCACTTATAAGAAAGAATTTACCATTTTTCCATGTAAGCAGAGAGATCATCTCTGACGAGGAAGAGTTGTAAAGTGTTGTTTGTCACTGGCAGACCGAGTTAAGTACCTGCTAAGATGTTGTGTAATGGCTAAAACATTTGTTTTATATTTCAAAGGTTCAGAAGGGGAACAATTTACTAAACGTGGTGAGAAGGGAAAAATGTCTTTTGTCAGGGCGGATATCAGAAATTCAAAGGATTGAGCTGTATTTTTAACATCTTAATCAGCTTATGTGATGACTAGTCAGCTGCAAGGATTTATTTGATTATAGCCCCAAGCTACGCACATCATCACAGGCAAAACACGATGACAGCTGCAGGAACACAGGTGAAAATGTAATTCTAGGGACTGTGTGTTTCACAGGTCGGGCTGCAGCACATAAGCTAACAGGTCCGGATGGGATTCTGACTTGGAGATAATTGTGGACCCTGATCTTTGGTAAAAGAGGCATCGGTTGGTCCTCATCATGGGATTGTTTGGAATAAACAATGAACATGTGGTTTGCATTATCAGTGATTGCTAGAGATTGCCATCTGCAGATGGACGTGCAAATGGCCTAGCAGATTGCCATTCTCGGTCTAAAGCATCTAACAATATGCAAAACCGAAATGAAACGATCTAATTTCAGCAAATGACCTTCATCATTAAGAAACTGGGGGATGTGTAATGAGTCTTGAATTACACAGGGAAACATCTCCAGAATGGACCAAGTGCACCGGTAATGAACTATCAGAGGTATTTCACATCATCAGTCCGAGTATTAGCTTTTTAGCTGCATTCATTTGTGTCTCATTAACATTCAAAATGGCCGATATTTCATCTTTGGAATCAAAGTATTTTTCGGCTGCTGGAGATTTTTTCCCAAGGTCAGGAGATGCACAGATACAGTTTTCTGTCTCTTGGTGTTTTTTGAGTTTCCGTTGGCAGTGCCCGTCATGGAAACCTCTGCGGTGCCTACATCACTACGCCAACTCTCGACCATGCCAGTCAGCAGCAGCAGCAGCAGCAGCAGCAGCAGTACAGCACAGCTAAGTAGGTCACACTGCAGACACACAAGCTCCCGAGCTAGAGCAGGAGGAAAGGAATCGACAGGGAGAGAAAGATGTGAGATACAAAAAGAGGCAGGCAAGATAGAGATTAAGAGAGAGGACGATACAGAAGATAAAGGAACGAGACGAGCAGAGAAAGACGAGTGAGGAGCCAGGAGATCGGGAACGAGAACTGATAGCACTGACTGAGAGGAGACGGCAGCTAACTGGAAACGAGGCAGTCGAGTCACGAGAAGAGAGGAGCTGACTTATACGTGTGGATATGTGGAAAAACAACGTTAATGTAGAATTGTGGCACAGAATGACAGAGAGCAGTGCTGACTAATGAATTCGTGTTTTTTATCATTGTTACAATATGAACATTTTGTCTGGATGCATCACATCTTCACAAAGGGCTCTCAACACTTTGGGGCAGTGCCTGAACCAAGCATGAATGTTCCTCATCAAGTTTTAGGGCGTTATCACACCTACTGTACCGTGTCTGGTTCAGACCTCTGGACTTTTCTGTTTAGTCTGATCTGAAATTAGAAGTGTGAAAGGTGCGAAACCCGACACACACATACCAAGAGCAGAGAAGCTGATGACGAAGGTTTTACTTGAGTCGGCAACATCGGCTTTGTAAGTGTAATCAAAACTTCACGAGTGAAAAGCCAATAACATCACACCATCCGTTCAACCATCTTGTTTCACACAACCACAGTGAGCTTGTTAAGCTGATAGTGACTCGTTATGAGGGTACACACAACCATCACTGCCTCAACCCTCAACATAACTCTGCATTTTAACATTTGACTTATCAGAGCCTGGATGCATTGGGCCCTGTATTAACAACAGTTGGCCAATCAGATGACGCATTTTATTTCCGGTTTATTTTCGTCTCTTGTTAATACGCTGGGGGTTTTCGGGGGGTAAAAGGATTACAGCGACTTCCAATGCCAACTCAGACTGCGTCACAAGCGCACAGCACAAGGCTCAGTCATCTGTGCTAATACTGTGGCTTCACCGAGCCATGCACATAATAAGTCTCCACAACCTGTGCTCACGTTTCCAGGCACTGATGATTTACAAATTTAGAATCTTCTAATGTATTGACCTTGAAAGTGCAGGTGAGTGAGAGTCTTAAAACAGTAGAGTCAATTTTTTAACATATTACATAATCGTCATCAAATAGCTTACTTTCAGTCAGTTGTTATCACAGGTATAATTTCCATTGGGAGGGGCTGGGATGCAACGGTTACATTCTTGCTAGCTTTTCCAGGATTAACAACCTAAGCTTTAACTTTCAAATTTTTCTTCTTTCCAAAAAAAACAGATTTTACAAGGTTTTGTGAAGAATCAACAGGATTCGTCCAAGTAGTTCAATATCTTCGGGCTGCTTATTTTCTGTTGATCGACTACTTCCTGATCAAGGAAAACATGAATATATCGTTAACTGCAGTCATGTTAAACAGCTGTGGCCTTGTCAGATAAACCTGTGTCTCTCTTTTCTACACGCACCTCTCAAATTCAATTATAGATTGCGGCATTAAATCGAATGTCTAGTTTCACATTTATGAGATAACGTCCACGTCAGAAAACGTATCATTTAAGCTCTCATACGCTTTTTTTTGCGGTTCAATATGACGGTGACTTAAAGAGATTGAACGTAGTGGGACTTTAATGACAGAGTGGTTGAAAGTTTAATAAATGAGAGAGCTACAGACATGTCAGCTGGGATAACAAACGATGTGCTTTTTTGACTCCGGATAAGCGTCGCCTTGTCAAGGGCACACAGGAGAAGAAAATGGTGTAAAGATTGATGGTCAGACCGTCGGCCCCTCGGACATCGCAGAGACACATCGGTAACAGGGACCTTACTGCAGCTCCGTTAACACAGCTCAGAGAAACAGACATTTCTCTTCTCTGCTGGAAACCCTCTACCTCTGATCCATTAAGATAATACAGCACAGCTTCTCTCTCTAGTTGTCTCTATCGCGCCACGTCTGGTCAGAGGATCTTCTCCGTGGTAGCACATGAGAAGTGCCGCACTGGACAGACTTTTTCCGCGAACACATACACTCGCACACATTGTGTTAACAAAGCGCACTGTGACAGTTTAACACCCTCATCATGTAATTAATACCTGTGGCTGTGTCAATAGCCTGTAATGCCAGTGTCAACGCCCTCTAATGGAAACACTTACATCAGGGCTGCGTCCCCCCTCCTCCTTCTCCTTGAACTGCTTGCCATGCAGAGGCCGTGCAGCTCTGCAGCCCTCCTGCTCTGCTCACAGCAGGGGCAGGATCAGGAGAGAGTGACGAGGGCAGGAGGAGAGGAGAGACTCAGAGAAACGGAGGTCTGCCACGTTTCATACATGTAACACGGACTGCTCTCCACCACTGACGGCTGAGCTTCTGTCATCACAGTTGTGCAGCTATCTGAACGGTTTTTTTCACCTTGCCTGCATCTGTCCTCTTTAAGTACTGCAGCAGAAATGAGTAGGTAGGCGATACAGTGCTGTGACACAGAACTCCACTAATAAGTGATCTATCAATGGATTGAAAATGCCATGGCAACAGCTGCTTCGTCCTCCTCGCTTCACTCCTCTGTCTTTAGTTGATTTGATTTCATCTTTGGCCTTGAGCCTGTTGAGTCTCCGCCAACGATGGTGACGAATGAAGGACTGTTGACTGGGCAGTGGGGAGCACCTTCTCCCTGCAGGATGCTTTTTACCACTGCCTCTGTGATACCATTCAACGGGTAAGACTGGCGTTGTTCAGTGTTTTTCCCTCATCGTCAACAAATGCTGTGTAAAGAGCAAAACCAACAGAGTGTCAGTCAAGTCTGTTGAACAATTGGTTTGTGTTGTTTTTGTGTCTCTAACACAAAACTATAAGGAATGAGAGGAGGGACAACAAAGGCCTTTAGTACATTGGATCTGTCCAAAGACACAAGTCTGAAAAGTCTCAAAAGTCACAAGTCTCAAAAACATTCTCTCACAATGAAAATGTTTGGTAATTGGCGCATGTGTGAGACATTGTTCTTTTCAACCACAGATTAATACACAGTTGATGCGTTAGTTTGACTGAATTGAATACAAATACTACATATTAGCATTCCTTTGTTCATGTTCACCACGCATGGTATTGCTTACTGATGTTTGTTTCTTTTCCACAACCATTGAGGTCTATGGCTACACATACATTACTTATTATTAGATTCATCTGTCGCCCCACAGGAAGAAGGTTCCCAGGTTGAATCTCAGCTCGGTTGGATGGTCAGTTTTGGCCTTTTCATAGGATTAAAAGGAGGAAAACGTTTTAAAACCTAAATGTAGTCGTGTTGATGCAGAAACAGGTTTTATACTTCAATTTTTGTTTTGTTTTTCCCCCTATTATATAAACTATATATTTATCACGTTAGCTTCAGAGTGGTTTAGTGGAGCGCTGGTGTGTGCAGCACCACCTCATCTCCATCTCGTCTACATGTTTCCTCCGACAGAGTCTGAAGGACAGACAGGAGTAATTTGCTCGACCTGAACTGGCTCGCCTGTGGCATGGTCGGAGGCAGCAGAGTGTGAAGGGGCTTGCAGGCTCACCTGAGTGGAACACTGGGAAAATAAATATCACTGCTCAAAGTTCCTCAGCATTGCAGGTCTGCTGCTGTCGCCAGGCCCCTGCTGGCTCTTCCGGTTTAGAGTCACCTTTCCAGTTTGGAGACGTAAGTGCGGACGACAAGTTGATGCATTTCTTTTTAATTAGAGAGCAGACGTTGACACAGGTAGCTAAAAAAATGCAAGACGATTAAAGATTTATTCAGACCTCTGCTGAGGCGACAGTTGCTGTGCAGGATGTGATGAAGCTCGTAGATGAAACTCAAAATGACGTCCCATCGTGCCATCGCTTATTGCTTCAGTCGCAGACACCGAACCAGGACTGGACGTGAGACCAAAAATAGCCCTGTCACATCTTCCCACTGTTTTTAAAAGTTTTCACTTTTTCTACTTTTGGTCACGGACATGTCATTTCTGCTGACAACATGCTGCATGTGCATCTTTGATCACACTTGAGTGTTCCTCTTTCCTTTTTACTTGAAACACGTAGATGCCACTGCAGAAATAAGACATGAGATTGCGTGAAAAACAACTAAATTCCTTTCTTTTATGATAACATGTTGTTTTTCTGTGGTCGTGTGTGTGTGTGTGTGTGTGTGTTCCTCTTAGTGTGACTTTCCTAAACGGTAACAGGCAGGAAACTGTCTGTTGAGGATAACTGCAATTATTCTCTGGCACTGATTGATGTGAGGCAAGCTCCGTCTAATGTTGAGAGTCCCCCACACTACATGCCCTTATGCTATGCAGTCAACACACAAACACACACACACACACATTTTGTCAAGCGCAATGAAACGGCGTCCAGCAGTGACTTGTTGGAACTGAGCATTGGAGGGTGATACATCATCAAATCCCCCTCAAATGCAAACACTTGCTAAGCCGACACGTTTCATAAATCACCTGAGGAGGCAGAGTCAGCTTGTGTGTGTGTGTGTGTGTGTGTGTGTGTGTGTGTGTGTGTGTGTGTGTGTGTGTGTGTGTGTGTGTGTGTGTGTGTGTGTGTGTGTGTGTGTGTGTGTGTGTGTGTGTGTGTGTGTGTGTGTGTGTGTGTGTGTGTGTGTGTGTGTGTGTGTGTGTGTGTGTGTCTTGCTTGCATGTCCGTGAATCCGCCCGTTATCCTCCTTCAGGAAGTGACCTCTATTTACCTGTCATACATCGTTACCTCCCCCAACGCATGCACACAAGCGCTCACACACACACAAACACACACACAGAGTGGCTGCAGTGCAATGCAGCAAGTCACACCTATTCATTCCAGTTGTGCACACGTTACCGGCTAAACACTGGAGGGATCATTTCATCAGCTGAGAAGATGTTGAAATATCTTTGAAAATCCTTGATGACAAGTAAGAAAGGAAGACAAACGTCCAGTAGAATTATTCATTTTTTCAGTGAAGTGTAGGAGGCATCGCTTTGAAGAGGACACCACGCACAGACAGGCAGAGAGAGTGAAGCTGTTCAAACCTGCAGCCTCATGGATACTAAACACAAAGTCTCATTTTACAATGCTTACAAAAGCATATGCACACTGCGTCCTCCCCCCCAACACACACACACACACAAACACACACATAAACGCGTACACACGCACACACGCTCTGTGGGGGGGGGGTTGTGTAACATGGAGTGCGAGCAGGTAGAGGGGCTGTCCCCGCTGTGACATTGGCCTTCGGTAGATGAAGCGAGCCAGAGCGGAACAGATCCAGCCCCGCGCTTTGAGGTCGGGCTGCACCCAGAAACATCCTTTGAACTTTTCACGCCTACGGCCTCGTGTCACTGGCTAATTAGCATTTCATCGGCATCCACCTTTCAAAGGCAGCGGGGAGAGCAAGGAGCGCCACTCGCGCACACTCGTATCAAAAGGGCCACTGTCCTCCTCGGTAAAGACTAATGTCACCGTTTGTAAAGCCGCTGCAGTTAAACGTCCGCTGTGCTCAGGTCATTTAACCTGACACTGAGCACAACTCACAGCTCAAAGACCCAGCCTATGTACATGCATTACTATTATCTAAATATAGATCATAATAAGAGATTAGTTCATCAAATTGGTCAGTTGATGGAAGAATATGATGTAATGTATTTTGTCTCTCCCTATTCAGCATTTATAAGCAATATACTTAGTGTATAATGTTCTATAATGTAGTTGTAAAGCAGCTTAAGTAATATTTGTGTGTGTGTGTAAATGTAGAGTATTTGTCAACAGTTAAAACATCTCCAATGGAGGCTTATTTGTAATTTTTACAACTGGGTTTTATTGTGTTGTCATGCAGTATCTATATATCTACAGCACCCCACATTTAAAGCTGCTCACAGGACTTTAGTTTTAATCAAATATTGCTTACAACTGCATAACAGTGTTTTATAAAGCCTTCATTTAATGTTCAGTGGATTTAAATCATAAAGTCTTACTCTTTATTGATTTAAGTTATTTGTCATTTTTCCCAATGCCAAAAAATAAATTGTTCCAACTTTACTTTTTGATGATAAGCTGTATATTTGGGGTTCAAACTGTTGGTCGGACCGAAAACTTTTTGATGATAGATGAATCTATCAATAGATTAAATAATATAGATGAATCAATTCTGACAGTAGTCATTAGTTGCAGCCCTGCAGTTGTGTCAGATTATCGTTTAGCTCAATTTAATGATGAACGTTTCTAGAGTTCTATTAGTAATCTTCTGGATTCTTTCTAAAACAGAGACAAACACATTTTTTTGACAACGTCCTCTCAGGAATAACACTGTCAGTGATTTGTGATGTTATGAGGACCTCGAGCAGAAGTGTTTATTGTTTGACAGATATTCGGCGATCTTGTTATAAATGTTGTTAAAAAGTCTGCAGGGGGAGGGAGACATTTGCCACTGACAGCCAGTGCTTGTTTATTTTATGCATGTAAACGATAAATTAATCATTAAGAGTGAATAACCATTCACCCTTTCTTCAACATCAGCCAAACCTTAATGTTTTTTTTACAGATTTAAGTCAAAAAGAGAAACAAAAGGTCCACAGACAGGGTGGTGAAGAAAAGCAACAACTAGGCGATTATTTAAGGTTTCCCATGGTATTTGATGACTGTAAGATAAACAGAACAGAACACCAAGATTTGCTTAATCAAACTAAGATAAAATAATAATAACCTGCCACCCTGCGATCTGATAAATCATTAATTTATGCTCATTGCCCTTTTGATTACAAGGAAAAAGGTTTGATTACCTGATTAAAGATTTGTCTTTAACAGGGCATCTTACTTTTGTTTTGTGTAGCCAGACCTATGTGGTGTCAGCGCCCCTGCAGTAATCAGATGGCTCGGCCAACCTACACTTCCAAGGCTTCTGTCAGATGTGCGCTTAAGGGAAGCTGAAGTGTGCTTAGGAGGAGTGTACTTATCTGCGCCTTGGCAGATGCGATGTGCTGCTCGTGTTAAGACCAGTGTCTCGTCAGGGGAGATCCACCGACAAAGGGGCTAACAGAAGACCACCAGCTGCTTGTGAGAGGCAGGAAGGCAGGAGGAAGGGGGGGGAACAGGCCGGTGGTGAGGACTCAAGGAGGCGGCAGGAGAATTGAAGAAGAAGGGGGATCAGGTCAGCGGCGACGGATGAGATTAGACTCAGGAAACATATTGGTGAGATGATGTTGTTTCATGGATGTGGCAAGGTCAAGCTGAGCGCGGCTGCAGACCCAGAACACTGTGTTCCATACGTGGTTCATAAGTGACTCAGCTGTGCATCACGTTTGCATCTCTACTACATGGAGGAGATTGTCACTGTCGATTTAAGGGTTTACATATTTTCTTTGTTAGGCTGCATATGTTCTTCTCTTCCCTGAGGTGATGTGGTTGCAGAAAGAATTGAATTAAATGAGCTTTGATGTTGCATATAGAGCATATACACAATTCCTTGCAGCGGTACACGCTCAGACATCATTTCACGTTGAGAATATCTCCATCTTTGGTATGTATGTTCAAGCTGTAACCAGGCATTGACATAATCATATTTTGTAATTGTTGAAATGATAATTGAATCCATGAAATGCTAATGCTAGTTGTGTGACTGTTAGGTAAAAACACACAATAACGTTTTTATCCGTCCAACACAACTCATAAAAGTAAACAATATACTATGACGGTAACATTTTAACATGGAAATACAATATAATGAAACTGAGAGTCATTGGGAAACCAAAGATCTATAGCCACACAACATGCAAACAACAAACACACAAACACAGTGTTAAGGAGGTTCAATATTTACTGAGGTTGGAATCTGAATTAAGCTTTGTGACATTCAAAAATTTGCTTATTAACATAAAACATTGGGATTTACGAGCAGGAATTTGGACAAATCCCAACAATAAAGATTCAATCTGATGACTGCACTTATAATAGTCAAGATCTTTGAGTCTTGGCTAAAGTTTCTGCATAAATTGTTATGTAAGATTATTGGAGCTCTCAAAGCATGAGTTTTCCCTAAATGATTGTCAGGGCTGAAATATTTCTCAATAATGATATTGTTACAATATCTACACATAGTTTTGAAAAAAATGTTTTGGGATTATTGCAACAGCCCTAAAGAATGTGCAAACCTTCTTTAAAGTAAACTCACAAGGGAGTTGTTACTTCCTTACACACATGCACCTCTGTCATGTCATCCGGCACAGGCTTGTGTCTGCTGACAGGGTGTCTGAATTCATGTTTTATTCAGCCGGAGCATGTCTCCCCCCCCCGTCACTCAGACAGGCTAAGAAGATTGCCGAGCACGGACATGCCATCAGTTCCCACCTTACTTAATCTGCATGCACAAGCACGCAGACTTAAACACACAAGACACACACAGATAAAACAAGTCTCAACGTACACACGCATAATGAGATAAATTGCACCATTAAGTAAACCAAATAAACCACACGCTTGATTCTCAGGGCACACCGAAAAGGGCAGCAAACGACGAACCACTGACAAGGTAAATTCATCACACAGCTAAATAGGCAAATGACTGACATCCAAAAGACAGCGATCACATCCAAGGTCACCTGATTAAACATCGTGATAGTCGAGAGCGGAGTCGACACATTTCAACCCCTCAGAGGAGAATCAATCCTTCACCGACAGCTTCTTTGTATTTTGAGACATTTCTACTGAGCATGCTGGGATACCTTCCCATCTCTCACGGTGAGTGTAGAGGACCAAATATTGCCAATACATTATTAAAGACACAGAGTTTTTGACTACCATGTCTGAGCGCCTGCAAAACTAAAAATAACAGGCTTCCTCCGACCAGCACCAGCTGTAGGCTGGTTACAAAACGCAGCACACTACACTGTAGAGAAGATCTTGAACTCTTCCTCCTCCTGTTTGGTATCGACTTCACTCAAGCTGTGGCATCATTGTCCATAACAAAAAAAACACCATTGATTGTTAGTAGAGTCACTGACCTGTAAGCGATTCTCAGGGACAACAAGGACGACTCAAAATGGTGGCCTGGTTAACCGCCACTTGATGGGAATCCATTTAATCTCGCTGAGGGAGACTCACTGGCGGTTCTGCCAGTCCTGTGGCTGGAGGCTGGCAGAGGTGGCTTGTCAAACGCTCAACAATACACACAGCGAGAGAGGACAGGGATGGATTAGCAGCCCACTGGCTGGATCGAATGGAATGGAGGAACATCTCTCGAATTGGCAGCCGGCGAGAAACGACTTTGATCGTCATTTTGTCTGCGCTCATTTTGGCCTTACATTTCAATCTGAGACCAACAGCAAAAACAAGAGCAGAGCCGTGTCTCTGCCATTATTTAGTTGTCTGGGCATTTCTGCTGTTGTTATTCTTGTGTCCACGTAGGGAAGATTAGACCTCAGGGTTGGAACTGCCTCTCTTTTAATTTAGGCATAAATACACACGGTTTCCATCAGTATATAAGATGAGAATATTCACCTTAGGTGCCAGGCTAACAAATATTTCTTATATAAACAGTATGGTAACAGTATCATATATTTAAAATGTCCATTAGGTGCTGGCTTGAGCTCATATCTCATATTAAGTGGTACATTGATCTTAACAGTAGCCCTGTAGCAAGTCCAGCAAATTGGCATCTAACCTTAAAAGAATCCAGCTAGTGTTATCTAAAGAAAACAAAATAAACCCAATAATCTGCTGATTAGGTCTGTGAAATGAGTTTGAATCTTTTAAGTAAAACTATTAACTGGATTTTGATTAGTAGCATTTAACAGATCGAGAGTGGAGTCTGCATGTTCCTCCCACTATTCAAAAACATGCAGTTTAGGTTGGTGACTCTTAATTGCCCATGTATGTGTTTGTCTCTACGATATCAGCCCTGTGATAGACTGGCCACCTCCAGGAAAACCCACAAGTGTTGCTTCTAAAACAAATATCTGTCTGAGGTGATATGATCAAATCATATGTGCCAAAAGGTTCATATAAATGCTATATAAAATGTGATATACTATATCAAGTATTGCTATAACTATAATAGTGAACCAAAACCTTTATTCCAATTTTAAACGTGCTAACTTTACTTTACTTTCTGTAGATACAGATTTTCTGCCTCTGAATTCCGAAAAGGTTCTAGTCAAGGACAAAGGGAACTTATGTAATATTCAACTCTCACAGGACTTCACTTGTTTTGACCATATACTCAGCTCGAGTCCAATTTATGGTTTCTGCCACAGTGCAAAGTTTCCAGGAGAGAGAGTTGGCTCTGCAGTGGGGCAGCTTTAAAAACACGCACACGGCAGCAGCGGCAGCAACACACTGTTCACCGAGCTCACTGAATGTCTTCCGCCTCACTGCCGATGGTAAACCACATATGCGGCCCTGCTCCTGCTTCATTTATTAAAGTCTGCGTGATGGTAAATACTGTGCAATAGCGAGTTTTTTTGCTAAATCCAGGTTTTGGTTTTTGCAGTATGAGCAGAAATACTGTGAAAAAATAAATCTAGTGGCGTATCTCATCTTGTTCTCCCTCCTGTTGAGACTGGAAATATTGAACCATGGGAGCTGGTGCGGGGGATCACAGGTGTGGTGAGGATGTAACCTGTAACTCGACATTGTGATTTCTGTTCCCTGCCGAGCAGCTGGGACACCTCTCGGCTCTAAAGCGTACAGTCCGTATCTTTAACTCAGTTAAAACGTGGTGTGTGCTAAAGAGGCCGGTGGATTGTGTGTGAGACGGTTGGATCTCGATGGCAGACCATGTCCGTACGAGGGCCCGTGTCTGGACTGAATGGATTTCCTTTTGTCAATCTCTTCCTTGATTTCTATCTCCGTTCTGCCTTTTCCCCCCGAGCTCATATCCCACTCGCCATCCCTCCCTCTGCTGCAGCCATTTCTCTTCGCCCGCTGTAACAATTCTGCACCCTTCCAACCTTTCTTTCCTCTTTATCGCCAATATTCTTTCCCCTTTTTTCGTATTTCTACTCCTCAGTTTCCCTCTGAATATCATGCTGCAGGCAAAGAGCTATAGTAGAAAAGGCAGAGAGTCAGATTGTAACAGAAGAAAAAAATAGAGCGAGAGAAATGACAGCTGGCTGCGTTCATCACCTGCTAGACTGTCTGCAAGAGGAAGGACTGCTGCGTCTTAGCAGCTACAGTAAAAACACTGCATATTTCAAAGTACAGTCATATATGTATATTTATTTATATGCACAAGAAAAGCTGTCTTGATTTCAAATACATTACATTTGTCGAGAAATATAATAAATTTTAGTATTTAATCCACTTGTGGGAAAAAAAATGATTTGAATGTAACTGACATTGAGACTGACTGACAGGAGTCACACAACACCACTTTCTTTGATGGAGTTTTGTGAAAGCTATGTGTGCGGCCCTCTTGGAGAGATAATGCACACAAATAGATATTGAACTGTTTCAAACAATGTGATTTTTTGAATAATCAAAATTAGTTTTCGGCCAGTTTTGAATATATGTGAGAATCTCTTTATACAGGAAATACAGTCACATAGGAGATCATGCTGATACAACTGTTATATCAGGTCACTTTATAAAAAGCTAAAACCAGAAGTGCTGTGCGCGAACTTTGAGTTCAACACCGTGCATCTATCCCAATTAATGATTATAATAACAGAGTAAACACATATAAACTATTTATTTTCTGGTATAGAATGGCCAAAGGTTTTTCAGATTTGACCCGTTCGCTTATGGTGGTTGATGCCTAACTGACAATCCTGAGTCAAATTGCTATTACACTCCTTTTACTTTTTTCAAAGCTCGGATGTTTTGCAGTAGACGTTGTGTAGTTAAATGAGATCGGTGTCGGCTCACCATAAGATCGAGTTGTCAAACCCTCTTTGCAATTCAGCATTTCAGCACAACAGATATTAACAACTGCAAGGGGACCGATAACCAGAAGAGTTAAACCACAGCCCAGCACTCAAAAAGTTTTATGTTTGTATTTTATGCCTGTAAAGTTTTATGTCTGTATTATGGAACCATTTTTGTTTGCATAGTTCAATGATGGAAAAAACCTGGTCTGAGAATAGAAACACCCCAGATATAATAATTCTTTAATTTGCACCATCGCCTCATGTCGAACGGAATTGAATCAGTTGAATGTTGATAATTAGGCATATTCATATTATTACTATCATGATTGTTATTTTTATTCTTTAGAACCCACTTAACACATTTAAACTGTGTGTGTGTGTCTGCAACAGGAGTGTTGATCCCAAACGTTCCACATCGTGCACTTGATTAACGTTTTAACACGCTTTATTACTGTGTTCAGAAGTTCAGGTTCAGTCGTAACAACTGTCACACTGGTGTAAAAAAAACCTGAAAAGTCTAAAATTGCATAATTGTTAGAATAAAGACCACAGTAGTCGTAGCTAAAGGTGTCCCTAATAAACTGACAGCGTATGTGTGTGTGTTAGAGAAAGAGAGAGAGAGTGAGTGAGAGAGAGGGAGTCATTGAGAGAGTGTGAGAAGGGCGAAGCAGTATCATTCACTGTCACTAAACACTGCAGTGTCTGGCGCGGTTCCACACACGGACACACACGGACATGGACACACACAAACAGGGACGCAGGATGCATAATTCATAGGATTAATCAAAGGCAGACGAAAGCCACATCTTTGGGTCCACCAGGACACAGTCTGACACACACACACACACATGAGTGAGCAGTGGTTTGCACTCGCCTGGCAGAAGTCTGCAGAGGGTAACGGAAAGAGAAACGGAGGTGAAGAAAAGGAAAAAGATGTGGAGACAGAGTGGGTAATTTTTCAAAAGGCTCCTTCACTTCCCTCCTGCCTAGAGGCCCCTCACTAACAACTTTCCACTTCCTTTTTTTTTTTTTTTTTAAATACTTCTGTCTAGACCCAAAGAGACAGAGGAGTGGCGATAAACTCCCAGAGCTCGCCGGCTCTAACTTCCTGTTTCAATTGCCCCTCTCTTTCCTTTTTACGTTTCCCTCCAGAGTGCATCCACAGAGAAAAGGGCTTTTGTGGGAGCTTGTGATAAGGATCCAAAGTTTAAAAAACTGTTTTTGGCCTGCCTACTGCATTAATGTTTTATGAAATGCAGATGACTTGTGCCCATAAGAATTTAATAAGCTATATTTAGCACTGACTC
Organism: Platichthys flesus; assembly: GCF_949316205.1. NCBI lineage: Eukaryota > Metazoa > Chordata > Actinopteri > Pleuronectiformes > Pleuronectidae > Platichthys > Platichthys flesus. Next base: position 22,734,150 of record NC_084946.1, read on the forward strand.
TGATATGATCCGGGGTAAGTCCTTTTAAGAGGTGGCCTTACCTCTGGGGTGATGGGACGTGGTTGTGTATGTTTGCCTGGTGCCACTTTCTCTCTCCGTCTCTCTCCCAGAGCGCAGCTGCAAAAAGCTCCGCTCTTAAAGCTTTCATCTCTGTCTAAATCCAAACCAGTGTTCCATGATTTATTTATCTGCCAGAGACTTGAAATATCCACCAACATCTGTCCTTCTTCCACAAGATGAGCCTCGGCCTTGCGGTGGTTCTCTGGGCAGAGCGGTCACACACAAACAGAGACAGACACACACACCTTCTCAAATAAACGGGTGTTAGAAAACCGGGATTCACACACTCACAAGGGCACATATACTGTGCACTATCAGTAAATGACTGGGGCCGCGCTCAGCCGTCCAGGTAATGCACCTGTACAGAGGAACCTGATAAATCCCTGAATGCTGTGGTCTTATCTGCCCGGGCCAGATTGAAGAACAAGGCTCAGGGTCTTTTTTGTGTGTGTGGCACCGTCTGTCTTTCTGTTCCTCGACTCTGTTTATGTCTGTCTCTCCCTCCGCTTGCTGCAGTGCTTGGGACTGCAGTCTGTCTTTCCAGACTCCATTACTTCTGCCGTTGGCGTTGATAGGCTATAAACTCTCCTCATCATGAATGATTTCTGGCTCTCTTCTGCTCCGTCACCTTCCCTTCCTTCTTTTTTATTTTCTGCTAAATGTCTTTGGGTTGATGCAAGGTTACCGTCCTCCCATCCTCGTTTAACTGAAAGTTGTAGTGTGTAGAATTAAGTGACATAAAGTGGTGAAGTTGCATGTTGCAGCTGAAAACCCCCTCACCTCATCCTCCCATTCCAAAAACGAAAGAGAACCTGTGGTAACCTTCAGTTCTCAGAAAAGGGTGTTTAGTTTGTCCAGTCTGGGCTACTACAAGAAACATGTAGAGAGGACCCCCCCCCCCCCCCCCCGCCCCCCCTATGATGTTAATATAAAGTACTTCAATACAAACGGCCCATTCTGGGCTAGATAAAACAGCAATTTGTATAATTAAGATGAAACACACTCGTGAAAACATCACTAGGTTTATTTTATATCAACTTTCTGTCAACAGATCCCTTTCGCCTAAACCGTACACACTGGACCTTTAAAGATGCACTAATCAGTATTTTCATATTTAACAATATAATGTTAATGACATTGTGTAACAAGATTAAACAATTATATTGTTTTTAGCATCTTTTAGCTTATTATTTGGGTTTTACTGTCACCGTTCTCATGAATAGACGCATAAATAGAACAAATATTTGTTGTCTGGTAAACAGCCCACTCTCTCAAACTAGCACCTCAGCAACTTTTTGCAAAAATGTTATATTATCAACTTTATCACTGTCACAGCTTGTTCGTCTGCCCCCTGTGCGGTATCAGATATACTTGTTTCAGGATCATTAGACTACATCACGGTCCTGGAACCTGGAGAACCCACTTAGGTATTCATAAAATGTAGTCCTGGACCAGGTCAAGACGGAGCTGCTGCTCATCACACATCTGAACACGGCTGCTATTGAGTTCATGCCTTTTATGACCTGCTCTGCTTGTTCACCCGTAAATCAGCAGAATTTATGCTCTTGGTTCCATGCAAATTAGTTTGATGTGGATTTATCCCCTCAGTCGTACGCCCCACCACGTCAGCTTGCCTTGACTTTCAGAGAAGATGGTGAAAAAGCTTCACTGATGTTATTTTTGGCCACGTTACATAAGAAGTGTCTGTCTCGTCTCATAAGGTAGTAAGACGCTGCACTGTTGTCAGGCCAGTCAGCACTGAAGCACTCATTGTGGTGCATCACAGACATGTTTGAGGATGGTTCAGTTCTAATGATGCCGCTGTCAATCGGTCATTGGATTATTAGAAAAGTTTTGCTTTTGTTCACTAAAAAACTGGACCTGAATGCTGCACAGCTTCAATTTCTTAAGAGGTTTATAAGTCCGATCTTTGCCAGTCCAGTGGAGGCAGACAAACCATCTGGGGCTGTGGCAGTTTTCCCAGTTGTAAAGGGGATCTGTGAACCTGAAGTCTATCCAGTAAACTGATAAAAAGTCTCACGCTGTTTGGAGGATTTGCATTAAAGTGATTAACGAGCGTAGTGATTGAATCTGTGTAAACATAGAGACCGAGCAACCCTCAAGTTACTGAAATGGGATATTTGATCAAAAAAAAACATTTATTTCTATAATGACTTAGTATTTATAAATGTAATCGTCAAATTAAACGCCCGATATAATTCTTAGGGATTGATTTATTGTTGTTTTCTAATTTGTCTAGTCTGTAGTCTGCTGCAGGATGTAATTGCATTAAAGTCAGATTATTTCAATAATGGCTACAGATGATAATAAATCATAGGAATGATTATTCATCCGTCAACATCTTACTCTCTTTTCCTTGAATTTCTTTTTATATCTTCCGACTCCATTAGTGAGTTTATCTTGGGCCATCTCAAAGTTGAACGCTGATTCACCCCGATGTGTTAGATTCTTTTTCTGTGTCCACAGCCTTGTCTATTGACTTTGTTATTGCTCTGGAGGAGAGAGGAGTGGAAGATAGAAGACTTGGCGGGTGAGGAAAAAGGGCAATGGGGACAGAAGTGTGAAGGAGAAAGTGGAGGGAAGTGTGAGAGAGAGAGAGAGAGAGATGAGAGCACAGGGATCTGGAATCACACCTGAGAGGAGAAGGCGCAGAGAACGAAATAAATGAGAAAAGATGCTGAGAGAGGAGAGAAGGACGTGCCCTCTTCCCAGGAAAGTCCTCCGGGCTTCTGGCTAGATTGCTTTATCTCTGAGGGGGTTGGACGGAGAACATGGCCACATCCAGGGAAGGAGGAGGGGTCAGTCGGGAGAGAAACCACTCAGGTGTTAATTTGCGCCTCGGTTCACACCTCCAGCGTTCCATCATAGAGCCAGAAAGCTGCAGACCTGGCGAGATGATAGCCCTGTCACCTTCGATCAGACCTAGCGATCACATAAACCATCCCTACCATCGATAACACCGCCTCCCGTGTTCTGACTCTGCCAAGATACCTCTGTGGACCTGTCACAGGTGGCTGGGCCTCTCTTATTGGAGCTCCGTGTTCCAAAATGTGCCAAATGTAATAAGGGTGCGATGGCTTGGCTCCACGTCCAGGCCTGGCACCAGAGCACCGACAAGGAAATTATGTTTCTGAGTTAAATTGGTTTCCTGGCATGTGATAAGTTGGGGAGAATTTTTAATCATGACCTCATGAAAATATGTCAGCCTGCGCAGCTGCTATCGTTTCCCCCCATCCTGTCATCTCCCTCCCGTCCTCCCGCTCCCATCTGATTCTCGCCCTGCGTCATTCCTCCGGCTCCACTGTTCTTAAAAAAAGTAAAAAAAGATAGCGGGTGTAGGACACCTTTGCTCCTCATCCAATTACCTCACCAGTGTGTAATCCTACCACACCTCACCTCTCTTCCCACTCAGTCCTTTTTCGCTCCCTGCTGCTCACACTCCCTCACCTCCACCCACGCATTTCTGTTTTTTTCATCTCCCTCCTTCATCCCTACAGCCCTGTTAGGCTGCATGGCTCACCAATTACAGCAGCAGTAGGGAGCGAGCTACAGTCACTCCCACAGGCAGTCTCCATGCATGCAGGAGGCATGCATGGAGACTGACATGACACAGGGTTTCCTCCCATAGCCAGTCCACCACCTGCGGGAGTCTGAGCAGCGAGTTATGACTGCAAAGTAAGGTTTTTGCTTAAAAGTTTGTGTATCTTTTTTCTGTATTTCCACCTTATGTCACAAAACAAGATGCTTGTTCTTTCATCATGATTCAGGTTCATGGTTATTATCTCTTTATTTTGATTCGAGAGAAATCCTTTGAGTCGTTCATACGAGACAAGATCGCTAGGCCTCTACTCTGGATAACTGTGGTGGCCTGTTTTCTTCAACCCATCGATTTATTACCTCTACCAAGAAGCTTATGCTTTCACCCCTTTGCAGTTGTTTGTTTTTCATCAAGATTGCACAAACCACTCAAATGGATTTCCACGAAACATGGTGGACAGAAGACGTATGTGTCAGGGAAGAACCCATGATCCAATGATTTTCTTTCTCCACTTTCTTCAACACCCTCACATAAGGTGTTTTTCAACACATCCCTAACCCTATTCCCAGGAAATAATTGATTATGAGAAATTTACTACAGCTTGATAGAATTAAAGGGAACTGTTGGGCCTTGGTTGAGGTAATTATTGGCCCGTTATTGTTCTTTAAACTGAATAAACAATTGATGTTTCCACATTTCTGGTAAAAACGACTCCATTACTCCATTATCTATACTATTCTAGTGTATTTTCAGGAGCTTCTCTCAAATGAATGAGGGACAGTAAAGAGACAAAGATTTTTGAGAAAAGTGCTTAAGGGCAACGTGTACCATGATTTTTTTACAGTGCAGCAGCAACTGTCTATGTGCCTTCCAGCTCTCTAGTTTATTCTAATCTGATGAAGACAAATTCAAGATACTTAAGCTAAAATGTTTCGTCATCTTTTTGCTCATGTCAGTTTGAGATTGGAGATTAGAATAGTGATGATGTGTGAGCAGAAGCCGAAGAAATTGAATTCTATGATAAAAATGAATAAACTCCTAACAGTAAATAGAATTCATCATTTCAACACCTCGTCTGGCGCTTGTCGCCCCTCGGACCCCTGCTAAGATTCCCCCCCGTCGACCGCGCTAACAACTAAAAGGCATAGTTTTATCCGTGTGTCAGTCTCCTCCTGTGTACAACCACCTTCTGTGCCTGATGTCAGATAGACAGGGTGCTGCTGGGAAGGCGTTGCAGGGGTCTGCCATTAAACAAAAATTAATCCTGACGTGCACAGCTACAGGCGCGGCAGCGGTAGCGAGGGGAAATTGGACCAAACCCACCCATTCATCATCAGGCCTCAAACCGTGACATGTTTGGAAGCCCGGCCGACTGGCTAAGAGCTGCTAGATGCTCTCATGTGGCCCCGTGCGCACAGACATCCTCCCGTGTCCCTCTGCCATCGGCCAGTCCGCTGCCGTCAGCTCAGGAGCCAATCAGGAGCCAGGATCTCTTTCGGAGGGACCGTGTCAAAGTCATACCATGTGAGGCAAGGCTGCATTAAAATTCATAGTGGGCTGAAGCAGCAGCCTGAATACAGATCAGCACACAGGTCCTGTCCTGCAGCACAAAGAAGAAAAGGGGCGTTTGTTCATACCTTCGGTATCACGCCACCTAAATATACATAACTACAAAAACAGATCACGGGCGAGAGCAGCAGCAGGCTGAGGAAAGAAGGATGAAGAGAGATGGAGGAGAGTGGGAGACAGAAAAAGGGAGAGTGAGATCCTGTTATACAAGGCTGTTGTGTCTGTGATGTGGTGCAGGAGCCATGATAGGAGGCAATATCTATTTATGATAGTTTGTGTGGGAAGAGGTGGGCATGTAACTATAAGCTGTTGCTATTTTCTCCTATCATGTGTGTAAAACGTGTACATCACTCATAATCTCTTGTTAAATTCAGTATTTAAAGAAAATGACCATGGATACATTTTGACTTGTTCTGTTTTCATATCCTTTTAAGTAAAAGCCCCACAGTTGAGAGGGAAACTTGTACAAAAGAAAATATTAGTTATCTCGTGTCAAATTCATAATATTAGGAATTACATCACAAAATCTATGTGTTTTCAACTAAAGCTGAACTCTGTCCCCTGTCCCTGTGATCTGCTTATTATACACTGCCTTGTAACGCAGAGTTTACATATGTCTGCCAGTTTAGGTTAGTTCATCTTTGTTTGTTTTTTCAGAATTACACATACTGGAATTTAGATTAAAGTGACTTTTATCTTTCACCTGACTCCACCCAATATTCCTCTGCCATGTCACAGAGAACCTGATTGTGTCAGAGAGAGAGAGAGAGAGAGAGACAGACCTATGACATTGATTGCCAGACATCCATTAGTATGTGGGGACGTTGAGAGGAGACAACAGAATCTGCGACTGAACTCAAGACCTGCTTGAATTTGGCGATGCACCAGGGAACAATGGCGAAGGAACGCAGCCAGAAAATCCAACTTCGTCTCTTTAATTGTTTGGTTCCGTTTCACCAACTCCATTTTGTTTCTTCATTCTTCCGACACATGAAGCATTTCTCTCTGGATGCAAATTAAATGTCTCGGCGGGCACGTGTGCTTAACGTTTACTCCAGTCGCAGTCTAACAGCCAACAGGATAGTCGATATTTACCTTTATGCATGAAGGAGCTGGGAGTAAATTTCCGACGTGTATACAAATCCTGGGTATTTTTTTTTTTCTTTTTAAAAAGGATGATGATAATTTTTCATGTGGTCCTACTTTACATAAAATGGCTAAAATCCATCTTTCACTGCCCAGATTAAGACACAGATTAATTGGTTGAGCCACCTCTCCACTGCTGTTCAGCACAGACTGCGCCAATCACACACACACACACACACACACACACACACACACACACACACACACACGTGTCTCCGTATCCACAGTCTTACCACTAAACCATACCTGCCTAATCCTAACTTTAACCTTAAAACATCTCTTCCCCTTACATTTAATTAAATTATTTATGTTATGAGGTCTTGGATTTTTGTTCCCACAACGAAAAGTCCCCATACTGTGAACCGTGTGTAAACAGATTTAGGTTAATGAGTAATGCCAGGACCACACACATACACACACATACATGTACACACTCTCCGAAATCAACAAGTGGTCCTTAAGCCTCTGTTGAGTCAGCTCCTCAAGAATCAACATCTTGCACTGTGGCTTTTCCCCTCCAATTCACTCCTCTGAGAGGGCGAGCAGTACGGCAGCCCGACACGGAGCAGGAGAGCGAGAGAGAGCGAGCATCACTGGCTGCGAGAGTGAGAGGGATAGAGGGAGAGAGGGACAGCAATAACTGTGACTGTCGCCACCTCGACACTGTACAAGAAGGATCAATAAAACAAAGTCAAACATTTAATCCTCTGTGGCTCCTCTGTTCAAAGATCTGCAGGAAAGCTGTAACCCACAGAACGAGAGCAGGGGAGCAGGCCTCCGCTCATTTGTAGTGAAAGTTGTCCTTTGCTCTCAAACACGGCGAGTGTCCAGCCAGCTGGTGAGGCTCTTAGTCACGGATACAGGAAAATGGGAAATTACGTGGACATCAAATACAGACATGAGAGAAACTCCTTAGAAGGACAACAATCACATATTTCTAGTCAGTTTATAAAGTCATTTTTATCTGACAGGGAACCAGAACTGAAGGGTTTCTGCATAAATACAATTCATATTATATATTATTAATAAAATATGATGATGAATACCAATATGTCATAGTGTTTGGTGAACACAGGATGAAGTGCATGATGTGATCATTTAAAGTCCCACAGAACAGCGAATTACAACACAACAGACATCAGTAGAAAAAAATCTAAAATATATGTAATGTATATGTAATGTTTTTCAAAAGGGTGTAATTCAAAGCCACTCTGATGTCAGTTGAGTAAAATGCCAGTGAATACGTTATAATATTTATATTACATTATATTTCTCAATAGTGAAATTAGTGCCATTATAATGTTTTAGATTTGATTGGAAGTGTAACAATTACAATTCTCATAAAATTATTCACTGAATTAATTATATTTACTGTCTTATGTGTAAGGGTTACATATCTCTGGGTTTTGGACCTCTGATCAGCATTCGAAGATGGAACATTGGGTGGAAGGAAATTGTGACATTTTCTGACATTTCACTTAGAAAGCAATCAATTGTTAACTCAATAATTTAATCAGGAATGAAAATAATCAATAGATTGAGTAGTTTTTAAAATTGAAAGTCTGTAAAATGTCCATCAATAGATACAAATGTTCCTCATTCTTTTCTACAGCCCAGGGTGACTTTTTTAAAATCTTACCAACAGTCCAAATAGAAAATATAAACATGAATAAAGTCCCCCTAAAAGACTATACAGCTGGGAAGTGTTTAGTGATGGATGAAAAGTACTGTCAGATCATTTCAGATCGTTTCAGTTGTCGATGTTATCAGAGAATCGTGGCAGTCTACGGTATCAACCTCGCTGATGCTGTAAATAATGGCCCAGCTCTTCACTTTATCATTGTGAAAACACAATATACTCTACCACGCTGCAAACGATACACCATAACAAGTTATCTTAAAAAATCTATATCATTTGCTGATCACAGGAAGCACAATAAATATGTCCATTAAAGACACACCCGTTCATCGTCTGTTTATCTCCAATACATTCACAGTGAACTGCTGCTTCGGTGAAACGTCAACGAGACGAAGATGAGAGGAGAGTGTTGGTTCTGGGTTTTATCGTGGGGAATTTATAAGACGATCTCATGCTCAGTGAGCAGCAAAGCTCTGGATTTTGACCATAAATGGCGACGGGCTTTGATAGTGAGAGCCATTGTCGGAAGGATCCCACCAGATTGAAGGGGGATAAGCTGCTTTGGGGATGCAGGAGGAGCTAAACTCTTTTGGGCACTGTCATTTTTCCGGATAGGGGGGATCCATCACAGCTTTGATGATGGAGTTTTAATTATTAGACGATGAGGAGAAATGGGCTGTGGAGAGATAAGTGATAGGATAGTCGTCTGTGGGGCATTAACCCTCCCAGTGTGTGGGTGTGGGCGTGTGTGGGTGTGTTGTCTATAGCGTGTGTTACAAATGAGCTGTCAAGACACTTGGGGAAGCATCATCATTTTATTCCATCACTGTCAGGTGTAATTTTACAAAATGCAAGTTAGTTTCAGGTCCGGAACTTGATCGTTCTGTGTTAGCTGCTGCAGCCTCCGTCACCTCCAGCCTCCATCTTATGTGCTAAATGGTCTGTATTGTTCAGGGTTAGTTCTTCCTCATGGTCCTCGTTGCTGCTTGGAACCTTCAAGAGCTCAGTAAAAAAGCAGAGCATCTAACAACATCTAGCTGCATGTTGTATGGAGAAGGTACTGTTTTCTAGAAAGTGTCTGATGCTTGATGTAAAGATTCCTCAAAAAGTACTGTAGCCTACTTGGTTAGTTAGTTGTATCCATTGCAGTAAATCACACCAATTCATGCTTTAAATGAAAATAACTAAGTTATAAACAGAGTGTGTAAAGTACATGTTTCAATACATTTGCAGCAATGAAAGGTTAGTTAGTTTAGTATTTTACAAGAGAACCACAAGAATAAATGCACTACTTATTATAAGCAACAAAAAAAGTCCTTCGAAATAAACAATTATACATTTTATTGTTTTGATTGACTGATTGATTTTGTCTAAGACATGTCAAGAAATAATGAAAAAGCATCGACAGGTCTTGGACATTTTTATTTTATTATTGCAGCAATATTCTTCCTGATCTGGTAGGAAAACTAGAAATGCAGGTCACCTCACTATGGAGAAGAAAGATATACTGGAAATGTTATATCTTTCTGAAATGACTTCAAAAACTCATTTGGAATTTGCATTCCCAAATATTTACAATTTTACCCAGATTATTTGGAGTTAAAGTAGGAGGAAGGTAACAGAGAGGGAGTGGTTTCAAAACGTGCCCATGATTAATTTAAACACCGAGGGTCAATCCTGTGTTCGTAGCTGTTAATCTCATCACTGCTCCAACCAGCCTGTATCCTGCACTGATGCACAAATGGCATTTCATAAAATTGAATTTTCCGCATGTGGTTCGAAGTGGTTGAAAATATATTTTAGAACCACCACTAAATAATCCACGTGTTCTGAGAAGCCTGTCGGATTCTTTTAACTGCTGTTAACCTGCAGGTCACACACAGAGCTGAACCTTGAGTGCAGCAGAAGCTTTTACATTTTGCAGCCGAGGACTTAAGTGTGTCTCTCTCTCGTTCCTCTCCCTTCTGTCCCTCTGCGGGTGCCCATTTCCAGTCTGGCTGCCTCGTCCTTGTCTGCCTGAGCTCATACCTCGCTCTCTGTCACTTTCCATTCTCACCCCATCTATCTGTGTCTCTCTATCTTCTCATCAGCACCCTCATTCTCTTACTTTCCTTCTCTTTGCATTAACTTCCCCGCCCTCCTGCGCTCTTTTCCTGCTCTGAATCTTCATGCACGGCCCCTTTTTTTTCCACTCATCATCCCCCGGTCTGAGTGGCCCTATTGCTCTGTCTCTGTAGAACAGTGTGCTGGCTGTTATCAGTGCCCTAACGTCATGGCACATGGCTGCGGCATCCTGGCTATAAATAACCTGGTCTCGCGGTGCTCGGTCCAAGACAGGACTGAGAGCCAGAGGGAGAGCAATCTGCCATCTCCCTCAAGAGATGCTCGGAGGAGAAGGTGCAAATAGGATGCCAAACTCTGCGCCACCAAGACCTTCACTGCACTTGGTGGAAAATAGCGGTTCTAAATTTAATTATACTTCCAGACGTCTGCTCGGGAAACAGTTCAAGTACCAAGGCTAATGTGCTCTAAATTGTGATGCGTAAAATAAGCAGATTCTCCCTGGATCGGCATGAGGCTGTGAGAAGTGACTGCCTCTGTGATCAACTGCCTCAAATCAATAGTTTGTCCTTGTTTTTATTTTTAATATAGAATTTTTTATCCTGGACATGTTAAAGAATGTGAGGGATACGATTAACCTGCTTGTTTGATGACAGTGAATCAATATTTTTAAGTCAAGGGTTTTTTTTTACAGAGGAGGAATTGATGTGAAGCTGTGAATTGGATTCCGGTCATTTTCACACATGTACATCGCTTAGTGTCAAAGGCACGAGAGCAAATAAAAGAAAAGATGCATCACTGCTTTTTAAGTTCTGGCGGTGGACTGGAAACTTGGACTATGGGCAGAGAAGGTCTCTGGTTCGTCTCTGGTTCAACTCCACGGAGAGACAACAAAAGACGAACCTGGATTGATCTGTCCAAAAATCCAAGAGTCTCCCTACCCTGTCTAGTGCCCCTGAGCAAGGCACCTTACTCCCCCAACATCTGCTCCCCGAGTGCCGTACATGGTCGCTCACTGCTCTGTGTGTCCTGCACCAGATGGGTTAAATGCAGAGGATACATTTACCTACCATTGCATGGGTGTGTTGTGCATGTCTGTGCATGTGTTTGGTATGAATAAACATATCTTAACATTTTTAGACACCGTGTGGTCAATACCTGTCAGTGTCTCTGTGATGAGTCAATGTGAGAATACGTTAAAACACTATTTTTACTTATTTTCATTTAATTGATTCACAACGAAATGCTGATATTGTAACATATACTATATAGAGAGACAGATTTTGCTCGTGCCCTAGAATGTGAACCCACAGACAGATGCTTCTTGATGGAGTCACGATGCCGACAACAAGCTGTCAATGAAATCACATCGCACAGTTTCTGCGTTTTTTAAAGCTGCTGTGTATTATTACTTTATTTTTTTTTCATTTCTCATTATTTCTTGGTGGAAGCCCTCTCTAGCGATGCCATTGTTTGTCACTGTAGCGACAAACTGATTGAGATGTTTGCCTTCTTGCGATGGCCATATGGAATATATAGCCCTTCACATATTGTGAGTGCACACTCCATTAAGTATGATTCTGTTTCTCTGCATTTCTGACTGTGGGCGCTCTGTGGAGACGACAGGCCTCCCCTCCTCTTCTGGCAGACGTCCTCTTGTTCGAGCCTTATGTCCGTGTGTCTCTCTTTGCTTAAGCAATGGGTTCATAAATAAACAAATCATTTATTTCAAAAGTCAATCTCTTGAAATAAATGAAAAGTTGTTGTTGGTTGTTAGGCCACAAAAGAGTTTTTTTCTTACACAAAGAAAGTGGCTTGTGCATTTTGATGTCGCGCTGTTTGTCGTCTGTTGTATTTCAAGTGTTAAAGTGAAGTGTGTGTGTGTGTGTGTTTCTTGCAGGCGACAGTAACCCCAAGGAGAGCAGCCCCTTCATCAACAGCAGTGATGCTGCCGCAGAGAAGAGCCAGCAGTATGATGGCAAGAACATGGCCTTGTTTGAGGTACAGTCACACACACAATGATTTGTTAACACAAATAACCAGGCATGATAAAAAGCAGGATCATTGATAATAAGTTGAATTAGTTACTGCGAGCAAATCTCACACTGCAACAGGAGAAAGTCTCTATGAACTCGCCACAGCTCTGCTCAAATGTATTTATATTTTGTTTCTCTGTGGGATGAACAAGAACAAAGGAAACAAAATCTGCAGATGAACATTTGATTTTGTAAGCACTTACATATTTTTCTGCTCTAACTGGGTAGGAATCCGCAAGGGGGTGTGGAGAGTAACACGTTAGGTGAAATTGTTATTGATTTTCAGTGATCTAATGAAACACTCCTGGAGTTATAGAGTTCACTTGGCTGGCTCAGAGGATTAAAGGCTGGAGTCATGATGAAAACACTGACTCCAGACTGTCCTGTCTCTGTGTGTCTGTGTGTGTGTCTGCAGGAGGAGATGGACACCAGCCCCATGGTGTCGTCTCTCCTCAGCAGCCTGGCCAACTACTCCAACCTGCCCCAAGGTAGCAAGGAGCATGAGGAGGCCGAGAACAATGATGGCGAGTCATCGCGCAAGAAACCCGTCAAGGTATTTAACAGAGTACTTGTTGAAACTCTAGTACATTCAGCACACAGTACATGATTCTACACATTCATTCGTACAAATATACTGCAATCATGCATTACCTACAAACATAACACAATTAAATTCACACATTTAAGTATATTTGTAGTAAAGTTTGTGTTTGGCTTTTCTCTTCCTCACAGTTTGATACAGCTCAACTTCACCTGAAAGAGGTTCATCTCTTTTTGCCAAGGCATTGTTATTAAGTGACCATTATAAGTTTGGGATTTCCATTAGATTACATCAGTTATCTTTCTAACACATTCACTGGAGAGACAGAACATCTCAACCAATTTAGAGCTTGTCAATCGTCCTCTGTGGATTTTATAAATCCCTTGTTCGTGTGACTGTATTGCATCTTAAATGCTCCTCACTAATGACTTCCTTCCACATCACCCCTCCTGGTATTTGCTGCTGTTGGGTGTTGAGATGCCAGAAGGAAGGCGTTTACTTTTACAGGCTGTTGTTTTTTTAACTCTCGTTCATTTCATCAACATACAGGCAGCTACATTATTAATCCTGTGGAAATCGGTGGTTTTAGCCGCACAGTGAGATGTAATATAGCAAAGCTGAAATGCAAATAGAGGACCGATAATGGTGCTGATTATGTAAATAATGAAGGACGTAATGAAAATTTATTGCGAAGAACCAGTGGAAAAGGGATCGATTTACATAACAAGATAATTCACATTTAAAAAAACTCTTTTCCATTACTATCCATTTCTTTTTCACTGTTTCACTTTCAGTCAGGGAACCTTTCTTCTGTCTGACCTTGAAGCAAAGTCTCCTCTGACGATGACCTTGAATGCTAGTGAATCCAGCAGATATACTGTCTGCCTTTTTTTACACAAGGAATCCAGATGGATCCTTTAGATATACAGTTTAAAAACATTTAAACCAACAGTGGAGATAATGTTTAATTGACTTCATCTTTATAGCGACTTCTGGATATGATAAGTTGGTCTCCTGGCTTCTATTTCTGACACAGAAACCCCAAATTAGAATGCAGCCACAAATGATGGCGTTTGTCTGGTTAATTTTTCGAATGTCTGGCTGCTCTTTTATACATAAGGACTGCAATGTTAATTATGCGAAGACCTGAATCAGTTGATTACAAATACACCCCATGTTTAGAGACGTAGGGAGCTGGGGTCCACCAGAGGAAGGAAGGGGGAGGGGCGTGAGGATGAGTAGATGTGGATAAATGCCATCTTGTTTCCTTCCTCTCCATTACGGCAGATATCCCCCTGCACTGTCCATTTTGCGTTTGGAACAACAAGCAATACATTTGACACGGCCCGACAATACAATAAACAGATAAACCAATATTAGGTCTAAACTGAATTCATTACTATTGATCAAGCTCTTGAAGGTCATCAGATGTGGGATGAATTTTCTGTAAAATGTCTATTTCCCAGCTCAATAATAAACCGTGCACCTCAAGATTAGAATCCCACACCTTCGTAAATTCACAAAAAACACTGAATCTATTTGAATGAGTTAACCGTCAGCCTGTGTCAGCAGAGCATTAAAGCACAGTGAAATTTCGAATTTGATCAACCGCAGGCTCTCCTAACAGAGACAGTTTCTCATTTCATCCAGATTATCCACACAACTCCGCTTTACACAGAATAAATAACACCCCTGGAAACAGTTGACAGGATTAAGAGTAGTAGGGACACTATTTTCGAGAACGGATGTAATTTGCGTGACTCGGCCCTCGAACAGGGTTTTAAAGCTACTTTCTGTTTTGTCCTGATTGCCCAGGCCGTGCAGGTAGCATCTTCAGACAGCTACAGTCTCCACTTGGGAATTCAGAATCAGTTCAACACTTTACTAGTGCTGCAGCTCGCCCATTATCCAGCTCGCTCAGTTTTTAGGTGTATTTGTCTGTCTCTCCTCAACGTGGCTAACCCTGGGATGGGGTCTAATCACCACCCTGTCACCTCAACCCCCTTCAATACTTTAATTAGTCTACACGCTACAACAAGCTGCTGCTTCTCCAATCAGAGGTCCATTCCACAGGCAATCTCTCCATCGCCACGAGAGGCTTTTCATTAAGGCAGCCTGTGGCGCTCTATCGCTCGCACAGCGACCCCACTCTCCCTCCCCACTATCGCCTTCCCTCTCTATTTCTCACTCCACTCCCTCTTCCTCTTCCTCACCCTCCATCTCCTTCATCATCGCTCCCTCGAGGGAGGGAGTAAGTGAGTTGTGAGAGAGCGAGAGCAAGGCAGCGGTCTGTCTTTGTTGCAGTGTGAAAGCCAAGATTAGAGATTTGGTTGGCGTGTGACAGGAGGGAGCTGTCTGGAGGTCGCGCAGGTTAAGATGGAAACCAGTCTCAGCTAATCCGTCCGCAATTTTCTCTCGTCTGACTTTATTCCTTTAACACAGGAAGGCAAGAGGGTTTATAAGGAAGCTTAAAACCCACAAAAGGGACAAAAGAAGAGGACACTGGTTCCTAAAGATCTCAGGGGTCTTTCATGTTTATATTCCTCATTATCAGAAATGATTTTGAGTCCAAGAGATTTGCCAATAGAGCCGACCTTTAGAATCCTATTTTCTTTAACCAAAAGGAATCTAAAAGACTACAGGGTTATGTTCAGAAGTGAAGTAGTGAAATATTTTTTGTGTAATTCTGATAAACAAACACACAGAGGTGAAAGTGTAACCTCTCAGGCCGAGGTAAATATGGTCAGTTTGCATTGGTTTATTATATTTTTCTTTAGTCCAATAAAATCCAAAGTAACGCAGCAGTATTATCTCTATTAGATCTTATGACTGAACTACAAACAAACCAGGAACCTATTTACTCATATAAAGTAATTTTCAAGTGCTCTCACCAAGTGTTACAGGAAAACCATCCGCTCCCTGCCTTTGATTTTTACAGGGCAATGTTCCCTCACGTAAACGTTTCCTTTCCTCTCCGGGCGTTTTACGATCCCTGCTCTCCGCTCTGGCCTCCTCGTCCTCGTCTCCCTCCACCGCACCCCCTCCCTCCCCCCTCTCATTAGACTGGTGCATCGGATCAGTATTCCCATCAGCTGCCTTCTGAACGACGTGCCCTGATTAATGTCAATTCATGTTATATATTACAGCAGCGTGCATATTCATCGCTGAGCTAAACAGACATTTCACAGCCCGGCCATTAAGCAAAGGCTCCAGGCGAACAGGCTTAGTGGAGGTTTCTGTTTTGTAAAGGATTGATATTCTTCTTGTTATTATTATTATTAGGCTGTTTCTGCTTTTCTTTTGCACCTTGAGTCTATGAAAGGTCAGGCATCTTCACACTGTTTTGGCATTTCCCGTTGAAACAACTAATTGAAAACATAAAAATATCTTCATTCCATGTTATAGATTTGTATGAAAGAAGAACTTATTCATGTATTTGAAAAAACTCCAGGGCTGGATCAGAACCTGCAGACGCCCCCCAACATGTTTTAGATTGAGCTGAAACAGAATAATAATCCATTTATATCTTAACTTTTTGGTTTATTTCCTCTTACTTTCTTTATGAAGTTTAGTATCTGTTCGATTTTCGACTCACCGGCCTCCTCCTGCTGACCTGGATATCAGATTAAATATAGATTCTGTTCACCAGAACATGTCCATTAGTGGACAAGGAGACTTTCAGGCTTGAATTGGATAGTGTGGTTTCATTACTGGGGGCAACACATGAGGCTTTGTGGCGTCTTTTAACCTAGAATATTCTAGTAACACATGTAGCTGCTATTTCAAGGTGGTGAGGCCTCAGCACCACAGAGGACTTTCGGCTGTTGTACAGATAACCTGTGAATAACGCTTTTACACACACATGCACACACACACACACACACGCACACATGCACACACACACACACAGTGTTGACCGCTGAGTGACTGGTTCGTCCACAGCTGGTCAGGGAGGCTGATGTTCGCTGGCCTCTCCTCTCGCTGTCCGTTCAATAATTCAGCACACCTGAGCAGAAACACATTTGCCCTATCAGCTCCTGTTTGGCCAGCAGAGCGTGGAGATGGTGTTACAGCCTCCCAGTCTGCCCCCCTCACTGTCACTACCTCCACTCACCACCACCCTCTCACCCTCCTCTGCCTCTCCCTCCACTGTAATGAAAATGCGATTTGTCTACCCTTACATAACACAAATTCCGAGATGACGTACTTTTGTTTACAACAACGGCGTCGGCGCCTATCACCAAAAACTCCCAAAATCCTGTTTGTCTTTCCAAGTCGACATTTGATAAATCCTCTTTTTCCTCCTGAGATGTTTGTTTTCTCTTTTCTTCCGTCATGTGTTAGAAACGCCATCAACTCCATCAGCGCTCTCCCGTGCTCGCTGTGAATTCTCTGTATTCTCACGAGAGCAACTGACTTGATTTACGTTCGCTCATACAGCAGCTCTAGAAAATGTCCAGCGTTCAGTGCATGTCTGGAAGCACCTTTAGTGAAGAATTTCCTATTCGAAATAGGAAATTGAAACCGAGTATTCACTGATGCGATCCCACATTGGTGCTTAGAGCTGGCCAACAAAGACACATGCATCTTCAACAACTTAATAAAAAATTGACTACACATCAGCAGGGAGTTCACTCTGCAGTAGCTGCTGGTTCTGCTGGTGAGCATAAAAAAAAGTGATTTAGGCGATGACGCTGATTTTGTCAGCCAATGCAGGTTGGCAGGGAGTCCCAGAGCCTGAGGGCCTGGATGTTTCCCTTCCTCTCTCCTGCAACTCTGTGTAGACTCCCCCACGTTCCACTACCCCCCCCCCCCCCCATGCCCCTGCCCTCTCTCTTTCATTTTCTCTACCCTGCAGGTAGACGAGGATATGAAGTTCCTTTCACCTTTCCCTCTTTAATTCCTCTCTTCTAAAAACCCCTAACGTCTAATGGAGAGGAAGCGCGATACCTTTGCTAGCCTCAGCAGTTCAGGCGATGTCCACAGGAGATAGGGTGTTGGGGGGAGAGAGTTGGGAGGAGGAGAGGAAAATAACATCGTATATCATTTGTAATAAACTGAACATCAGTAGCTGATGCCTGTTTTCTGGCCTGCCACCTCGGTGATCAAGGTTTGGTGAAGTTTAAGCTTCTGAACCTACTTCTTGATAGGAAGACATTTCCATTATGGTCAAAAGAAACCAGTATTGACTGCTGCTTGGATTCAGATCATAAACTGTTAAAATTTGGGCAATTCAGCACTTCATGATTTAGCTCCATAGCTAAAGGTCAGTGTGAATTCAGATGCCCTTTTATGGAGCGTCATGATGGTAGACAGGCACATAGGAGAATGTTGGTTACATCAAGAAATAGCCCTAGAGCTAACAATTTAGTTTTTCATTTGGATCTGCACCAAATGGCACACACTCATAAACACTATGCAGTCCCCTAAACATGCCTGAGGGTTTCATCAAGATCCATTTATATTCTCAGACAAATCAATGAATAGGTGGAAAACCTCCCTATGGAAAAGAAAGTCAGT
Source organism: Platichthys flesus (assembly GCF_949316205.1). Classification (NCBI taxonomy): domain Eukaryota; kingdom Metazoa; phylum Chordata; class Actinopteri; order Pleuronectiformes; family Pleuronectidae; genus Platichthys; species Platichthys flesus. The sequence goes on from NC_084946.1 coordinate 22,752,281, forward strand.
TAATCAATCAATCGAGTTTTATATGCAACCCCCCCAAAAAAATCCCCCCCCCATATTTGGATCCGCACCAAAATATAATGGGCTCTTCCCTGACAACACCTCAACCCTCCAGCAATTAATCCTGCTAATGAAAAAAGCCCTGACGGAAACATGACCTAACTTCTCATCTCAACAAAAATGATTTTGTGTTTTGTTAGCCGTGAGTGCATTTCCCTAACCTTACGCTAATTGAGAGAAATTGTTTCCTAAGCCATTTACAAACAGGTGCCTTACTCAAATTGTAATCACTAAACCAGTATCGATGTTGTCTGGTGATATCGTTGAGTTTCCCATGTCACAGTCACACGCTTCGTTGACTGAACCATCCACCCAAACCTTATTGCAGAGAGGTTATGCGTCATTGCATTTTCTTTAATTTGCCTTCAGAGCATTCTTGTCAGGAAGCTTCAACGTAGATCTTTTGTGACTGAACATGTAATGCAGCTATGTTATTTACATGTCATTGTAGTGAAGACAGTCTTTGAAGCAAGATTGATTCTTTTTTTCCTATGCACCATGTTTGTATATTGCTCGAGTGGGCTTCAGAGCTCAGTGGATCTTGTAAATGGAGTGCATGTGGTGGGTGGTGCAGAGACGGAGCGAGTGGAAGCTCCGGCCCCGGTGAAAGGCGAGTGGTAAGTGGTGGGAGAGCAGGAGGCAGCGAATCTGAAGTAGGTGCTGCAGCAGATGCACTGAAAGGTCCTGTTGTGTGTCTGGCGCACCTGAGCCAGTCATTCAGCGGGGTGACGACACTTCCCAGCGGGTCGGTGGGCAGCTGTGCTTTCCAAGTCCAGTGGTGCCACGCAGGCCTACCTGTGTGTCTGCAGCAGCCACGGTTCCCTCTGCTCACGGTGGCTCTGTCTCCAGGGAAATCATCACACTGCTCGCTCCCAGCCCATTAAACAGACACTCATTCTGTGTGTGTGTGTGTGTGTGTGTGTGTGTGACCACTACCAGGGAGGACTGCAATCTCCATGCGCAGATGAACAAATGAGATGCCAATTGAATGAAAATAGAAAAGCAGCGTTTTCAGGGTCATTGATTCAGCGCACACGCAAGCCTTCCGTCAGTTTCAGACTATTTCTCCATGTAAAGTCTTTAGAAGCCTCCATTAGTTCACCTGGATTTTTTTAGTTTTGGAGATAACTTTGCAGAGAGGTTGTTCTATCGGGCGTCCAGGTCCTTCAGACTCGGTATAATCGGTGTCTATTATCTGTGTCTGCTCATTTTACGTAACACACTGGATTTCCAGCAGACAAACACTGTTTTAACAAAGCCTGCCTGTTGTTGAGTGTGGATTATAATGTACCACTCGGCTGTGAGACAGCACAGACACTCGTACAGCGGGGCCAACACATACAGCCTGATTCTCCATTGTGTGTGGGGGAGCAGGCGGGGAATGAAAATGACATTTTGTAGTCTGGAGAGGGTTGGTGCCTGTTTTTGCGTGTGTTACTCTTGAGTGTTGTGGGGCATAAACACCTTTTCGTTGTAATAGTACAGTGCAGATTAGTTTAATCTGCTATTTTTATTTGCGCTGTTGAAGTGGTCTTCCTCTAAGTCGACACATTTGAAGAAAAACAGAGCAAAAGTAAGTCACTGAGGACCTAAAGCTTCTCTGACAAATTATTCTGCCAAGATTTTTATCTCTTTTAGGTCCCGTCGTCCAATCTTAATGTGCTTCTGGGAATTTACAAAGAAATGCCTCTTTTCTTATCTCTTTTTGATCAAATCAACAATCTTTGAAGGTTATATAGATACATATTTCTTCGGGCAACTCTTTTTTTTTCCTGTTTTGATGTATTTATGTGTTTGAAGTATAAACCTCAAAAGGTTTACTCAAATAAATAATCACATAAATGCAATTTCACCTTTTTTACTTCACGTAACAAAGTCACTGAAGTTTCCTTTTTTTAATTAGAATCCCCACCTTGAAAGGACGTACAGAGCATTCACCCACTTGAAGGTGTAATGTGTGCTATTGTTCACTAAAAGCTCACAGGTGTTCCCTTTAATAACTTACCTGTTATTACAAACTGACCTCAGGCCACTTTGTGCAGGCGCAGCAGTTTGGGGTCTAACAACAAAGTGCTGATCACAGGGAAACCTTTTCAGCCCGCAACACCTGACTGCTAATGTGTCTTACACACCAAGTCCCTGAAGGACCCGCCAATGGAAACTCAGTCTTTTTTAATTACAGCATTACGACTGTGGGAGATTTGTGAGAAGGAAAGAATTTAGAGGTAAAATTGACCCTTACACCCCCGACAGCCTCTCTGCTGACTTACTGACCTTGCGTACCTCCTCCTGTTTGGCGTTCAACACCCTGTGTACAAATGTTAGTTTTGTGAGACTACAAATATCTGCTCCTAAACTGCCCAAACAAAGATAGAAATTAAATATTGTCATGTTAGCAACTCAGAGGTTTCATTGTATTTAGGGTCAAACATTCTCTGTCAATAAATCAATCAGATTTTATTTGTTAAGCTCAACAGTTGCAACATCCTCTGCACCTCAATCCTCACGAGGGAGGAAAATCTGCCCAAAAATATGTTTTATAGACAATCCTGGTTTATGAAATGGCAGGTTTAATTCAGTTTAATTGTAAAGGGTTGAATATTTACTGCAACTGATGCAAAAGCCCAGCAGCCTTTGAATGTTGGTCAAGTTAAAAAGAAAAAGAAATGGAACTAAAGAATTGTATAGTTCTTTTATTTTATTATTTTTTATTCTATGTTACTTGTGAGTAGTTGTGACATTTCCTGTCTCTGTCAGAAAGAAGGAAGTTCACCCCCAAGCTTTTTGTCTCATTCAGAAATATTCATATGGTCTCATCAGTATTCATCAGGTGGAAACTGCCTTGGTAGATTAATATTACACTTTACACTTTAAACTAACTTTAGTGTATCTGATGAAGTACATCCTGACAGTGATACTGGAACATGGTCCTAAACTAGAGGTAAAATATTCTACTGAATTCTAACATAATAAAAATGTAATTTAATGGTACTGAGCCCATTCAGGGTTTCAGTATTCATAAATAAAAGAACTTTATTTAGCACAGGATGAAAAACTCCGCTGTGCCACACATTGAAGGGCACAGTGAGTCACCGTCTCATTTGCATAGCTAAGGCAACAGACAAACTGTGCACATCATTATCATATAGTGGGGGAGGTGACAGAGACGGACGAGGTTTGTTCTGCGCTGATCCCTCCAGCAGCCACTGATCTTTGATTAAAGCACAACGAGGCTGAAGGTTGAGAGATTTCCTCCTGTGAAGATTATGTGGTGAAAGAGCCATGATTGCAGGTTACGTTTCAGCTACGTGGAAAATAACCTGTACACACACACACACGTAGATAGAAAATGATGACAAAGTTGTGATCCAATTAGCAGTTTGGTTCAGTTCAGTTCAGTTTGTTCATTTTTTTTTATGCAGCAAGTCAAACATCAGCACAATAAAATAACAGAGTCGAGACTCTACATTCAGGTGATACAGGCAAAGAAACACGGCACACGATAAATTGAGAAACTGTGTGTGGAAACCGAAAAGCATGACTTCTAATTACACCAGCTGGTGAATGAAAAATTAAACCTGTCATGTTTGATTTTCAGAAAACTGAATCTGACCTGAGGGGAGGATGTGAAACTCCATAAAAGTAGAAAGGATTTTAATTAAAATGTCTGACGGTCACAGCTGCAATTCACCGATGGGTACAGTTTCCACCTTGACTATGTTGCTCAGTCAGTCGCCATTTTGAACCTTCAAAATTTCCAGCCTGCAAATTACTGAGAGGGGTTAAGATATATTCTCTGACGGACGTGTAAACACACATTGATTTATAGTTTGCATCAAAACCCCCCCCCCCCCTTTCTGCATATTGCCTTAGTATTCACATCCAAGCTCAGGATTGTGTCATTTTAAAGGTTTCCTCTGGAGTTTTTCACCACTAGTTGTGCTGTAGAGAAATTGAGAAGAAGACGATGCAGCTTTCGAAATTTTAAGAGAATCATCTTCAGAAATGTTTTGTGAGAAAGAAACTGCATTCGACGTGATTAGTAATACTGAATGTGTCATTAACCAGGTCTTAGCAGTAGGTAGTTGCACAGTGCAGATCATATTAATACATTAAGATAAGCATTATACAAAGTAAATTTTACACTTACATAACGGTGGGACACATGTGATGCAGTATTTGTGCTAGTAACAAACACATGGATCTGATATAATATGATGTAAATCAAGATGTTTAGAAGTGGCCTGTTGTTGTTCTCAGCTGCATCAGATGTTTTCGGACGACTTCACTAATTATAGTTCCAAGTGTGAGTTTGTGCTTCATTTGTCTTAAGACAAATAGGAGATAATTATATTTGTGAGACTTGTTTGGACCTGTTCCGTCTTCCCCTCTCTGCAAACAGCACATTATTAGAGATGGGAAACAAAACAAATCACATAGTGTAGCATCAGACACGGTTTGATGTCAGCCACTTCTCAGGATGATTTCATTAGGAGTCTGAATTATGAATGAAGCATCTGCCATCACTTCCAAGTGCAGGACTTTTGTTGTTAAGTGCCCATCGTGTTGCATCGAATTTAATAACCAACCACTAAAGAAATAAGAAAGTGTCCCAGCTTCTCTAGGCCTGTTGTTATGACACCGTGTAATGCAGTTGGTTACGAGAGTGTCTTCTTTTATATATGAAGTATTCACATGGTATTTTCTCCTCTTACAATTACTCTTAAAAGTTAATTCAATTTACACTTTACATATTCAAACTGACCATTGGCAAAGTCAGGAAAGATAACAGTGATACTGGTGATACTGGGACGTCCTTCAAACAGGCTGTAAACTGCAAACAGAGAAAAAATATTGCACACAAACTAATCCCTTGTGACGGAGGGTTTTAGTATTTACAAATAAAAAAAAATCATTTAGATAATTGACAAGCAGATGATGAAAAACCATATCCACCACACACTGAACGTCACAGTGAGTTTATATTCATGAGACTTTTTGGACCATGTTCTCTCTTCTCCACTCCGCACACAGCACATTATTAAAGCTGGAACAGGAGCTTCTCCATAGAAATCGCATATCAGACACAGTATTATTCGTTTGATGTCAGCCTCTTGTCAGGATGATTTCATTAAAAGTCTGGATTATGAATGCAGCATCTGCTGTCACTCCTGAGTGCAGCATTGTTTTTTTATTTTAAAGTTCCCCTCATCTTGTGTAGTGTCATTCATGTTGCAGCATATTTAACCACAGAGGAAATAAAAAGTGTTCACGGTTCTCTCCAAAGCACATTGTTATTCCATGATGCAATTATTGAGCAAAAAGATTATTTTTACGATAACTTGACTGATTGATTAAACCGACATTGACATAACGTGTGGAGTTCGAGTAATTTATCCCTCAGCTCGTAAATATTGGCCGACATAAGCCTTTAACAGACACATCAGTATCAGCATTTTAAACTTTTACACAATAAATAATGCAGCAAAACCAATAAAGACAAATATTACATTTATTTGTCTTAAAAAAAAATTGTCATCATCACCAAATCTTAATTTCAATAGGTAGTGTACATAAACTGTATTTATCACGCAATATAGATGTTTATTATCAGCATTGGCCACCCAAAAAATATTTTAACTTTCAGATTCTTAAACAGCAACTGGCTGCAGCCTTATATTTACAGAGACATGAGAGTTGATTCAATGTCTTCATCAAATGCAAGTATGGGCATCTTTCCCAAACTGTCTAACTATAATATAATATAATAAACATGCACCCACCCCTGAAATTATGAGTGTTAAGTTGACATAACAAAAACTCTAATAAATAAGCCTGATTCAGTAAGCTCTCCGTTGTGTAGGCTGGTGGAGCTTGACATCTCCATTTTGCTAAAATTGTAGTAAGTTGCTTCATGAGGTTTTGATTGTTGAAACTTTTTGGGAGGAATCCCCAACGTCTTCACTGACTTTACATAATAACTGTTTGTCTGAATTAAAGCACAGAGCTGCAGCACAGGAGGCTTGTGCCTGCAGTGTTATCGGTGAGGTAATGATGTGACTGTTAAGGTTTGACCTCTCCGGGGAAAAAAGGTCATGTCTGGAAATCAGCATAATTACCCTTCATTGGCCAAACTGTCCTTGGGCAGATTTTTTGTTTTTTTCATTATGTACAGGGTCGGCCGACGTGTCCTTCAGATTTAATATACACCATCACGAGGGTACAGTCACCCACTGAACATGTTCCTACACTGTCACAAACAAGTAGGTGCATACAAACACAAACACACACACACACACACACACACACACACACACACACACAAAAAGAACGTCTCACAAACCTTCAGGAAAAGAAAATCCCTATTAATTAACCTGAAGATCGACAAAATATGTCTTTCTTTCAGGTTCGACGTCAGTTGCGTACTTTCTTTCAGTGTAACAGCCTTGAAAGTGATTCTGTATGAGGACGTATAGTACAGCTGCCTCTTTGTCCACTGATCCACACCAGGGACAACAACACTGCAGCAAAACCAACTAAAGTAAATCCATCACACAAAGAAAACCTGGGAAGGAATAAAATAATTCATCCATCCATTGAACAGACCGGTCCCCAGGCTGCCTCGTGATGTCAAAGTTTTCTTTGTTTCCTGGACTCAGAGTAATTATTGTTCGGGAAATGAACAGAGGATTTACACAAAGCATTGTGGGAAACAATTAAATTAAAAAGGGGCTATTTAAAAGTTGTGTGTGTGATGTAGTGGGAAGTACTGTAAGCCTTTTAATCAAGGCACTGAATTGCTAAATGCAGTGTGTTCCTGTGCAGTTATGTGTAAATGCTTGACACCCTCATAGTATTATGAAGCTGCAACAGAGGGAGGAAGGGATGGAGGAATGTGGAGCATCTATTTCAACCCAAATCCCCATATTACAATTCCAAACAAGATAGTGTTTGTTTTTGCGTTAATGTCAGTTTAAGTGTCTGTAGCGTGTTTGCATTGTTTTATCATGTTTGCTTTGAATGTGACATTTGCAGAAGCCACATAAACTCTGGCAAATCTGCACACTGTATTTTCCCAGCATGCACGGCTGGTTTGTTGACTTTCATCGAGACACTCAAATGTAGTTGATACTTTGCATCTGCTGTGTTGGGGCTATGGGAGTATTTTATTTGTCGTCTTATAGCTGCAAAACTTGCAAAACCTTAAACCTCATCCATACACTCACAGGTCATTTTAAGGAACTGAACGATCTGTAAATCATGGTGAAAGTGGTTGCGGGTTCATGAATCCTTCCCAAGTTTGAATTCTTATTGCAATAACCTCTCCCCTTGTCCTCCACCAGGCCCCCCAGCTCGGCACTCTGATGGGTGTGTATATGCCGTGCATCCAGAACATCTTCGGAGTGATCCTCTTCCTCAGGATGACCTGGTTGGTGGGAATCGGAGGCGTCATTGGGACGTTCCTCATTGTCTTCATGTGCTGCTCCACGGTGAGTGTGTTACCTACTTTTCCCTTAGCCCGTCTGTTGAAGCACACTGGGGGGGTTTGGCCTGGTTTAAAATTAGAAGTTCAAAATGCACCAGAGTCCCTTTAAAATGGAGAGCAGCATGTTATAGCCTCCTGTCACTGTCACCACTGCTGGTGAGGATTAAAGAATCTGAATATAGTCATTTCTTTATCATAAGTTTGGTTTAACATTTTTATCGCAGCTATCTCGTAATAAGACCCTTGGGACTAGTGTCGGTCATTATCGGCAATGATGTGAATCACTGATCAGCTTTTCTTAATTATTATAACATGAAGGTCCTTGATTTGTCTCACATCCAGAGATCAAATCACTGGATTAGTCAAAACAGCCACCTGGTTATTTGTAATGGTTCATCACCTGATTGTGTATAAATTGTAAAATCTTAGTATGGTATAGTATAACGTATAGTATAGTATAGTATAGTGCAAAAAAATAATATACGCTGTGATAGATGATCGTTATCATCCACTCCTCCGGGGAAGTCAATATCTTGGTCTACATTAATTGTCTTCTCTCCCACCTCCTCTGTGGAGTCTAAAAAACAGCCCAGCATCGAGCCGGCCTCCTAATTAGTTTGTTCAGTCTCTTTCTGTCTGAAGCCAAGATTTTACTGCCACACCGACCAATGCAAAACTCATATATTGTGTTTCTGTCTCTAAATGCAGACTCTAAAGGACATTACTCTCCTCAGAAAGACAAACAGGTCATTCATGTTGTAGCAGCACTTAGTCCAACGGATAAGATTGATCATATTCTTATAATAAGACCAAGAAGAAAAGTGTGTCTTTACTTTTCATCTCCCTCAGTCTGTCTTTGGCCCCAAACCCAGTCACTCCCACTTTAGTGAATCTTAAAAAAAATTGTCACAATTATGGACAATTATGTACTGTCATAGTTTTTTAAAAGGCTCAGTAATGTCCCCAAACTATTGGACACTGTATTCTTCACCAAATGCTAAACTCAAACAGGAGTAAATGGGGATTTTGTCTGGTAATTCCACCCTCCGTTGACATTTTGAACATCCGGTTGGTGTATGTGGGTTACTCAAAAATAAACTATGGACAAGGACAGTTAAAACTTTATGGATTTTTTGACGGTCCACCCGCCCACTGATGGGTCCGGGTGCTCCCAACAGTCGGTCTGACTGTGATGGATGGGTCTGTTGTCAGGATAACACAGAAAGAGACTGAGTGACCAAGGAGAAGCTGAGAAGAACAATGACACACAATGAATGTTAGACAAATCACTCACATCCCTGTTAAAAGTCTTTGCATAGCTTCCCTGGCATCTCTTGCATTACTCCTCAAAATACCAGACCCCAGGTCTTGCATCTGTTTAAAATGCTTCTTATCGATACTCATTTAATCTTATTTCACACAATTTGATTGTACTGATCGTTGTGTGTATTGTTCCTGCAACTGTCGTCTCATTACAAAAGCTAAGGCACCTATCTTGTTCCAAACTGGGTTCTGTTTCAGGTATGCAGAAAGTAGGAGCTTGTTCACTGCTCTTGTTGTGTTTTATAGATGCCACGCATTCAATCTTTTAATAGAACCAATTGGGAGATGACAGACTGCGATGTTCCCCATTAATGTCAGCGCCACAGAGCTGCAGTCATGTGTCAGTGTGACTTTGGTGTTGGACTGACACCCTGTCGTGGCCCTGAGACTCGAATTACAACAGACACCGTCCCACAGGATCGACGGCAGAGCTGTCACTGATCTGAGGAGCTGTTGCAAATTGATTGTGTTTGACTTGTTTGATGCATTTGATTGTCAGGGAGCATATATTGTGTCTCTTCCATGAACACTGTTATCTGCTCAGTAGAAAGGAGGTGGAAGCTTTTTACCTGAAGTTCTTTTCTGCTGAAAACATGAACAATGTCCCATGGCCACTGGACAGCGTCGAGTCAGGCATCAGGAAACATTACATCTTAATGAAATTTTGCTTCTCAATGTATATTAGCTGAAGAGAATCGCCAAGGATGCTTCAATTCAAACTGCGTGGTCCAGCAGCTGTAAAGCAGCTGTGGAGGTTGTGTAGCTTTTCTCTGGTTTGCCTGGTGTGATGTAGCAGGACTGTATGTTGGCATGTCTGTGTGTTTGTGCAGCCTAGATTCTCCTCTAGCACAGAGAGTATTTATAGAACAACCCCCTCAAATCCCATCCATAGCTAAGTTGCCTGCACAGACACACAGGCAATATGCTTCCCAATCATGTTTCTGTGTAGAGACTGTTTTGAAACGGCACTCTGAGTTTGAATGGAAACTGATATGATATGCTGAATATCCTATTTTTAATATGTATCAGTCATTATATCCCTAAAATGTAGATATTCAAATTTAAACATGGTTGGTTATTTTACAAAGGACACAAAGGACACAGTGGACTAGCCTTGTGCAGAATGCATTTGAATTTGATTAATATATCATTATAAAATTGTTTATTTTTCCCATTTTTAAAAAGCAATAATTTAATCATATTTCATTTGAATATTAGTACGTTCAATACCTAAAAGAGAAAGTAGGCCTCAGGAAGAAAAAACATTGCGCTCAGTTTTACGCTAAAAATAGAGTCGGAAAAATGAGGAAAAAAAGCCTTGAAGATCAAAGCTTGTTCAGACTCGGCTTGACAGGAAGCCATGCAAACACACACACAAACATACACACAAACACAGAAACTCACATCTGCTGCACATTTATTATGTGTGCACGTACTCACAGACATTAAAGCTCCCTTACATACACATTTCATTACATTGAATGTATGAATTCTTAAAAGTATATTCCACTTCCTTCCTCCCTATTTCTCAATTATTTTCTCTCAATGTTTGTCCCTCTCACACACACACACACACAAGCGCTCTTGTTATCAGTCACGCGGAGCTCATTGCAGAGCCCTGGGGCGATAAGCCTGAGTGTGAACGGTGTGTGAGAACCCCCCCCCCCCCCTTTCCTTCTGAGCTCCTTACATAACACATAACCACCTAGCCCTCCAGGGGTTGTGTGTGTGTGTGTGTGTGTGTGTGTGTGTGTGTGTGTGTGTGTGTGTGTGTGTGTGTGTGTGTGTGTGTGTGTGTGTGTGTGTGTGTGTGTGTGTGTGTGTGTGTGTGTGTGTGTGTGTGTGTGTGTGTGTGTGTGTGTGTGTGTGTGTGTGTGTGTGTGTGTGTGTGTACATACATGTACGCAGAGATCCCCACCTAAGTGAAATCCACAGGACCTGAAGAGCGAAAGGGATCACGCGTGGTGTAAAAGGCTCAATAATATACAGCGTGATCCCATGTTTTATTCACATGTTGGGATATTGCTGACAGAACACTTTTCTTTAGCTGCTCAGCCACAGCAACACACATCTGTACCTGTCCAACACTCGCACTGTTGTTTCGCCTCATGCGACATCTTGACAGAACATTAACTAGCCGCGGAACCTTTGCATGTTCCGTGAATCATTACTATATGAAGAACGTGCCTCCATGTGGAACAGCTCTGACACGTTATACCATTAACCACGCGTAACACATAACCAGCCATTTTGAAAAAGTCAGTATAGATGGCGTTCTCCGAGCCGGAGAACTCTAACATGTGCTCTGTGTGGGGGTATTTTTAGCCCAGATAATGAATGCAGCCCTGTCACCTAGATAAAATGAGGTTTAAAATTCTTGATGGAAAGTCATCTGTTGTTTGGCCTTCCTCATTACTTCCAGGTCTTGAATCTAAAGGCTGCGAGGGGAAGGGTGGCCTGCCCTCTGTCCTGACTCATTTAAATGCTAAGGATGCTTTCCTCCCTCGGTCCTTTTCATTTTTTACCCTCATCTCTTTCGCTTTCTCCAGAGCTTTTTTTCTCATTTTCCTGTCTCATTATTTCCTCTCGCTCTCGCTCTCTTCCTTTCTTTTGTTTCCTCATGCCTCTCTCACCCTCTCTCTTTTTCCACCTTCCATTTCCCAGCTCTCTCCTCCTTTTCTCACTCATGCCGCATCCCGCAGTCCTCTTGTGCTCGGTAACAATCACCTCCATCTCCTTCACCGGAGAGTTTTTTACATTCTGCTGTGCACCGTCCGCCGGGATGCCATGTGATAAACAGCTCACCAAACTAACTATTCTGCATTTATGTAATGAAGCAGCTAATGAAACACGCTCTCGGGGCAGCTTCGAAAACTCCATTCCTGTCAAAACCAATTTCTGCTCAACACCGAGGTCAAGCAAAGGCCAAGTTAGAGTTTGTCTGTAGCTCTGGGAAGAAAGAGCCCCAGTGTCCTTTGCAGTCACAGTCGGTGGGATGTCATCTAGCAGACTTTTCTTAAAAATTTAAATTAGCCTCGCCTCCAAATAGATTCCTCAGGCTCGGCGATAACTGCGTTGGCTTGGTAATTATTCAAGTTTTGCTTGATTAAAATGAAATCCTTACGTGTCATTTATAAGCTGCCTGCTGCTACACCTCATACGGACGAGACAGATGGCAGATGGCATAATCTGAGGTTGTCTACAGGCATGGAGGCTTGGAGGCCAGACAGCATGTAGGGTCCTCCAGACTGCAGAGGGAGGTGGCGTTAGACGGTATATACTTCATCACATGTACTCTCAAACCAGCACAGTTTAAGGTCGCCTGTATCGCCTGAAAATGGGACAATAAAGCAGACCACAGGCTCTGGGACAGTGGGAAGAGAATACTGATTATTCTGCCCATTGCAGCAACACTGGGGACGGGAGGTAAAGTGACAATCATCCACCTCGAGGGAAAGTAAAGGACAAAATAAAGCTTAAAAAGAATATGAAATTCCTACCTGGATCTTTTTCATCCCAGCTTGACATTGGGTTTGGTCTATTTACATTTGCAGCAAAGAAATTTGTGTGACCTTCCAGCGTCAGTGCAAACTTTGCAGGCTGGTTCAGATCAATCCACTGAGTTGGTGACAGCAGCTGATTGATGTCGTTTACAACGTCCACGTCTGCAGCGACGCCCAGAGGGTCGTTCGGAGTAGAAGTAGGACACTGCTAACAGTAAAGGTAAAAGTGGCCGGATGGGATTCTTAAAAAAAAAAAAAAAAGGAAAGGAAAATTCACTAAAATAAAAATGACAGACAGGCCATCAGGCACTAACCTGAGGACAGAAGTGAAATGACCAATCCCACCTGAGAGGACATGGAGCTCTGAGAGGTCACAGTCGTCATTGAAAACTGTCTGGAGGTCATTAGACAGATAAGAACATTTGTTTTGTAGAGTTTTACACTGAAAAACATAGAGGAATCTATAATAATATGAATGAAATATCCAAATCAATGAAAATAAATCAACTGATGATTCCCTGCTGTACCTGTCAGGTTCTATGTTTTCACTTGTGCAGTTTACACAGAAAATTATAATTGTTAAAACAATGGACTCCTGATTTGACACAGAGGTTATTAATCTATTAATCTAAAAATCATTAGCTCCATAATCATTTGTTTAAAGCCGTTGAATTTAATTGTGTTCAATGAGAAGCTTGTGTAAGGAATCAGGAAAAGGTCAGCATCACCAGTTGATGCTCAATGTAGAACAAAAAATATAAAGAACCAGTCTAGTAGGGTAGAGATAATTGGACCTAGTAATTTGCAGCATACATAAATATACTTTCAAACATAACTTGAATGCTAATTATAAAACCCACTTTAGTTATATAGCCACATTATTACGCTACGTTAGCCTTATACGACTGCAGGTAGACAATTGGGGTGACCTACATGGTAGTAAACAAGTGAGCTGTACATAATGGTTGCTGTTTGTATTAGAGTGGATAATTAATTCATTCTTTACATCTTACCTTACGTGTTTTTCTTGCTTAGGCAAAGGCTAAAAACAGAAACCAATCTCCACATTCAATACACAATAGCACAAGCATTATCACTGATTAGAGTTTATTACCTTTTTATTGTCTCTTTGTTGGTCTGTTTGTTGATTTGTCAGCAGGATTAAACCAAAACCTGGTGGAGGGATGGGGCATCACGGTTAAGGGGTAAAACTAACAAACCTTTATCTGCAGATTTGATAAAAATGACAGATAAATAACTATATTTAAATCAATTTCTCTGCGGATTACCTGCAGTTTGTGATGTAAACCAAACCAGATATACTTATGGTGCTGAGATCTTGCAGAATTTGGTACAGATTTTGGTTTTCCTGTTATTTTTCTTTTAGAGCATAACACATGTGTATGCTTGTTTAGTCATGTGCTCAATTTACCATTCTTGAAACGTATGTAATTCACATTCATGTACTGAATAACCCTCAATGTACAATATATTAAAAGTACAAGTAAAGATGTGTAAATCATAGGAGTCCATTGGTGGAGGCTCTGTACAGTTGTGCGGCGATTCAGTGATTCAGCGTGCGACTCAGTACCTCTGCGTGGCTGCTGCCCACATCAGATAAAACACTTACACAATTACTGTCTTATCTGCTGTGGTGGGAGAAGAGCTTGTGGCCTCATTAGAACCAGATTAGAGGGAAGAACAGAGACCAGTCCCCCTCGCTCTTGAGTCCAGCAGGCCCTCAGGTGACACTAACCACATTACAGTCTTCACAGAGATAGACGTAGTGATAGTCAAATATACCCAGCATGTCGTCCTGTGGCCGGGAAGCACCACACTGTTCTCCATCAGAGGCCTCGCTCACTCCGATCTTAGTCGTTCTGCTCCGAGATACTTACAAGGAAAAAAACGGCTCAAATGTGGAAAATAAGAATAGTTTGATTTCAACATCAGCAAACACAGTTCAGGAACACGACAATTACTAATATGTGTTAACACCACTAAAACAAAAGCTGTAATAGCAATTTAATGTCTGAATTAAGATGAAAAAAAAGAATATCAATACAGCAGCGAGGCAGAAAAGTAGAAAAGGAGAAAAGTCGGGGCAGAAAGAGGCTCCGACTTTCACCAGCCTGCTCTCACATCTCCTCCTCATCCTCCTCTTTGTCTCCATCGCTCTCTTTCACAATGTGAAAAGACACTCAGAAATACAACAATTGCAGTTGAAAGAGTGATGAAATCTTAATGTCGTCTTTGTACTGTCACACACACTCTCCCTCCCTCTCTCTCTCCTCCTCACTCAGCCTCACTGTCTCTCGCTCTGTCAGTTTTTATTATTCTGCTCTGTACTTCGGCTCGCTGCTTCTTCTCTCTCTCCCCCCCCCACTCTTTCTCTGCAGGGCAGTGAGCGCTGGCTGTTTTTGTGTTGCAGGCAACTAGTGATCTCCACTGTAGCATGCCCTTACATTTCTTCCAGTGTTTTTTGTGTTTTTTTCTCCCACTCAATACCGGAGTTGTGTGAGAGTTGTCATTGGTTGTTTGAATTCGCTCTGACAGCTGCTGACAGACCCTGTGGCTTTATTATTTATCTAATAAACAAGCAGGCAGCTTCAGCATTTAGAGCTGTTGTAAATGTCTGCTGTTCCCATGTAAGCTATGAAGCAGGCCGTGTTGATGTTATGCACCACAGGCCTGACGATGTTATGATGGACAACACTTGGAGATTGTTTATATGTCGGGACTTTACTTAATGTAAAAGTAGGACTTTTTCTGACATTGGTGCTTTTCCAGTTTAGTGAACTTCCCCGACAGATTCTCACGTGGACTCACTCTGACATTTTCCTGACATCTTACTTGGGGGTTGGGAGGATAAGTTGCTGAAATGTCCAAAGCTCGGACATTTACCATATTCAGCCCCTCTGGAAATGTTCAGGAAATATATCTGGACTTGAGTGTATGTCTGAAAGAAAATTTAAAGACTCCCTTGACTAGAAATATGCTTTTAGTAAACTGTCCTGATCATGTGCTATGGGAAATGACCAATTGTGAGCTTATTGGCACAATGGTAGCTCACCGGGTTTCTCTTCTTTCTCCCCGTCCTTTCCCGTTCACTCTCATGATCATGACAGGCAAGATTCCTAAATGAAACAAATCTATCAGAAAAGATTGTAACCTTGATAAACTAAATACCAGCGAGGTAATGTGTTAGCACAGTCATTGTGAGCGTATTAAACTCAGCAGTCAACTGTAAATAATCTCAGTATATGTGGAGTGTGTTAAATATGATCTAACTTTCATTTTCTGCTCCCTCTCTGTTTAGACCATGCTGACTGCCATCTCGATGAGTGCCATCGCTACCAATGGAGTAGTGCCAGGTGGGTGAGCAGACGCTGGCACCACACAGCCATCACTGTTTGACGCTGTCCGCTTCTAAATTTCTCTTTTCGCTGATTGCTTCTGGCATGTTGCACCCAGCACAGCTTGATATCCCCAGAAACATTAAACGCCTTAGTCTGGGATCTTGTGCACTTTAACATGTTGTCGCACGGGATTAGATACACAAAATAAAGCACTGGCCAAGTGCCTGACATGTTGAAGTAAATGTCTGTGTTTGAATCTGCCTGCAAACAGTAGTAATGTTCACATTAAGCAGTAGTTGTATTTCAACAAGTTAGTTTACGTGGTGAGTGCGTCTGAGTAGTTGGTGTGGACAGCAGGAGTTAGTGCAAAAGAATCAGGCCTGTAAAGAAGTGTGAAACTGTACATCACTTAAAACACTACATATCTCTCTGTAGTAACTGGGACCAGCCGTAATGCTGCTGCAGTACAGAT